>NC_082599.1:5546954-5849940 GCF_030936135.1 Gavia stellata
CCACTGCATCTGTGATGAAGAAAAACACCTTTTATTTTTTTTTTTTTTTTTGTCAGATTGGGCAGAGACCAAGCTGATCTGGAAGTGCTCTGCATAAACAGCTCGGGCAAGAATGTAGGTTGAGAGCGGCTGGGACCTGGGCGAGCTGTAAAATTAATTTCTGTTGCCTCATGCCTTGGTTATCCCTTACAATTAGCACAAAGGTACATCCTGAAGAAGTAAGCTAGGAAAGGGTTTTAATTTTGTTAATGGGTGCGGGTGCTATTTTTACCTTCTTTTATTCTACCTTTGATAAGATCAATATATGGCCTTTGTCTGGGGATAACAGGAGTGGGTTCTGTAGAATGTATCCACATAATTACAAATGTAATTATTTTTGCTCCAGTAAACAACATAAAGTTAGTGTACTGGGTTGGGTTTTTTTCTGGTAGAATTAAGTAAACACTTTCTTTTTAACTTCTCCAAACTTGCTGTCCAGAAAACATTGGTTATTTAACATCTTCAGTTATTATGCAGCGGTCGGTTATTCATGCTTTCTCATGACTTATCTGTAAAATAGCAAGTGGCTAGTTTTCTGCTTTTCGGGACTGTTAGAAGTTAAAGGATGGCTATTAAATTGTGTGCATTCCTTTTAGTACAAAGTTTAGGATATTTCAAACAGGTCAAAAGTACTTGATGTTCTGGGTATTCGGAGAAACAATTAAGCGTGTCTGCCGCTGTTCCAACCTGCAGCTGAACTGTCAGCTTGGTGGAGGCATCTAAGTACTTGTTTAAGGCACCGAAATGCTTTTTAAAAATCCCCTCCTGTTAACCTTAATGGAATAAGAAAAATTAATTTATTTTTGTTTTTTATTACCTGAATTTCTAAACAGGCAATAAAATGTGGCTTTGTTCTAGGAAGGAATTTCTGGAAGTTGGGCAAATTTTGCTGCTTTTTTTGTCAAAACTGTAGTAACTTTATGATACAAAGCTTGCAGTTTCCTATATCTTGTTTCAGTCTTAATGAAGCTTCAGCTTTCTGATTATCATATTTCCAGGTGGGAATGCGTTGCTGTTAATGATCTGGGAATGCTGAATGGGTGAAATAATCTTCAGTCCAAAGTACATGGTCAGAAGTGCTAGGAATTAATAATTTCTAACTTAGTTCAGTTGAAAATACACTTAATATTAAGCAGTTCCTGCAGTCTATGCTCTTACGGTGGTTGCTGGCACTGGTTGACTTATCTTATAGGCTGTTGATAGTTATCATTTCAGGCTTTTTAATTCTTAATGTGAAATACAAATTTTTTTATATATATATATAAAAAAATAATGGACTTGCTGAATGAGGTAAGTTGAACATTTTCTTAAAGGTGGTTTTGATGCTTAGTTCAGCTTTGTGTTTTGGTACAACATACATATCCAGCCAGTACGGAAATAAAACTCTCTGTATCAGACTGCTAAACATTTTTAAATAATGTCAGATGTGTATTGGTTTTGGCTGCTCCTTCCTCTGTAGTCAGCATTGTGGGGCTTTTTTTGTAGTTGATCAGGATTCAGATAGACATTTAGATGTTTTAAACTTAATATGAATACATTACGCTTGTCTTTCAAAAATGACAGCATATATCCTACTGGCCTTTTTAAATACACCCCAGGGAAGAGAGTTTGAAAGCCAAGGAGAGAGGGCTCATGCTTCACTAGGGCAGTGCTAGGTATTTTAGCAAATTGTTAATGAGAATACATTTTTTGCCGTACATTTTTGTGGGGTTTTTGACTTACCTCTTTACTTAGGAGTGTAACAATAGATGCTCTGTTACAGGGAGACGAACTACAGCTCAAAATTTTCATCAGAGATACCTGGCAGTGCTGCTGTTCTGCAAGTGATGCTTCCACTGAATTGAAAGCCCACAGTGGTTGATGTTGTAATTACTTTAGATTTAATATAATTACTGAATATGTGAGGAACTTACTGAAAACTTAAATTCATCAAAATTCTTTCTAGCTTAACTGGTGAAGGAGGATGCAATAGCTTGAAGAAAAAAGTAGCAAATAAGATTGCAAACATTTTTCTCTCTGTAATATGCTCTTCTGTTACATGTCCCTAAATATTGCAAGTATTTTAAAAAAATGAATTTATGTAGGGTAATCTAAGGTTGGGTAAAATCTGCTCCACGGAAGGTACCGCTGGAGGAGAAATTACTTTGGCTACAATTCCTTTAAGTCAGATTCTGTCCGAGCAGATATACTCAAGTATCTTACAGGCTGCTACTTGAGAAATCTCTGCAACTAAACATGCAAGAATTAAGTTTATAATCAAATCTGATGTTTTAATTTTGCTTCCAGAAGCGCTGGATTCAAATAACCTGCTAAAGTGATACTAGCTGTGTGCTGACTGTAACTTGATTTCAAGAGTGTTTTTAGTTGTTAGAAACAGCTATTACTTTTAGATTATATTAATGACCAAAGCACAGACGATACAGTGATTAAGAGAAAGTTTCCTCTTCCAAATGAGTGCGGTTCCTCTTTCTTCCTTTGTATCTGGGTTTCATAACATAGCAAAATTTGGTGAGGGGCAAGGAGGAACAGGGAAAAACAGGAATTGGTCCAAACAACTACATCTCTATTAAATAAAGTCAGTGTCTTTTTGAAGTTACGCAACTTCTATTTTTCTTCCAAAGAAAGAAGGTAAATATTTCATAAGTAGTCATGCATGTTCCTTACTCCATTAAGACAGAGTCTTTTCCAGAAATTACGTGATTTAAATGGCTTTGGTTCTATAAAACACGTTACCAGCTACACCATCGTTTTAAATGTGTACTTTCTCGCAGAGTGGTTGTTTTTTGAGAAGTGCACTCAATAGCCACAAAATAGCAATGGGTTGGGAGAAATAAGAGATAATTGGAAATAGGCATGAAAGGATCTACACAAAAAAAACAGGTGTCCTAGTTTGATTTTCATTATTAGGGGTGTGTCTTTTGGGGAGCAAACTTTGGGTGAGCGATTTCCCTGGCAGGAAGGAGTATTGTAGCCTGTCCCAAAATATCCCCCGGGAGCGAACAAAAAAATCGTATGGCGAAATGGAGAAACAAAACTTTTCCTTGCAAGGGAGCACCTTTAACAGCGTTTTTGCGAGATGAATCTGTTAAAGAAGAGCTGCTCCTAGGAAAGAGATGAAAAAAGCTTGCAAAAAGAGACTAATACTTCAGATTTGATGTTTTACTGAAGTATTTGCTGCAAAAAGTACAGTTGGGAATGTCACTATCTCTATGGGAACATCTTACAGCTATATTTAGGAGAAGTAAATTAAGCTTATTCTCCTCAGATGAGCAAGGTTTTGGTAAGGCTGTGGTTGGAGGTGGAGTAGTATTTTTGAGGGGAAAGAGAGTGGAGGAATTTCTTCTGCGTTTGGATTTGGTGAATCCCTTGCCTGATACTTCTCAAGTCAAAAAAAGAATACTGAAACTGCCACCTATGCTTGAGTCAACCTGTTCATGGCAGGAGGCAGAAAGAAACTCGGCTTAATTTCACAACCTCAGGTTGTGAATTTGGTCCTGGGGGGGGAAAAACCCCCCTCAAACATCTATTGATTAAACTGAACAAACTTGATAAGTAAAAGAGCCGATCATAGGTATGGTGCCTGGAAATATTCTTTAGGTTTGGATCACACTTCGACTTGAAAAATTAATGGATCGGATAAAATAAGTGCGGCAGGAGGATAGCTTGGTGTTTTACACGCTGCGTGGTGCCTGTGGAGTGCAGAAAAAGGGGCTTTTACAGGTCTTCAGTAACTTCATACTGATGTCATGGCATAACTTCTTAAGGAAAACGTGGCCTGAGGTTGCAGAGGCCGCGTATATGTCTGCCATGTGCGAGTATCCGTCTGTCTGTACGTTCACACCATGTGTAATAAGAAAACACACTCTGCAGAAGTGCTTTTCTTTAGCTTGTTTTTCACTCTTTTTTGTTTAATCAGTGGTGTTTCAAAGACTGGTGTTTTTTTTTTTATTATTATTATACCAGCTTTGAATTAAATTAATGTTTGGGGAAAACTGTTAACTGCTTTGGTTGTGTGGCGGCTTCAGGTGCCCGCGCGTTGCTCGCTCGTATCTGCGTTTCCTGTGTTTTAGCTACTCGGCGTTCGGTGAGTTGTTCTTTTCTGCCTTTCCCACCATGTTACATGTAAGCAGAATCCAAGGCAGAGCAGATCGGATATGGTACAGATTTTTGCTCTATAAACACAGGCTTGTTTACATTTGCTTCATTGCCGTTTAGACTCTAATCCTCTTCCGATGCCAGAGGGTATCAGCCGTGACTAACAAACTCTCAGATTCTGCCATTTTGACCCCATGTGCTGCTCATGTTTCCATTTGTTTGTTTCTCCTTTGCCTTCCCTCCCAAATATTTAACAAATTATTATTAAATGGCTTCCAAGATTTAAGAGGCCAACCTGGGAGCAATTCGAAACAGTCAAGATAGATGAACATATGTCCTGGTTACTAATTCCGTTTGTTACTTCACGGTTGAAGAGTAACTTCAGTGCTGAGTCCTTGTTCTTCAGTGCTGCACATAAAATGGGAATAAAACGATCCCTTTTTTTATGAATAGGTCTTTTTTGCTGTAAAACTTCAGTTCTGATCAACTGTTGCAGCTTAATTGTAAGCTGCTGCTAATATTTGGCAAAACCTCCTTCAAATAAACCCTCTGACATATGTGCAATTACTGCTCACTTACAGCACCCTGCAGAAGCTCAGCATTGCAGATTTTGCATCTTTAAACTTCCAGGTCTTTGCTGATCCAGCTTCACAAAACCGTGACATTACACCAACATTGCAAATGCATCGAATTCTTTTTATCAGCAGAAAAGGCCGGTTTGGATTCATAGGCCACATCTGCTGGTGAACTTTGTGCAGTCTGCCTTTTTTTTTTTTTTTTTTGCTCTTTCACTAGAAGAAAGGTTTGTTTGTTGGCCGCCCGCTCGGGGCGGGACAGGAATGCAATGCATGCACAGACTGCGCAGTATTTCCTGTTCAACTGCCGCTCCAAACCTCGGCGCTGGGAAAATCTCCAGATCAAGCAGCTCGGTCCTTGCTCAAACAACGAAGAAATGCTGCAGCTTCTGAAATGCTTCGATTTTTTTGCAGAAAATATGTTTTTTTTTAAAGTGGATCTTCATGATGTGCTACTGCTTTAAATGTATCAGATTCTATGGATATTGCTTCTACACCATTTATAGATTACTGTGGCCGTGACAAATCGTTAAACGTACTGAAGCACTATAGGTAGAGAGAAATGGCTCCATAATGTCACTGCAAAAAGTTATGTTTATTTTGTAGCGTAATACGCCTCCGTAATGGTGCCTGCGTAGTTCAGTTAGCTTCCTTTTCCATCCGGTTAAAAACGGTAGTAATCTTTTGGCACTGGAGCTGCTTTTGCATTATCTGCTGTATTTTATTTTGCGCTTAAACTGTTTTGAAGCATCACTTTTGCAATGCGTGAATTTTACTTCAGAAGTGAAATACTTAGTTTTAGCAAAAGGAAAAAAAACTGAGTTTGAGCACTTCTGCCAACGAACGCTAAACTCCAGTGCTGCAGCCTTGCCTTGTGTGTCGTGTGAAAGTCAGATGAGGGGGTTTATTTCATTTTAATTTTTTTAATCTTTTTTTTTTCAAGTTTTTCTGGTCCTTTGTACATGTGGCAGCTCTGTTACCATCTCGGACTATCAGCTGATGGAAGAGTGGCTGTGGGGTGTGGCTAGTTATTTATTCTATTTACTAATTTTATTTATTCTTTTTTAAGCAGATGTATGTTTTAAGAATTTATATCCATAGGCTTCTCTGGAATGTATGAAGTGCTGTGGCTCTTCTCAAAAAAAAAAAAAAAAAAAAGGCAAATGCTAGGAAAAGGTTTGACTGTGAACTGCGTGCATATACGTATGCACATATGCATGTACATGGTAAAAAAAATGTTGTATCTCCTTGTAGCACCTTTTTTAGCATGTTCAGCAGCTACTTAGTCCTACGTGAAAAAGAAGTGAGCATGCACAGGTCAGCCTTGAAGACCAGGGCAGCACCCCGTTACGGGCCCTTGGTCCTTGATGCTGTCTCGCAGGATGCCACGTGCTGGCCGGCTGGATGGATGCCAGCGCGGGACAGGTACCGAGCACAGCTCGGGCTCTTCTCTAGCTCAGAGAACGCGGGCAAGGCTGGATGGGCACATTCAGCTCTTCTTTAAACACTGTTCAGCTGTTCATGCAGAAGGCAGAGGTACAGCAGCTCCCTGGCTCGTCTTGCTGGAGGAGTTACTGGAGTGCTGCTGGAGGTGGACATCTCCTAACTTCTCCTTTGTATTCTCATCCATGTTCTGTCCTCAGCTGTTCCAGTGGGAAGCGATACAGGCACAAAAATGAAAGTGCTGAGTGTTAATTAGTTCCTTCCTGGATGACAAGGAGACCTACTTTTCAGTCCTTTGGAGATACAGATCTACATGTGCTGCTTCTCGAAATTGGAAGTGGTCTCAGTGTTGCCCTGTTCGCTTGTCAAGCACGGGCGCAGGAAAGGAGGCGGCCAAAATCTGCGCTGTTTAATTTGAACTTGAAGGTGTTTCACTCAGAACATAGTTCAGCAGGTTAATTAGGTTGTTAAAACAGCTTTTAACTTTTCAGCTTCATTATGAAATGTGGATGCCCCTGAAGCAGTGGATCTGCCTTGAGTCTTCAAGCTCAATAAATGCCAGGCGTTGGGCTCCCTCCGACAGACACATTTCTTATAACATAGTATTTCCTAGTAGCAACCCTCCAAACTTTTTGAATACTGCAACACTGCAAGACAGCACAGGTGTTTAAATCATGGCTTATGTAAGAAGCTGACACATATGATGTGAAGGTTATACCATCATATATATGCATGTCCAACCAAACCTCAGCGTGCGGATTGAAGTGTAACAACTGCTTTATAGTTTTGGAATTTGCCTTGGGATCCATTGGGTTTTTGTGCTGCTTTGAGCCTTTTCATGGTTTCTTAGCCCCTCCCTGTCAGTTAAGAGGCTTCTGTGTACAGTTGCTGTTTTTAACATTTACTAGCTATATCTCATGATGCATCACAGCCTTGTACAGAGAGAGCAGTGCTGAGTTCTCAGTCATGTATTAAAAAAGTGACTTCAGAATTTCACTACTTTTGATCCTTAGAAAATGAGCATCCAACAACAATGGCAGCTATTTAATTCACCCAGATTTGAGGAGTGTAATAAATAATTTATGTAGGGCAAAAGAAGGGGTTTTTTTTGCTTTAAGCTGCCACAACAATGTTTCGAAAGCTTTGTTTGGTCAGGTGGAGGTCTTTCTTCTTCGTACAGCTTTAGCTGTCTTAAATCAACATTCGTCCCGATGATTTTTCTCCTTTTGTCCTGGGTACTACCTGAAAGTGTATTTTCATAGGACTTTCGCAGGTATGGAAAGCAAACTGTAGTTTTCTGATATCCACTAGATAACTTCCCTTTGAATGAGATAAGCTGTTCTTGCGTAACCGTTTAATCTCAGCGTACAAGTGCAACTTCTGAGCTTGTTTTCCAAAACATCATGGAATGGGTTAATAAGAGTAATGTTCAGTTTTTCCTAAAATTCCTGAAAGTTCATAAATCGTATTGACATTTTTTCAGATCCAAGTGCAGTGACCTACTTTAAATAGATTAAAGTGCGATAAAGAAGAGATTATCTCAAAAGTAAAAACAAGTTACTTGGGTTATTTTTCCCCCATGTCCCCACCTGTCTTACATGTTTAAGCTTTTATTTCTTGGCCCCTAGCCATGCGATCAGCTCCATCCAGAGCAGACTGCTAATGCAGTGTATGGGAAAGGGTTTGGCGGGGGGATAATTAAGTGTTTTGGAAAGATTTTTCTTTCACTAAACTAGTCTGGGATCCCTCCCTTCAAAGAAATAATTTCAATGGAAAAACTAAAACCTTACGTTTATTTAATTATGTTTGGGGGGGGGAGAGAGGTTGCCAGCTTCAGCTGAAATGAAGATAATTCTGGGGTATATCATGCCGAATATAAACAGAACAATTTCCTTGGGTTATACATGTTTGAAGGTTAAACCAGTTGTGGGCGGTTGTTTCAGGTATGTGACAGTGCTGTTATTGCTGTATTTTCTGCACAGCTCTCGTGGAAGATCATAAAATCTTCAGTGATAAACTGCAGATAGCATTTAAAACCAAAGTTATGCGGGCTTCACATGCAGATTTGGCATCAGGTATTGTAAAATAATTTCTGTCCTGGTCAATACATCACAAAAATAGGAGTTGTATAAGCCAAGTTGCTGGGTTTCTGCTACTTAACTGTTTCTAGCTTTGAGTCATGTAGGATATAAAATTTTATTTTTCTAATAAGATCTGATGCAGCCTTTTAGGAAGACTGAGAAATTATACGTCTCTAATCATGTATAAACTTCAAAACTGCTTCCTTTTGAAGAATGGCTTTGTTTAATACCACTTTATTCTGACTTGCATCTTTCCATTCTGTATTATAAACAAACTTCTTAGTGGAGAGCTCAGAATACACAGATGTTCACTTTATTGCATTTAGCAAGTTCATCTGTAAGCACACGGAAAGTCTCTTTATTACCCAGTTTATATTATTTGAGAGGACTGGCTATTGCATTCATTTAATTAGGAAAAATTCAGCAGTAATTAGCTCACTCATGCGCTGCAGAGGGATGGGCTGGATTAGGAGCCCTCCAGTCTGCCCACGGTGGTTTCCTGCAGCAGTGAGGGGTTTATTGTACGATGGCTGCAGAACAATCTATTCTTGTAATTTGACACAACTACAGCAAAATTTGATGGGAGAAGCCCTGAACTAAACTTTTTAGAATAGTGCATGAGGGAAAAGCTTTTTCTTTACTGTGTAACTTGTGCTGCTTTTGGAACTGTCCTGGTGGGAGAACAGCAGTGCAACACTTCTTCCTCCAAAGGATGGTTTGAGTGAAAGGAGGTTTGAGAAGATACTGTAGATTACTTCTATTAGCATGCTCTTGTATTACTTTGTATTATAACATTCATCTGTAATGTTTGGGGGTTGGTTGTTGTTTTTTCTTTTTTTTTTTTCTTCCTGTCTCTTTGTGTAACCACCTAGTATGGCATCTTCTATTTAAGCTTATGTGATTGCAGTAATTTATTTTAAAACTTGCCTTCATCTTTCCTTAAACCCCTCCCCAGGCTTAGTAATGCTGTGGGTTTGTTAAGACTTGCCAGAAGACCTCAATAAGCACAGTTCTGTGGACCATCTTTGACTTCCAGAAACTTGCAGGCAATTCAAGAATTAACTTATCCGCAAGCAGCGGGTAACACACAGGTTACGAGCAGTGAGACTTGTCATTAGAAATAGCATCTGGAAATTATAGGTGAGACCCTGCACTTCCAAATCGGGGGAAATCTGTACCAGAGGGACTTTCCTTCTAGGCAGGAAGAGCTGTGCTCCTGTTTCTGACCCTGTCTGCAAATAATCTTTTACAAATTCAGATAATTTGGCAAAGTGCTTCGCTGAAGGCTCTTGCAGACCTCTGTGAGATCCCTGGGGAAGAAGTTACGCAGGGATCTGTGCAGTCTGCTTTTCAGTGTAGCATTAAACCATACAGAAAAGGGAATAAGGAAACAAAAGTGAGAAAACTTGTAGGGGAGGGGAAAGGAGTGTGTATTTGCTTGTGCATCTATATGAATGTGTGTGCTTATATGTGCATATGTATATAGATTTAAAACTTAACTGTGAAGAGCTATAGGAAGGCAACGTGGTTTTTGAATGACTGGCCTCTAAAATAGCAGGTGAAATTAAGTGTAGATACAGGTGAAATTTTCTGCATGGGAAGAGGTAAGAATTCTTGACTTACATTTGCAGTGATGCCCGAAATATCTACTAATGAAGAGATCTTGGTATTATAATAAGATCTTCTGAAAAATCACAGTAGCCCAGTGCTCACTGGTAAACTCAAATAAGATATTAGGAATTATTAGGAAAGTAAGAGAACAGAGCATTGTGTGGGTGTATAAATTCACGGTGCTCTCCTTTCATCCTGGATATTGTGTGTGGTTCTAGTCCCTCTCCTCCTGCTCAAATATATGAATTAGAGACTGTACAAAGATAAGAAACAAGGAGGATCAGAGTTACGAAACAGCTAAACTGTTGACTGATCTGTGGACCTTCTTGCCCCAGAATACTTTCGGCACTAAAAGTTGGCCTAGGTTCAAAACGTGATGGGAGAAAGTCATGAAAGAGGACTTTGTTGAGGACTGTTACATGCACCGTTGATGTCTTCAGGTAGGGAGGTCCTTTCACTGCAGGTAGAGTGCATCTGGGGTGGTGGTAAGGGAAAGCATCGCTCCAGTCTTACGTTGTTCCTTTCTTCAACTTTTCTGCAGATATCTGCTGGTTATCATCTTCTCTGCTTTCACGGATAACATGCTTTCATATTGTGAAGTTGTTTTGCCCAGGCTTTTTTGGTACGCAGTGTTTAAATGTTTGGTATGCGGTGTTTAAGATTGTAAAAGGTCACTTAAAGTTGTCTTCACCATTCAGTGGTGACAGGGGTAATGAGTACAGTACTTCTGTGGATGCCATAGGAAATAAGTTCTAGAAATCAAGGTTGTAACTCCCAAAAGATGGAAGGGAAAATCAGGAAAAACTCCTCTAATTTCCATATGTTGGATGCTGCTCAGGCTTGGAGTTTAGATAATTCAGTTTACCATTGCAGTATCGTTACTGCCTGGCCTTATCTATAGGCTTTTAAGGAACGCCGGGTTTTGTCCTCTGCAGTTTTTTCTCTTCAAAATTTGCTGGCACCCAGAATACCTAAATTTATGGTAGTGATTCAATATTAATGCTTCTTTACACCTTTAGAGTTACAGTTGTTACCTGTATGTACTGTCAGCGCTTCAAGAAATGCAAATCTATCAAACAGCACATGTGTTGCATTTGGTCCAGTGTAACTAAGGAAGGAGAAACTATTTGCTGTGATGCACAACATTGTCATAGTTGCTCAAAATGTACGTATGCAATACCTGTGTGTGTTAATACTGCGTGGCACCTAAAGCCACTTGAGCAATTCTGTTCCTTACTGCATCCAAAATTATAATTTATTAAGTCACAGTAGAGCCTCTATAACACGTTATTAAAAAACCCAGGTATCTTTAAAATAATACGTGAATTAGTGGAAAGACCCTTTTGAAACACCACTGTATTGTGAATGGCAAAATTGCCCAGATGAAAAACAACATGAAGGAATACTTTTCCTAGAACAAATATTTCACTAAGCGAAAGTGGGTGGCCATTTGAAATGTGTAATTTGATCAAGGAAAATCAATATTCTTAAAAGATTTGGAGAAATCGGTAGCTTTTGTCTCAGACTTTTGAATATTTATTTAGACTATCTGTTCTGTTCACTGCCTCTTTCTGTCTTCTACATAGAAAAGATACCAATGTTAGTTCTTAAATGGTTAAGCTGTTCCTGTTGATCTGCTGTGCAGCTAAGGCTGTAAATTATGAATTTAAAAAGGCTGCTGTAATTCATACCTGATTGAAAAGCTTGCTCCAAACAGCAGCTCGAGAGCAGCGAGATGCGAACAGACCTGAGGAATCACTAGAGATGAGGAGTTCAAGCGTCTCTGGGCCACACACATCTTTATAAAGCTGTAGCCATCAGAGCCCGTGCAGCATCCCTGCTTTCACTCCTCTCCGTTAAATGCTGTAGTTGTTACTGGGCGGAATTCCTCTTGAAAATTTGGGACTTCATCCTGTAATCTGTTAATATTGCTTTTAGCATGTCTGGACCATCCATGGTTTGATCTTCAGTCTTACAAGATTTGGGGACAAACATGATGTGGTTTAGGTAAATTTTTGCTTTGCATGCTGTTTGTATTCATCAACCTCCCAAAGACTAAGCTCAGAAGTACTCTGCAACATTTCTTATGCAAACATTTGGTAATTAGTTTTTCTTGCTTAACACTTTTTATTAACTTTATAGAAATGGATCCTGCATTGAAGACCTATCTCAATCCCAGCCTAGAATATAAACTGGACTTTATTATAAAATGCAGTCTTGGCTTTGGGAGGATTATTTTATACATAAAAATTGTTTGCAGAATGAAGTTTGATGTTACATTCTTGTACCTTACAAAGTACAGGAAAAACAAAGGCTTATGATAAATGCTGTGTGAGAGCATTTCTATTTTAAGCATTCAAATTTAATTATTTGCTATTGTATTTTTAAGTAGAGGCTGAAAACAAAATACAAATTGTTAGGAGGGTTTCTGTGGCATTAGCTGTAGGGAACAGGACACATAGTGGTGTGCTTCCCATTCGAATTTCAGGGTATTTCGGTGTTTAAGGTCAGAAAGGAGTTCTCTTTGCCTAGATGATATCGCAACAAATTTATTTGTGCTTGCAGTACAAGTTTTCTTGAGTGCTGTTTTGAAAAAGTCCTTCATATCTGCACAGGTATCCTTTGGGGATTTCTAAACGCGTGTTTCCGCAAATCTGTTGCGAACAGAATGTGACATTTTGAGATGAGAAGCCGCCTTTTTCTGTAACATATACCAGCAATGGCTAGAGTTTTGCATATGTTTTCTGTTAAACTGGAGTATTGAAAAGCAGTGTTTAGATTGGTTTCAGTTTACAAATGTCTTTAAAGTAATGAAACACTTCCTTAAACGCACAGACACGCACAAATCTGTGCACAATTCTGACTTTATTCTGTTATCTGAGCACTTTTTAAATGGTATAAGTTTATAAAACCCATTTAGTTTTTGATATCAGTACACTTTCCTCTTAGTAGCAATTATTAACTGAACCTAAGCATTGCTCACTCCCTTAAGGCAGAAGAATATTTTAGCAAATATGGAAATATAGACTATATGGAGAACAGAATAATACGGTTGGACCTGTTGGACGCCTTGCATGTGCTTTGGGAGGAGAAAATATTGATGCCTACCTTGTGCTGACACTACAAAATCAGAAGACTTTGCTTATATTTTCAGAGAGGGCTTGAAAGTTCACTCAAAATCTGCATGGTGAGGCTTTCTTGTCAAAGCACACGCATGTACCTGCACGCCTTTGGACTTCAGAGTGCGATGGTATCCCTTAATTCTTCCACAGGAGATTTGTTCTGTTTCATACAAAACTCTTCTCCCATTGACATTTTCTTTTTGTGTTAGTAATTGTATTATTTGTATTTATGTTGCCAGTTGCCTTGATTGTACTTGATATATTTGTAATATCAGGATGTAGATGTATGTGGCAGTTCCCTAATAATCTGAGAGAGGAGGAAAGATGGGGAATTATATATTCATGTGTGTAGTGGGACTTACTAAGAATTTCACTTACCCTCTAACTTTGGGTTGGGGGGCTGTTTTGTTCCTTCTAATATAGAATGTAAATAACCTCTGTAGCACGTGGATGGCTATTAATCTGCTTGGTGCTTTCAGAGCATCCTTTTTTCTCAGTGTAATCCACCTTTTTAACGTCTGCTACTTCAAGATGCGCTGCTGCATAGCTGTGAAAAAAAGTAAATAAAAATCACTTGTTTGGGCTTGTTTGCATGTATTTTAAATGAAATCATTTGTTGACTCTGAAAAGGAAGCCAATAATCTCTATAGTCTGTGATATTCCTCTGCTTAATGGAGAGGGTGGGTTGGTCCCTGGCTAAGGTAAGGCAGTACGGCGGAGGGGAGTGCCTGTCTCTGGCACGGGGTGCGTGGGGTTCGGTTTTGCACAGTATTCACTGTAATAGTTGTGGTAAAGCAGTTATTTCCAAGATGCACACGACATGGTTGTCTCTTGTTGTGTTACCATGTGATGTTAAGAAGTTGAGCGTCGATAACATTCGGTACCATATGTTGCGGCCGTATAGATAAACGTCAGAGAAAAAGGGCTGCGTGAAAGGCACAAGATGAAGAGGGTGCACCTGCCTGTCCCTGCCCTGGAAGAGTGCTAAATCTGTCGGGTATTGCGCTCCGATGTAGGAAACAAATACTTCTAGCTAACAATAGATCATTAAAATATTTGGTGATCAAATTGACTATTAATTAAAATACTCTCAAACTTTTTTCCAACTTTTATTTTATTTATATGTGTGTTCAAGATCTAATTTTTCAGGAGTTTGACTCTTAGGGAAATATCACTAGTTGTCTTATGTGCATTTCTTTTCTCCAAACTGTTGCTTTTATCTAGTTTTTAGTCTTTAAAAATGCTACGCTCGCTTTCATTGAGCTGGGTGTAATTTTTTTACCAGTGTGGAGTTTTTTAGCCTGGTAGACCAATAAGCAAGTTGAGAAGAAAGGCCAAGACTCCTGGCTGTTCAGTAACACCCTCTCCAGACTTGTTCCTGCAGCCGTTGTTGGAGCTCACAGTACTGCCTCCGTGTTGCATCTTTTGTCCCCCAGCAACGCTGTCAAACGCTAACAGAGGAAACTCAGAAACATCTCGGATCTTTTTCTGACCCTTGCAGGAGTTTATATGTTCCACACGTGATCGTGTATTTGGCAGGAAAATATGCCTGGGCAGCAGTAGGCGTTTATTGCGTCTCTTCTGGTTTAGATCAGTCCTGTTCGCTTCCTCAGTCCAGAGACATTTTAGCAGCAAGTTGTTTCATCGACTTTGATATTTCTAGGAGAACTCTCAATGTAGTGTCTTAGCATGGCAAGACCTTTGATTGTGCAGAGATCGAGGTTGGTTAGTAATAGGCTACCGTCACCGTGTGAGTTTGACAAGGAAAAAATGTGTTGAAACGGAAGGAAAAATCTTTGTGAGGTTATCTTAAGACGTGAGAAGGACTTCGGAGGAAATAACCATGCATCATAAATTCATTGTGGTCTGGAAAACTAGGTCTGTGCTACATGAATTTATTTTTCTGCTGTTTTTTTTTCCCCCCCCTAGTGTCCCAATGTAATATCAGCTTGAAGAAGCAGAGGAGTCGAAGTATCTTTAGCACCTTATTCTGCTGCTTTCGTGACTACAATGTCGAACCACCATCTACCAATAGCACCAGTGCTCTTCCTCCTTTGGTGGAGGAGAATGGAGGACTTCAGAAGGTCAGGCTTTTATCTTATTTTGCTCTCATGTGGGTCTTTTGTAACCAAGGTTTAACTCTGCGCTTCTGAAGGTTTGTCTTAATATGTTTCCCTCATGGGGAACATGTTATGAGTTACAGAAAAAATTACTGTTTTGATGGTGAATTGCTAATATTGTCTATTCAGCTGTAATTTAAAACTAACTTTTTTTCGTGAAGGGTATTAGCGCTATACATTTTATAAGCGAACAACATTTAAAACCTGAGTAAGACACTAAAAAAACGTGGGCTTCTCATAAAACTTCAGCTGCTGAGTTGTCTCTAGCTTTGGTTCTTTCCCAGTTACAGGAACGTTAAAATGTGTCCACTGGAGCATAATAGAACCTCTTTGAATGTCAGTTGAAAGAGTGTTCAGTGACATAAAAACAGTTGAAAAAAGGGGGAGAACCGTAATTGTTTGGACCTTTTTTCTAACCAGTTCACCTATATTTAATGCACGCTGAGTCCAGAGGTACTGACTTTTGGCCATTTTTCCAGGTTACTGAGTTTTGTTTACCTAATAAGTCAAATTAATTGATACTATAGAATCATCATCATCATAGGATGGTTTAGGTTGGAAGGGACCTTAAAGATCATCTAGTTCCAACCCCCCTGCCGTGGGCAGAGACACCTTCCACTAGACCTGGTAACACTGAGAGCATTTGCATTATGAACTGAAGAATTTCCATTCAGTATAGCAAACATAGGAATACCATCTTTTCCATACCATCTTGGTTTTAAGCACTCTCAAAACTCCACTAGTGCTATACTCTTAATTGAAACACCACTCCCCTCACATTTTTCCAGGACTTGAAGAGATTGCAAATATAGGTGTATCCATGATGGGGAATAATAGCAGAAATGGACATGTCTCTATGTTTCACCCTTCTGCTCTTCACACTATTTTTTCATATTTGATGCAGCTGATTTCTTACCTACCTTGTCCTGTCCATTTTATTTTTTTTTGAATTTTGCTGGTTATGTTTGAATTCGGAAAAGCTCAGGTGAAAGAGCAGAGGAACTGTTTGGTGGGAGAGAGGAAGGGAAAGCAGATTAAAGTGGTGGAGACTAAGAACACGTGTGGAGGTGAAGTCTGAACTGCAGCAGTTCATGCTGAAACTGCTCACGCAGAGGTAAAGTGCCCTGAAAATTCCTCTGCCAAGAGGAGGAATTGTATATGTATTTTTAGACGACTTCTGCTAGCCAAGGTACATTTTGACTGAAGTGAGGGAAATATAGCCTGGATGAGCTGAAGGGAAAGCTGAGTAGTGTGTAGCATGTATGTGCATGTTCACCTGAAGAGCAAAAGGAATGGGAAACTAGTAAAATTTCCCTTTCCACTGTGCTAGGGAATGGAAAGGAGGCAGAGGTGAGGCTACCAGCAAAGTTACATATGAGAGAAAATGAGAGTTTATTGGAAAGAAAATCATAAAGAAAAAAACAGGGATTTTTTTCTGTAGAAAACGTGAGTTAAAATGGTCTGGAGTCAGTAGTTTTCAGATTGCATTTTGTAAAATTATTATTAATTACTTTCTAAATATAACTTATGCCTTGAGTGAGTGATTGCATGTATGTTCACACAAGTTTCCGTCCTCACTCTGTGCTACCTTAGTGAACAGTTTTGAAGTTGTGCAATACTTGTACACGAGTCCAAGACACAAATGACAGAATTCATAGCATTACCAGACTACAGTTTAATTGAGTAAAAGAGTTCAAGGAATACGTTAAAAAGAATTCTTAAAGAGTGTATTTTCTTCAAACAGAATGAAATGCACTCAGATGCATACAGATCTTTGTAGAAGAAATCAAGTATGGCTAAGTTTTTGGGTAGTTCTTAATTGAGTGCAAATAAGTCTGTAACATTTCTATTTTAAATGCAGTACTGAAGACTTAAGAGCTTTGTATGTGTTTTTATATGCTGTTTTTATTTTCAGTGCTAACATGGTTAATGTAAGTAGGAAATTCTTTTAAAGAAAGAAAAACAGCATTGAAGGCTTGGATATATTTGAATATCGTTACGCTGGCAGGCTAGTGTTTTTACCAGGAGAGCTGTGTTTTAGAACTGTGCAGGCTGGTTGGATTGGACCGAGTTACACTGAGCATCTTGTCTAGATTCAGAAGTGATAAATAAGTTGGGGGAAAGTACCTGCAACAGTGGGCCTCAGTTTCTAAATTAGTGATATTAAATGTTCAGGAATGACAAAATTACCTGTTTTAGGAGAGAAAAGAAAGCCTGACAACACACTGCTTAAACTCCTCTGCTGTTTAATTAAAGCTCTTGTTGCATTGATCTGCCTGCCACGTTAAGAATAGTTTAAACTCTGTTGAGCTGCTATTCAAATGGTCGCTTACTTCTATCTGCTATCTCTTTTGTATGTTGTATTAATTATTTATCACATCACAGGTGACCTCTGCCCATGGCCCAGTCAGTTCATGTGTTGTAACCCTTTTCTTCAAAAATGGAAAAAAGACAATTGCACAATAATGTTAAATAGTTACTATTAGAAGCTAGTATAAAATGGCTTGGATGTACTTTTCCTTTTGTCTTTGCTGTTCAGTAGAGTGGTTACATGAAAACTGGTGGTAAAGACTTGAGAGGAGGGAAAGGAACGGAGAAAACTTCTGCTGTTTTCACAGGATACAGTGTTCTACATTGCTTCTGGCGTATTCTTGAAGTTGATGTGACAAGCTAACTTCCTTCTAATTAGGAGTCTGAATTATTTCAGTGCTAACCTGTTGTAAAGGAAGGAAAGCAGAGAACAGTATTTTATAAAGTAACTGAAAGCAGCTCTGAAATTTTGTTCAGAGTAATTGCATTGTGCGATTTAATTTTTTTATTAATATTATTATTTTGCTGTACTAGAAAAAATGAAATCAGTGCTTCAAATGAAATCAGTGCTTCAATTAGTATTTTACCAAATGATGTGACTTGATTATGCTTGGCAAGTCAAGTGTCATATTACTACTTCATAGGATTGGAAGAAACACCAAACTGAGCATGGGTTTGAATAAACAGGGTTTTTCAGCACTGACTTCTATTCCATTAGGGGAAAAAGCCCAAAAACTTCTTTAAAGTATTGAGTTCACTTTTAAACCTTCTACTCACAGAGCAGCTGCTTGTCCAAGTGTGACTCTAATACTGGTAATGAATGATCCATTCTCTCTCTAAAGTTTCAATACAACATTTTTCAATAGTAACTTGTATTTACTGAAACTATTGTATATTTGTTTTTCTTAAAGTGTGACAGATTTTTAGTGCAGCACAAAGATGTATTCTAAGACATCTATTACAGTGGGTATATCAGCCTGTCTACAGCTTGGATGCTGAGCCACATGCGTCATTGGGAGCACACAATGTTCAGCCTCATGAAATCCTTGCTGATTTTTTTCCTGCCTTCTCAGCAGCAGGCAGCTCACCAAGACCTTTCAGCCAGTTTTTTTAGGGTCCAGAGTGTTGGGAGAGAGAAGTGGTTTTTGTTTCCTTCTGAATAAATTCAAATCTCAATTGCTGTTTTTCATTTAGCAACTTGACTCGATTTGTGTATTTTCTGGGCATGCTTCTTGGTGTAAGTTTTTTTTTTTCTTCTGGGTAAGTTTATTACCTGAGTTTTGTAGTGTTTGCAGATAGAGATTTCATCTGCAGGCTTCAAGGAGAGATCTAGATAGAGAAAGGTAGGAAAAGCTAGATACAAACTTGCTCTTTCTTCCCTTCACCTTCAGTCGTGGTGGGTGAGGGAGCTCTGACAAGTCTCTCGGCACTTTGCCATTTCACTTACAACCCACTTCCACTAGAGTCATCTCTGCTTTTGTTTTACAGTTAGATCCAAATCAGGCAGATGGCTCATGTTCAACAAGATGAAACATGAATGAGGAAAGGGGTTTTTAATACTTCTTGGATTAGAGGAGAAGGTCTTGATCCACACTCAACAGGGAAGAAGACAGAATTAGAAGAAGGTTTATTCTGGGGGCAGCAGCTGCCCCTGCTGCTTTCCCTGTAACAGGAATGAAGCCAGAAAGGTCAAGTCCTTGAATTTCCACCTCACCCATCCTAACCACTACAAAAGTTAGGTCTCCTTCTCCCAACTGCTTTTTGCTGCATGGTGCTGTCATCACCAAGGTGATGCTGGAAAGCTGTTTTGATGACCTATTGTCATGTCTCCAACACTTGCCTGCTTCAGGGATCTCTATTTATAACACACTAGGAAGTGCAGGGGAAGGGATCTTCTGTATCCAACGTGAATATGTTTCACCAGAGTGAGAAAAACGGCTTGTAGGGGACATGTTCTTGAGGTCAAAAGTCGTATCTCCTTCGTGCAAGAGACCTAGAGGAGCCACGTGAGCACGGACTCTTTGATGGGGAGTCTATTAATAGCATGCTTTCCGAACAGACCTGGAAACCAGTCTCACTCCCCAGTGTCGAGGAAGATAAGTGAGATTAATGTAAGTAATAGTACTCTTCCTCCTGCTTAAGCTTTGCTGATCAGAGCAAGAAAATTCCTAGTATTTGGTTCTGCTGGTCACCATCAGCATGCAGTATGGTAGGTCTATTTAGGAAAAAAAAAAACCCTCTGCATAGCTCTGTTTGGTTCCTCTGTCTCTGCCTACTCATTCTGACCTTCTTTGCCTTCCCAAAAAGTCTTCTATATTAAGAGACAAAGTTCGATAGTCCAAGTCAACGAAAGGGTCAAATGGCTACAATATCACTGTTTTTAAAGAACCTGTCCCAGTCTAGTATAAGCTTTGTGTTAAAGAAACGAATATGATAAATCTGTTCTTTTGATCAGCTTTTTCATTTAAGGGGTTATTCTTTAAAATGAAACAGCTCCTTATCTTTGAATGCAGACTGTTCTCAAAAAAGCAAAATAGTGTGGTCTGTCATTTGATGCTCATTGATCCCATACGTGATGATAGACAGACAGCATTAAGGAACGGATGCAGTACTGAAAATGTTGTGTCTCAGAGTAACATTACGTAGCTAAGGGAAAAAGTAAGATTTATCATTTCATCTGTATATATCATGCCATGAAAAAAAAACCTGATTTCAGTGGCTGGATAAATCAGTTCCTGATTGTTCCCCTTAGTGATACAGTGGGGAAATTCTGGCATTCTAGGAACAGCTTTGTCCCGTTACCACCATCAAGAGCTCGTGGAAAGACTTCAACAAATGCAGTCATCTGTCATCTATTTCAAACGATAGCGTTATGACCTACTTCCCTTCCTGTTCCAAGGCATCAGGAAATGAGGCAGGACGCTTTTAAAAAGTTTCCCATAGTAGGCTTGTTTTTAAAAAGCATTTGTCTGTTCGTGAACACTTATGATTTACCAGCAGACTCTTGCATTTATCTTTGTGCTTGTTTTTCCAGTTGGCATCATTACCATTTTGATTTTTGTGTAGGTACTTTATAGGGTTCCTCTTAGGAAATTCACTTGTTTTCCTTGATTTTTGATTTAAGAAATTCTGCAAGGAAAAGAAAGCGAACAGTAAGGCAAGTTCTTTACCAACTTAAATTCTGGATTCCCATGAAAGTCAGGCTTAACAGTAACACCATGGCATGCCTCTCTTGCTTCAAGAGATTGCTGAAATCGAAAGCAAGTTACGCCACAGTGAGTGCCTCTCGAAGTCTGTGGGAAAACCTGGTGTGATACACAGCTATATTTGTGTCCACGAATAAGATAATCTTGTACCATAACTATGGATGTGGCTCTACCTCTCATCTCCTGTTTTCGTCTGTTGACAGAAGAGGAGCTCCAGTTGTATTTTATTCTCTTTACCAGCGAATGCAAAAAGTGCCTTTAAAAACAAAACAAAACATGGGTTCGCAATCTGTGGTCTGCCTGCGTAACCATATCCTTGATAACAATTTGATCTCAGGCCAGCAAATCCGACTGGCACCTACTCAAATTCACTCTTTTCTGAAATGGCCCATGAACTTCAGATGATGTTCCACTAACAGGACGTTAGCGTGCTGAATTATATATTTTTTTTTCTGTTCTTTTTGCCATTATCTTGAGGAAAATTTGGATTCTTACCAGTTTTGGTGTTTGTTTATATAGAAATCAGATACTTTTTACTAAAGCAAACTTCTTGATAGCTCATGGCAGTTGCAGCTCTCTAGCTGTTTTATCAGCTTCTCTGGATTTTAGTCAAACTTCAGTAAAAATTTCTGCTGTTGTAGCAATAAAAAGAGGACTTGAAAAATAATATTGAATTACTTTTGTTTGTCAGTGATGTGTCAACACTATGTTAGACTCCAAAACAAGTGAGCACAAGACTTTTTCAGCTGGAAGAGGATGTTCCAATGTTGAAAACAGCTCTTTCAATAGATAGTCAATCTGCTGGTAGTCAGAGCCTGTGTTGTCCAAGCAATTAAAGAATAAAATCATCTACCTAAGCAACATCTGTGCTAGAAAGGTCAGTTTCCTTTTTTTTTAATGTGCTGTGCCCACCAGAAAAAAAAATACTTGTTTTTGACAGTTTACAAAGGTTAGAAAATACAGTTCCTATTTCCCAAAATGTCTTACATGTTGAGTTGGTGACCCTGTGACCAGCCTTCTCCATTTGGAAGCTGTAAATGGAAGTGCCTTTGTCTCCATATGTCAGGTCCCAGGACAAGAAGAAAAGGTCAAGTTGGCCAAAGACTTGTCTTGCCTGCTCCTAAGTACAATACAAAAGTGAGACCATGGGAGGAGCACTGATACTGTTGCCTCTCTCTGGGTGAAGAAAGTGGAATTCATTGGATTGGTTTATTATCATCATGTCCATCTCGGGCATTTTGCTGTTGCCTAAATGAAAACACTGGCTTTTCTGAGGCAGTTGTCTCAAGTGAAGTAAACTTCAAGGAGTGGGCTTCTGCCCTTCTACCAAGGTCTGGCTGAGCCTCTTGTTGCTGCAGTGAAAATAGACAAATATACCCATTAGTAGATCTTAAAGCTGAAAAAAAGTTACAGTAAATACAGGTACTTACTTATTATCATCTCTTATTAATCATAGCATGGGTTTTACCAGTCCAGTCTCCTAAAAATCATAAATGCCAATATACTAACCGATCATTTCAGCGACTAAAATGCAAGATCCTGGTTTTATTTTTTTTTTTACCCTGATTTCTTGAATACTTTGAACTTTTGGTTTAAAATGTTTGAGTGCTACATTTACTGCTTCAGACCTTTGTTCTACCCTTTAAAAGCCATTACCCTTACAGTGATTTTTTTTCTTTTTCCCCAGGGTGACCAGATGCAGGTCATGCCTATACCAAGTGTATGTATTTTTATCCCTTTTTCTTTTAATAATTTTCATAACTTTTGCTTTGATTCATCTTATGTTGCAGTCTAACAGGTCTGTTTTGTGTTGCATGTTAACAAAAGGATTTTATGTTCTGTCTGCAATGTAGTATACTCAGAGATGAATTGAACTGCATGTGTTGTACAGGGACTAAAAGAAGAGTTTGGGTTTTATATGGTTTTCATCTTCCATTTCAGTTAAATTTATTTCTGAATTTTTATCATTTTGAAAATGTGTGAAGTAGTCTGAAAGATGAAGTTACTTATTTCAGTAGAGACAAAAGGTCACTCATCATCACTATGCGGGACCCAGTGACAAAAACCTTTTCCTCTAATTTTTCCCTATGTTCCAGTTCAAAAAGAAGAGTTAGAAACTGCGTAATTTGTTTGAAACAAGCCACTTCAGGAAAACAGAGTACACTGACCAAAGCTGCCTTCCTGCACTCGTTCGAGATGATGCTCTCAGTATCAGCTGCTGTTTTATGGGCCTTAATATTTCTGCTTATCTTCCCTGGATTAAACGTGGAATGCCATTTGGCATCTGAATTATTTTTCAAAACTAAATAAAAGGAAGAAAAAAAACCCCAGTTCTTCAAACTGAAGCTTTTAATTTAATTAGGTTTAACCTTTTTTGGTCAAAAAGCTGCTTCTTTTTCTACTTGTTTTTTATGTTGATGAAGACTTAGACTTTTTAAAATCTGGAAATACATTTTTTTGAGCTCCTTTGCTGTTCATAATACTTTATTATTGCAGAGTTTTCCAGGAAATAGCAGCACTGATGTGTGGAGTTACTGACAAAGCCCTCTTTCTTGAGATATTTGGTAGCCCCTAAAGACCTGAATATTACCAGACCTGCTATAAGAACCCTGTCCATGCTGCAGGGCAATAGGTCAGGAGATCGCAATAACTGTGCGGATCACTTCCCTCCTTCCACTTTTTCTTGAATTTAAGAACTGTTAGAAATTGCTCTTTATTGCTTACCTATTATTTCTAATATGAAATTACTTCTAATATGAGCTATGCATATGTTTGCGTGCATGTATGTATGTATACACACACAGGTACATGCATCTAACTTGTATATATGCAAGTCTGGGAATAGAAGACTTTGGATGTATGAAAATACTGATTTCTAAATTACTTTCCTTTTACATAACTGCCAGATTCTGTTTGGTGACTGTAGTTGCTCTACTAGTAGTTATTTGAATTTAAAACATTTTCTTGCTGTACTCTGACCTGGAATAAAATTTTGCTTAAGAGTGAGTGTAGGTATTAATGAAGTAAGAATTCCAACAGAACAAAATCTTGAAATGACAAGTGAGTACAGCTTTGTCAGGTACAAACATGATATGAGATACTTTGCTAGATCACCATCTTTCTGATGTTAAAGCAGTGCTCTGTAACATTTGGGTAGTGGTAGGAAAACGAATGATTCAGGAAGGGATTTCTTTGTTTTGTTTTGTTTTTGTAGCTCAGCTGTAATTTTGCTCACCTATATTCCCAGCACTTTATTAAGTCAGTAAAATTAACTTTGCAGTCATGACGTAGAGTTCTCAGTGAGCAGGTGACTTTAAACACACTCGTTCCTCTTCTCCGGTGCCATCTGATGCCTTCTTCCAGCAGGACATGCAAATGTTGTCAAGTGACCATCACCCAGGGGCAGTTGTGTGACATTTACTGTCCCAGTATCGGAGTGCTTCTCGCTGTCCAACCGAACTTAGTGAGCATTAGTACATCGTGGTCTAAATAAAGACAGAAGTGAACTGCGTATGGACAAAGTGGTAGGAACGAAGATGCAAAGCCAACATTATATTTGAAAAATGCCTAAAATTAAAGCCGTCCTTTTTGCCAGTCTTACAAGGGCTGTTTGTCCTGCGTGCTGGAGCCCAGAGGTTCACTCTGAGACAGCTCTTAACCGTGTGATTAAGACCCATTAAGGCAGAAATTCTTGATGCTCTGCTACGTAGGGTCATGGATGAGGAACAGGCTGTTTGAATTGTATGTATTTGTACATACCAGAAGAAAAATCTTCTAAACAGACACAGAATGACATTGGTCACAGTTAAGTTGGACATTTACTTTTTATGGGGCTCAGTGCAAATGTCATCACTTCAAGTGTTTAGAGAATTCCTTCTGAAAAAGGCTCTAAAATGAGCACTGCCCGCTCCCTACTCATTAAACTTTCAAATAGAAGCCTTCAGTCAAAATACGAGATTTTCTGGAGCTTTATCACGCCTGAAGCTGGCAGTCTGCTGAGGTCACCTGTTTGAAAACTTTCCTTGCTTTATGTACATATGTGCAATATCAATGAAGTGTATCTTCTGCTGAATCAGAACTTTCCTGTATTAATTGCACTTCATTTAAAAACTTGAGTTAATATGAATTTTCACATGGTTATTGATAGAGATAACTGCTAAGCAAGAAACATTCCAGCTTCAAGTTTGGTTCTTCAGAAAATAGAAACAGTGTGACTTTGTTTTTTTAAGGGTGAACTTTATCCTGTTTGTATTCTGAAACCGTGTTTCCAGATAAGGCATAGATTAAACAGCAACGTAATTCATTTTTTTCTTAATACTGCAAAATGATTTATTTTTAGGGCTGAAATCAACACACACAAAACTAGAAAAAACAATACCAGCTAACAGCTGAGCAGAATGGTAATCTGAGGAGTTTTGTGATAGGCCAAACTTAAAAATACATTAAGTGTAGGTCAGAATGCCCATGCTTTCCTGGATTTTTCTCAGCTTTTTTTGGAAAGCAGTATGGTAGAGAAATCAAAGTAGACCCATAGCAACTTCAGCACTTGTTTTTGTTCTTTGAATAAAAAGATAGATGGAAATACAAAGCCATACTCATGCACCTTCTTATATGAGTTGGAGTGCCCATTTCTTCAGTTCAATCTAAAATCCCATTGTTAAGGAGTGGTACTGAAAATAGACCCCAGAATCCCTGCAGAAGTTAAATCTGAGCACTGGGAGATTGTTTTTTCACTTGTCCTCACCTACGTTTAGACAATTTCTTGTTACAGCTTTTTCTAGAAGAAATTTTGTGAGCTGCCTGTTTCATAACAGGAGCTAGCGTCTTTCGGCAGCTGTGTTTTAAGTGGGAATAATTTATCTTCTATTAGAGTTTCTGTGCGTAACTGCTGGGAGAAGCTGTTAGCTATGCAGAATGCAACCAAAAGTGTGAATTGAAGGGAAAACGAACAGCGAATTAATGTGCTGCACTTAAGCTAGACAACATTTCCAGTATACAAAGGAAGGGCTTATTAATTCTGATACTTGTCTCCGTGGGAAATATGGGCATACAGGGAAGAAAGGTTATGATTGTTTTATACAGTAAGTTTCTGAAAGGTTTGTGTTGACCAGCTGTTTATGCTTCAACCAGAAGTCCTGTTTTCTTGCTGCCACCACCCCCTTTTTTTTTTTTTTTCTTAGGGAATATACTATTTCCACGGGACTGAAGCAGTGCAGCAGTCGTTTCACTACAAGGTCTGTTAAGCTGATCAGCCATGAGACCTGGCTGGAATGCATAAATCCCAAACAGTGACTAGTTTAAAAGCTTTAACTTGTATACAATTTATTTCTTGTTAGAATTGAAGACCAAGCTAGGATTTACAGTACTGAGATACCACGTTATTTTTCTGCTGAGTTCTGTGGAAGTCTGCAGTCTTTCAGAGAGCATTACATAGTAAATATGAGTTGCTGTTAGCCACAATTAAATACTCTTAATCATCTTAGATATCTTTAAAGCTACTATGTTTAAAAAAAGAAATTATCAAAGATCCATAACTATTCACTATTAACTATGATGGAAATCTGGTAATTACAACTCTTCTTGGATATGTCTCCATTAGTGAGGAAATTAAAATACAATATTGAGTAATGCTTGTTTCTGCCTAAAAGCTTTGCTACTCTTGGCATGTGCAAATTGCTTTAGATTAGAAACCTTGGATGGCGAAACAAATGGACTGATATCCTACATACAAACCCTTTAAGTTCCTAAAGCCTCAAAAACGTCACCCGCGCTCCAGCATCCTACACTAGGTGCTTAGCAGCCTCGCAAATTGTAGTGCCTTTGGCTTCAGAATAGTTTCCTTGTCCCTGTTAAGATTTTCAGGTGGCAAATGTGTTTTCGAAGTTGGGGGCAATAGAGATACAAGTTTTGAAATGGAAAATTCATTTCTGCTGATCTTTTAATGTGCAAACTGTTGACCAGGTGTCTTTGCAAACAGGATCAGATTGAATTCAAGAATCCAAAGCTTGTAGAAATGTTGGTGTGCCTTAGTGGAAAACTTTCCCTGGGAAAAAGTTTGAGGTGCGGTCTTGTTAGATGAAGTTAGGTCAATACTTGCACATCATGTACTAAGGCAATACTGAAAAGGGAGAGAAACTAGCAGTAACCAGCATCTCTGTGTAGATACCGCAGGTGAGCTTGTTCCTCTCCCAGCCGCTGCATTAGAAAGCAGAGCTGAAGGTGGATGAGGAGGATGGGAACAAAGTGTCTCTCACCATGCAGTCAAGGAATTCAAGTTCTCAGAGTTGAAGGATCTCGCATTTTCTAGTCCTTGGTGTGTGTCCCTCCTTTTCTTGATGACAGGTGTGCTAGTTTCCAGGTAAAAAACAAAAATACCTGTGATATGACAGTGCTCATATTTTTCATATGCGTATTTTTATATGAAGAAAGATATATTTCCATATATTTTCAGTATAATATAATTCCATGTGTTTCTGCTTGTGCAGATTAACTTGGTCAAAAAATTGAGCTAAATACTAACAGTCTTAAGAGTAAAAAAATTAACCGAACTATGCTGTAAAAAAAAAAAAAAATACACTTAAGGTTTCTTGGGATGTTCCTACCTTTTTCTCTCCTTCAAAGACAAGAAATCAGTATCAGAACATGGATTCTGAAGATTATTGTCTTTAAATGGCTGTGATTTTTCTTTCAATAAGCTTTTAATCTATTTGGGTTGCAAATCTGGATCCTTCTTACTATGAACAGTTGAGGTGGGGTCCCTACGTACCTTTTAGATTTTTGGCATAGGAGGGGAAAACCTAAATTCCTTAGATCTGGTCCTAGTTGCAGACAAGCAAAGGTAGAGCTCAAGCAGTTGTGGAAGTAATGTATATGTGGGGCTGTCTATAACCTGGAAAGGGTGTCATATAAATTTCAGTCTAGTTAGGTTATGCATACTTTACAGGCATTAAGCAGCAGTTGTTTGTTCTTGAAGGTCGTTGTTAGATGTGTGCTGAGAGAAAATGCATTGAGACAAGTGGCTTGTAAGCAAGGCAGCTTCCATTTTGGTTGCTGAAGAAACTGTTGCTGATGTTAATTGTAAGGAACTAAATCGATTTCAGTGAGCACTCCTAAAAATCCCCTAATAACTTATACTTTAGCTAAAGACACTTTTCTTTAAGTCCAGAATCTCATTTGTCAGTTCCTTCATTTAAACAAGAACCAACTAGGCATGATTGGCCGCTATCTATCAACTTGAGACGCCATCCAAAATCAATCAGGGGTTAATAATCTGTACTTGCTGCTGTAGGGTGTTCAGAGGGTGTCCGACTCATCTCTTTGTCACCCGATGTCTGCAAAGGGGTGGCCTCAGATCTCTGCAAGCACCTCTACAAAAGGCTATTGAAAAGAACAAAAACGTGATAGATGCATCCTTGCCAGAGCAACATTGTCTGAACAGATAAAAAGATAGCAAAAGAATGATGTTAGAGTTCTGTATCCAATTCTTAATTAATTTAATTTCCTCTCCGTCTTGAGCTTCTCCCTATAGATACTTTTCTATGAAGCTAGGCCTTTTCCTTCATCAAAAAACCCCTCTTTCAGTGAGTGGCAGGAGTGCTTCAGCTCCAAATGGAAGCGTTCTCTCCCATTCCTGTTATTTCAGGAAGTATCCAGTACTGAAGTCTAAAGTAACATAACTGTATTGCAAATTGGATGTTAAGGCTATGTGACTGCATTGCTTTCAGAAAAATTGTCAATTCTTGTAACTGGTACCATTTTTTAGTAAGGGCAGCGTGCTGTAGAAGAGTCTGGTTTAGGTTCTTTATTGCAATTTTAATACCTTGATTGGGAACATAATCCACATGAAAGCTCTGGCTCAGCCCCCTCGTAAGTGGTGAAAATGAGAGTGGAGACATGTCCTGGAAGATAAAATTAATAACGCCATCTTCCTTCGGGATTGGGTTCTCCACTTTAGCATCTTTCATAGCAAACAGAAATAAAAATTTGTGTATATGTCCGTCAGCATGATATGGCTGGAAACGGCATTGACTGTGAATAGGATAACAACAGCATCCAAAACCGAGGCATTAGGAAGAGGGCCACTGGAAAAGATATCATTGTATCAAATGTCCTATTTTTCTCTGGTTTTTAGCTAGTGGTGGTTTTTTACCATTTTCATTTCCAGTGCTTTGGAGATCATTCTAAATAAGTCTCAATTTAAAAAACAAAAAAAAAAAAAAAACCCAACCAAAAATAAAAACAAACCACCAAAAAAAGAGAAAAGTCTGTATGGGTATTGCATGAGCCATTAATTTCCATACATGTACTTGCTATGAGCCCAGAAAAACATTCAACTTTGAGTCATGTATTTCAGTTCCCAGTAACTACTAGAATAGTAATGTTGGCAGAAGAGTGCCCCTTCAATAGAGATTTTACTTTTTTTTTGTTGTCTTCCTCTTTTCTTTTTGTTTTTAGCCACCAGCTAAATACCTCCTGCCGGAACTGACAGCGTCAGACTATGGGAAGAAGTGTGTGGTCATTGATTTAGATGAAACTTTAGTGCACAGTTCATTTAAGGTAAGTAAATTCAGAAGCGATCTCTTGCAACTTGAATCTGTCAGCGAATGTTGTAGGAACTGTTAAGCCTCTTAACACATTAACTAGTCTTACAGGCTCTCCCAGGATGCCTGGTAGTTCTCATTGTTACTCCTATGATTATTCATCCTAATTTAGCTGTAAGGGGAATAACACAGACATTGCTGGTTTTTTGATTCTGAGAAAGTCACACCGACTGCAACAAGGGCTGGAATAGTTATTGACTTTATGGCTTTGAAGTAGCTGTTCCAACAAGGACCTCTCAACAGGTACAAAACTTGTTGCTCTGAAAATACGTTTTTGGTTTTGATGTTTAAATGATGCCATAGTTAATCTAGGAGAATGGAAATTCAGCATAGCTTTGTGCTAGGTAGATGTACCTTAAACCAGTAGATTTTGAGCACCAGTGATTGCTGTGCTCTGTTGTCGGAGAAGATTGCTTTCCATGTCAGGCTGCTGTCCCCATTGCAGTAAGTATTTTTTAATTATTTAGCTTTCACAACAGGAAAGCAAAGAGCGTTTAGCTGTTGCTGATGAGTCAGTCATCTTGTAGAAGCAACTTTTATAATCCTTCAGAATTCAGCATGTGGTGGAAGTAGTGGTATTTTTCTATTGTTCAAGTAGGGCTAAAGTTAGAATAGGAGAATTCAGAAATACAAATAGCCTAAATTGGCTCAGAGTACTGGTAGTATTTCTGATTAGCAAATGTCAGACAAGATAAAGCATGTGCTAGTTTTACAGTTTGATATTGGAGAATTTGTAAGAATCAATAGAATGTTTCCTTACTAGCAGCAAGCTAGAGTTACCACCAACTTTATAGTCTTCTAGTTTTGGTTACACTCCATTTTTCACTGCTAGCATAAACTCAACATTTTAATCCTGCAGTACTTAGTTGCCAGCATTTAAATATGCAAACCATAATTCATGTTGTGGTTAGAATTTGGCAACAGCCTGTCTTTGTTGACTTAAAGAAGACCTTATATGGAGATACTAGAACAAATATTCAAATATTCCTGTGCCTCAAACTGAAAGTAAGATTCTTCTCTGTCTTTATTGTGCCTAATGGTATATAACAATTTGCGGTGGCGTACAGGAGCCTCTTACCCTCAGTGCCAGATCCTTGTCTTCTATATCCAGACTGAACTTGGACTTGAGAATTTTTCAGGGAGATTAGAAACACAGCTGGATTGGGAAGGGAGGGACCATGCCTTCCTAATTAAATGAGAGTCAAAAATAGGAAGGGAAAGCTGAATTTAAAAGTCTACGTTTACATAAAAATAATGAAGTATGAGGCTTAGCGTTATCTGAAATGTAAAAATAGAAGTTTGTTTTCTGAATGCTGTGGGTAACTTTGTACTGCGATTTTCCTGGTTTTTGAAACAAAATGAGATTCAATTTAGGTGGTTATTAATTTTTTTTAACCATTTTCAAGAAATACATGTTTAATGGTTGACATAGTGTAAATCCTTTCTTGTAGGATTGAGGTTTGCTTTGATTGCAGAGTCCTTTCTTAGTGGGCTCGTTTTAATCATCCTATTTATTCAAATGATATTTAATGGGTATTTAAATAATGTTAAATAGATATTTAAGAAAAATCAAAAGATTATTCTGCTTAGTCTTGAACACTGAATAATGTTTTGTGTTAGGAAAAGAAAACTGGTCCTTTTTTGTGTGAAGTAAATAGTGTTAGGGAAATGTTGGTGTTTCTGCAGGACTAGAGTCTTACATCTATGATGGCATTATCTTAATGTGAAGCCCTGTGATGGGAGTATGTAAGAGAAAACCAAGTGCTGGAGGAAATGGCTTTAGTTGTTTAGTGTCTGGCACTGTCCAGTGGTGCTGTTTGGATTTTGTTTCATACAAGGAGATACTTCAGCTGAAGTAAGGCTGTTGTGGTCATCAAAAATAACGATGGATTTCCAGAAGAGCAGGGGGTTTAACATCTATATGCATACTGCTCTGCCTGAATAATCAAGTCACACAAGTTTCTTTTAGTCGGGGTTTTTTTTTCCACTAAAACATGTCTGCTTTGCTCAAGCAGGTCCCCACTTAAAAGCTGTAAAAGCATACATAAATTTGTGATTTTTAGTACAAAAGGCTTTATTTAAAACACATGATATTTTAGAATTCATAATTCTGTTATGAAATAGGTTTCATATTTCAAATGCAGATAATTTTTTTTTAACACAACCAGAGAGGCAGAGTATTTAAAGTGCTCTTTTATGAAAGCAGCAACATCTGAAGGAGGGTAATTCTTGTCTTTTTATGCCCCTGCATATTTGTGAAGCTTTAAGGAGGTACTAGTCTTTCATGTTAAGTGCATATTAAAGGAATAAAGTTTGGGGTGCTTTGGCAAGAGTAAAAAAGGAATAGATAGACATTATTGTTATCATTCCCATCATAAAACAATAATAGAAGCAAAAATCAGAAATTATTAAATCAAGGAGATGTAAACATGGTTTTGTATAAAATGAATTAAACCACATGCAAGTCTGGAATGTAGTCATATTCAGAACTGGCTGTGAAACAATTTTAGAACATTTAAAACTCTGAAGCTTTTTATTAAATAGAAACAGTTCTAACTGAAGTAAAGATTTTCGGTGGAAATACATTGTCATCTTTCACACTCTGTCTCTGGTTCCCACTCGAGGCATGTACATGCTTCACATGTGTAACCCCAGAAACCTTTATCCAGGGAACTCTTGCAGACTTCTCCCCTGTCTTCCCATCATGATGAAGCACAGAACCCCAGCCCACACTGTCTTCCTTATCACTTGTGCCAACAAGAAGGCTATGTAGTACCTAAAGTATAAGCAGGAGAAGCAAATATGTAGTTAAGAGTAGTTTGGTTAGTGTTACAAAGTCTATGTGCTAGCAAAAATCAGGTTGTCTAAATAGAACGTGGTTTTCTCTGACATCTGATTGCTGTTGCTCCTGTTAAGAAAGTTTAGTAATAGCTGTATTTTTTATCAGTGGGCTTCAAAACCTTTGCAGCTTCAGTGACCTATTCTTTTTCTGCTGGTACAGAATATTTATCTTGCTTAAGGGCGTCATGCATACACAAATCCTTCAAGTGCGTGCAAGTCTTTTCGAAGTATGCATGCAGCTGGCACCCACGTGAAAACTTTGGTGGCTGAGTCTTATTGACAGTTCATTTGGGTTTCTTTTAAGGTGAAGCTTCAGAACATTTTTGTGTGCTTGTTCTCTGGCTATTAGAGATGCTGCAGAGTATCTTCTCTGTCTGAGGGGCTTCACGCAGGTAGCAGATGGGAGCCTCCCCTCTGTCTTTTTCAGAGGCAGAAAGAGGAGTATATCTTGGAAACTGCTTGGTGTCAGCTAAAGAAGAATCTAGATTGTACCTGCAGGTATTTGAGGAATTCTTTAGATCATGCTAGCACAGCAGTCATCAACAGAATGGAGTTTTCCAGCATCAGCTGCTCTGGAGGTTTGGTTGCCAATACTGGTTGATCAGGACGAGTAGATGCAGTGTAGCTTCTCATTTGCTCTCTGATGCAGCACTTGCAGATGTCGGATCAAAACATCTTCTGTATTATTTTGCGACTGGGAGAAGGTGTTGCCCTCCATATAAATTCTTACAGTCATTTTGCTCTCCTCGCAGGAAGGTCATTTAACAGTGGAAGTAGAATCTGGTTTTTCCAGGGAATGGGATCAAAGGGTTGCTATCAGGTTAATACTGCAGGATTCTTTTTCCCTACCATTTTTCACAGAGCACCTGTTTAGGCTCACCGGTTTATGATCTGCTTCTCAATCTCTTTACCTTGGCTGCTTCTCTGCTTTCCTGGCACCCCCGCGCCCCCCGCAATGTGTTTGAAGGCTGTTTCTAGTCGCACAGATTCTTCAGGGATGTGGTTCTTGGTGGTACTTAAGATCAGTCTATTGGCTGATCCAGAAAACCAGGTGGGAAAGTCTGTGCAAGTCTGATAGAGCTGAGTGGAGATGTTTTCCAACCTTAGTAATGCCATACCAGTTACCAGCCAGACTTCTCCCAGCCTTCGTTTTAGGCTGTTATCCATGAAGCATATTGTCTTTTAATCAGTCCTGTTAAAACTATATTTGGCAGCTCTATATCTCAGCCATTTCCAAGCTGCAGATCACGGAGACAGTTACAAACTTCAGTCAGGCATGTTTACATGTTTTTTTATCACAGCCATAATGCATGAGCTGTACCAAAGGGTTCTGCCAAGTTTTATGTCCATTTGAGCTAGTAAACATTCCTAGCTGTGTGTCCCCCAACTACCACTACTATCTAGCCAAGATTAGACTCTTAAACTGTCTACAAGAACATTTTTCTGCTTTCCAAAGTAGTTTTACTTGACCAACAGTCTTAAGAAAGAAATTGTATTCAAAAGGCTAGAAAAATGAATTCAGGGACACGGACAGAGTGTGCCTGCTCTTCCCTTTTGAAATAAAATGCAGTTTTACATGATTAATTTGATTGGTATAGCATGTTCTTGAGGTACCACATCTTGAGAATCATTTAACTATACGACTTAAGTCTTGTTGCAGCTTGTTGCAGCTCTTGATTCAAATATAACTGTTAGGTATTACTTTTACCACTGTCTTTATCTTTAATTAATTACTAATTGATGACCCAGCGTAGAATATGTGAAGTACGTAGCTGAATTTCTTTGTCATCATCCACACAGAATGAGTTATCCAAATAGATACTTATCCTAGTAAACACACTCAGCAGTAGCAGGGGTTATTCAAGCAGTAAAGCATATTACATTCTATGAAGCTTAAAAATATGAGGGAAGAGGGAAGTACAGTATCTGGTGAATACAGCTGTGCAGAGCTTTTGACTTGTGTGTGTAAAGGGCGCACCCACAGAGTGGATCTGTATAGTCAATAGTGCTTATTAACTTGTTCCTGAGAAGTATGTGCTCTTTTCTTTTACACCCCTGAAATTTTCCCTCTAATGATCTTACTTTTAATATTGATTTATTTCCTTGTCATTCTTTCTAGCCAATTAGCAATGCTGATTTCATTGTTCCTGTTGAAATTGATGGAACCATACATCAGGTAAGTGCTGTTGTTCGTGTAGCATTGTTCTAGTAGTGGAACTGTCCTCAGTGTCCCAGAGCGTTACCTTTCTCCGTTTGCTGCTTTATGTTCAATAACTTGTCCCTTTGCAAAACGCAAAAGCTGTGTACTTTGGAATGTATCGTCCGGACAGGCATCCCTGTTTGATCACGTATGTAGTTTGTAACTACTAAATCTCGATTTTAACTTTTTCAGTTCTCCAGAATATCTCTCTCAGGACTTCAATATTTGAGACTCTGTCAATTTTAAAACATTTTTAAAACAGGATCTAAGCATGGGTTTTCAAACATCGCTAGGCCCAGAAAAAACTACTTGAATACTGCATTTTTTATTCCCTCCACAGACAAACAGGACATAAGTTGGCTTTAATGTCTGTTAGTAGTTCGTATGGATAAAGCTTTATAAAAGCATTAAGGAAGAACAGACCCTTCTTCAGTTTTTGTGGCAATCTATGTTTAAGTTCTGTCCCCTTCTCTTCCTGTAAGTAATTTAAGTTCCTCTGATAGAACTTTTTATACACTTTAGCATTTTTAAAAGGTCGGACAAAATCACAGGGAGACTAGTTTTTATTCCGTATTCTTTAAGAACTTCACTTAAGACTCTGCGAAATGGTTTTCAGTAAATGCAAAACACCCATAATTTGAAAATCAGTCCCCTTCATATATCTTAGCTTGGAGTCTTTAATCAGTAGTCATTTCTGAAAATGTTGAATGAAATAAATTACAGTGCCATAAATTTTCCTCTTCAGACAGACATTAAAGTTATTGCTGGAGACGGGTTTTACTGGTTAATGTGAAGTTGAGCCTTTCTGATATATGAATCTTGCAATTTTTTGAAACATCCTCTATTGGTTGTTGTAGGTTAAAGATAATGCAGTTACTGAGTTGCAAATCTTCCCTGGATGTGAATCCACGGAGATTTTAAATACTTCAATTTTGAACTGTTGTCTTTTGTATGGATTATTTTAATATGTTCATATTTTGATCGTGGAACAATTGATAGATCATAAAGGTAGTTTATAGTTTTGTTTGATTTCCTGTCATGAAAACCATCCATGTAATTGCCACTCTTCAAATAATTACTAAATACCTGTCAGTGGACTGAAACGTGTTTTAAAGTGATAGCAACTTGGACAGTTTTTACACTGTGCCTGTTTTATGTAGAAAAGTTCAATATCCAGGGTACTTAAACCTGTAATGTTTACCAGAGCTGAATGCTTAAAATACATTAAGTGATGTTTTGGGAGATTTATATTGTGATATTGTCTGTTCTTATTTGATGTGGGCTTTAATTGTGTTTGGTGCTGTAATGCAGACGTCTTCTCTCCTAAAACTTTCTAGAATGCTTTTGAAAGGGAATAAAATAGGTTGCCTAACAATTTTGAATGGCTTAGGATTGTGATCACTTAGCTTGTCAAGATTATATATATTTACATTTTGAAACAAAACCTAATAAAATACTATCTGGGCTTTACAGTCAAGCACTTCAAAGGCCTGTTGCTTTTCCGTTCCCCAATGCAAACTTTCAGATTCTTCACCCAAAGTAATGCAGTTAGGCGCTCAAGATAAGTGCATATAGGAAAAAACCAAAAAACAACTGGTCAAAGGGAGTGAATTTGTGCATACCCTAAATGTGAACGGGAAGAAGGATGCTCTTGAGAGAGAAGGTCAGGTGAAGTTAGTCTCTGACTGTGCTTTGCTCGAGACTTCTTGCGCAATTTTCAAGGAAATTGCTTCATCTCTTTGTATTTCAAGTTCTTAATCTCAAAAATAGGTAAAAATCTCATTCGCATCAGGGTAGCAGGGGTTAATTGTAAGGAATTTGTGATCTTTGAAATAAAGGTGATGTATACGGTATGCAGAATAGGCAAAGTCTTGGATTCCTGTGTTTGTAATCACCTCTGCAGGCAAAGTAACTTACTATCATCCAGCAATGATGGATGCAGGTTTTTTGTAACTGTGATAATCTAAACGGCGAAAGCTGACTTTCTGGCTTAGTCTGATGTGCATAAACACCGGTGATAGAGCTTTGACAACTGGTTCCCATTTCAAACCTGTAATTTTTTATTCACTTAGAGCATAAACTGTACCGGTATCAACAGTTTTTGTTATCTGTCAGACTTTGTCATTTATATTGTGCATTTTCTTAAGCAGCTTATATACTCAAAGATTAATCCCTGGCAGTGGGAAATAATTCCACCTGTTTGAAATAACATAGGATGTGTGAAATGTTGTTGAACCATACTGTCCGTAGTGCATATCCCTACCTGCTGTACCGGTAAGCTTGGTATCTTACCGAGCAGAAGATTGAGAGTATTGTTGTACTTGAACTCTGCCTTAGATCAAACCCCATGGAAAACAAATGGAGAACACCATTTCAGAAGTACCCATTCAGAAAGAAATTTGAGATTATACAAGATTCTTCAGATCTCTTATACCGAAAATAAAAGTTGTAGCAAGTTCAATTGCAGTAGGCTTGAAAGAGTTTTGAGGCTGACTTATCTAACAAGTTTTGTTCATGGTAAATATTGTAATTTTTTGTTGTGCAACAGAGGGATTCAAAAAAGGCTGGTTTTAGTTTGGGGAGTTTATTTTCCCTTATGTCCTTTATAATCCAAAGGTCAGAGAGACTCTTGTTCTTCTATAGGGAGGACAATTCAAATCATCATCTTAAAGGGTGCTTGGGTAAACCTGCTTCCCTAAATTAAAAAACAGCTTTCCTGAACACTGCTTGTCCTTCTTCCATCTTTCTGTCTCTAGCTTAATTTACCTTGTCTTTAGAAAGGATTTGTCATTTTATTGTACAAGGAGATAACTCACGTGTGGAGGTACCTCTCTTTCCTTCTGTTATGGGTCTAGATGCCTGCAGAGACTGTGCCCTTCTACAGGGCAGCTAAAGTTGCAGGAGATGAATCCCATGCTTTGTGTTGGAAATGATGGCATAGATACAGAAGTACAGTTCTAACGCAAGCTGATGCTCTTCAGGCCAGTTCTCTCGTTTCTCTCTGGTTCTCTGAATAAAAGGAAATCAGAGCTGGTCCCCTGCTCTACCAAATTATAAGTGAGAAACTGTGGAAGTCCAGTGAAATGTGTTGCAAGTGAGGGCGCTCTTTAGAAATAGTTTATTGAGGATGAAAGTGGCGGCTGGAGAAAGATGTTCAACCTGTTTGGTACCTTTGACGTAACTTCTGCAAGAACACATCCTCTCTTTCGGAGCATGCTTCCCATTTCAGAAATGCAGAGCGATCACAACCCCCAGATTAGGAACCGTGTATTAAATATAGCTTTTATCCCCAATGAGTAAAGGGTTTTAGGGTTCGACGGTCCTTTGTCTTCGATCCAAATTGACTTGCAATGCCTTTGTGCCTTGCTGTCGGTGTCAAAGAGTAAAGAGGGCAGCCAGGAAGAGTTTGATTTGGTGTTACTTGGAATTTCATTCTTCAATGTAATTTGTTTATTAAGTGAGTAAAACTAGTTGTTAAGTGTTTTTTATATTCAGTTAACAATTGCTTATTTTTAGTTGTTGAAAACTAAAGCAATGTTTGGCATGTATACTTTGAATGTAATGTGCAAAATGTTTTTTATTGGTGGGGGAAAACGCTGTCCAAATAATCAACTAACTTTCTATAAAGGACAAAATTCGTTAATTTTCTTACAGAAGGCTGTGGCCTGGTTCAAGTAATCCAGGATAGGCTGTATCCATTCTAGCTGGCCTATTCTTGGTTACTTGCACTGGGAGGCAACCACAACTCTGTGAACCAGAAAGACGAGGCTCAAGGATGCGTGTTATTTTCTGCTCGCTGTTAAGAAGATGCGCCCATCCCACGAAACAGGAGAATACGGAGCTTGAGTTGTCATGGGCAGATTTCTTTGTCATTACTTGAAGATTTCGTTGTTGTAAAGCTGGTTTTGAAAGGCAGTTCTTTGTGTCCTATTTAATTGATTAAAATTGAGCTGGCTTTCTCTTTTGATTTACAAATACTGAGTCTTTCTAGGTTAAAACTGCTTTGAGGTATAGAAAATGTATGTGGAAATACCAAATGCTTGAAAACAATTAAAGATAATTACTTGCATTCTGCCATTAGCAGCTCTAAGTACGGAATCCTGTGAAAACATGCCTAGTGCCTGATTTGTGCCTTAAAATGTTAAGAGTAAGGTTCATTTCAAATAAAAAAAAAAAAAAGATGGTATTCCTCTAAATTCTTACTGTGATAAAGAAGACATTAGTGAGCATACAACACAGAAAAACTGCAGGGTGGGTTGGTTTTTTTTCCTATGCCCTGAAGACAGTATATAAATCTCAGAAAAATGCCAGGAGCCAGTTAGTCTAGAGACTTAAACTGAAGACATCAGGCAACGGAGGAAAAAGCCAAGCCACAAATAACCATGCGGCATTGAGATGCAAGTCCAGCCGCTAACAAAGTAAAGGGGAAAAAATTCCAAATCGGGAGGAAGAGGAGAAAAGAGCTGCACTGTCAGCTGAAGAAAGCTTTTTATGTGAAGTAAACCAAAGAGATTTTGTAGCCCAGGATACCAGGACACTTTCAGTTGCTTCCAGGATCTAAGTAGGACTTCTCAAAAAAACTTCAAGGGGAATAACTATCCAGAGTATTAATATATGTTCTGCAAAATACCCAGTTTTGTTAATTAAAAAAAAAAAAAAAAAAGAAAAAGGGGTGAAGGAGTTGGGGCTTTTTAGAGAGGGGAGAGAATTAAGGGAAAAATTGGGTGAAACCTCATCCTAAGAGATCACATTTATTACTAAGGCGGCATTTAAAATGGGGAGTGAATCTGTTGGCCAGAGCCCAATAGGTAAGATTTAAGGCAGAACAGCAAGAAAAACTCAAGTAGAGGAGGTTGGGGGTGCTCTGTGGTGGATCAGGAGATCTAAACTGCAGGATGGAGACAACACGACTTAAAAACGCTGTGTACTCAGAGCTAATACTGACTAGCTGCAGTATGAGGAGACCTACAGATTGCCAAAAGAGCGCATGTTGCAAATGCTTGCTTTTATAAGCCCACTCCTGTCCGCAAGCCTGCGGTTAAGGAGCTCTCGGTCTGTAGCTCCTGGGTTGATTTACTGTATGCTCTCCTTATGGAGGAGGTGGGTTATGTTGCAAGCAGCAAAGTTCGTACGCTTGGCTTGGAGTTTGTAATTACATTCCAAGTGGAAATACTTCACCAAGACAGGCATAGATAGGGATGGAGAGCAAAGAGGAGTCGTCTTTTGCTGTGGCTGAAAACACTAGGTTTTAAGAGGGAAACTAATACTAATTCCAGCACTAATTATCCAAGAATGACTTTAAGACTTTGGGGTGTCCCTTTTGTGCCCTCAAAAATAAGTGTAGGAATATAACTTAAGGCTAAAGAATTAAGAAGTTCTTATGAACTCTAGAGTTAAGGAGTAACTTGCATCCTGCTGCCTTCCCTCTTTTAAGCGGCAAGCTGGATAGTCTCTTTCTGGGCACCCAAATGCAGAGGTCTTTCTACCTGTGTCTTTAAAAATTGGAAGCTATAATTTGGAAAGGAAATACTACAGAACAACTTTGTGTAGTAAAATTTAAGTGAAAAATGAATTGCATTGTTGTGGGAGAGGAAATTACTTGGTTTATGCCTAATGAAATACAGGAAACTTTGCTGTAATTATCTGGAAAGAGAGCGGTGTTGAAGTACGTCTGTTAACTCTTTAATTCATAAAATGTCACATTTATTTGATTGGTTAGGTGCTGCTGTGGTTGTTCAAAAAAACCATAAATCTGGGTTATAAATTGTTATCTGTATCAAAGTTTTAATCTATTGTTTGAATTTGAGGGGCCAGAAATAGTTTCGTTAACCTTAATAGAAATAACTTAAAGCAGATCAAGTTTTCATGCTATGAGGTAGATGCTACATAAAGTGGAAAAGTAATTAACATTTCTGCTTTAGTCATTAAGGTACAGCTCCTTCATATATGTTTTTAATAAAACTTTGCTTTCTGATTTAGGTTTTCAATTTCAAGTCCCTATTACGCTAATTTTTTTCGTCTTTTGCTAAAGGCTTTAATTGTTACACTTCAGTTGAAGCTGGCATTTCCATATTTTTCTCCTTCAGGCTTTTTCGCTGGGTGTCTTGTTTTTTACCTCTTTATTAATATGAATCTAGTAAAATACATACAATTAATCTAGTTCTACATACCAAAGAAAGAAGTGCCTGAAATTGCATCAGTCTTGCAATTCGTCCTGAATTCAGCTGTATGCCAGACTTCTCCACTTGAAATTTCCAGTATTAAGGATTATTTGCCAAACGAAGAAGATAAAATGCTGCCAGTGTTTTCTCTCAAACTTTTAATCTAAGTGCAAACAAGATAAATCCTTTTCAAGCAGAGTCTTCTCTTCAGCTTCCCAGTATGTTGTGAACTACTTGTAAGCTCTCTGAGCAGCAGTTATCTTATCTTGGTCTTTTCTGTGAATGCAAATCATCTTCCTTGCTCTGAAAAGAGAGGCAAGGAGGATCTAATATATATTAATCAGGTTGTTGACAGTAGGCAGCCAAGCTTGCCTGTACGGTTGTCAGTGCAAAAAGGCAATAGAGCGTTGCTGAAACCAAGCTGCTCAAGAGGAAAGAGATCCTGAGCATTTACCATCTTTATGGCAAGGTCACAGTAGAAGATGCTGTAGACTTTGCCACCGAATTTTGAAAGCAGCATTTGCTAGACATTCTGCATGGTGCTGTGAACATTTTTGGTGAAAGCTCTCTGCAGAGCCGGATGACTGATAACTATCCATAGTGAGATACGGTACTTAGTGCCTGGAATTTAAAAAATGAAAGAATTAGCCACAGGAAGAAAACAGGTCCCTATTGTGCAATTGCTGTCGTCACAGAGGTTTCATCAGATTGATTCCTTCTGTAAAGCTCTTCAGGACTGAAGATACCGGCACCAAAATTGGCTCGGTTGAGAGATCTGAATCCTCGCTTCTTGAGAGGCCCTACTGTCTCTGTTTGCCTTTAATGAGATATTTCCAAGCAGCATCGCTCCAGATGATGCACGGTATTTGCAATTGCATAATCCGTATGGGTCTTGGCAGCCCATGCATTCAAATTTCTCATTATTGGATGCCTACTTTTATCTTGTATACTTATTTTTTTTTCTTTCAGCATTTCATTTGAACTGCTTCCATGCTAACTTTTGTTTCTTCAAGTGTTAGGATTACAGGAGTGTTTTGGGGGTTTTTTTTGTTTTTTTTTCCCCTTAAACACCATTTGACATAAAAGTCATTGTCATTCCAGGTTTATGTATTGAAACGACCACATGTGGATGAGTTTCTTCAGAGGATGGGAGAGCTCTTTGAATGTGTACTCTTCACAGCCAGTCTAGCCAAGGTTTGTTCTTCTCTTCATCTCATTAGCCTTTACGGTGCTGGTCAGTGGATTTTTGGTTGGGTTTTCTATGGATAATTATTTCCACAGTTGGTACTATCTTAATTTTTCCCCTTCTTTTCTGCTTCTTTGTCTGACAGTGTGTACTTTGTCTGCTAGTGTGTGGGTAAGTGTTTCCATGGTAACACCATCACATATGGGCTTGTCTCATAATGTAGCCTCCATGCATTGCTCATAATGCCAAGATGAAAGGCTTACAAGTTACCATGGTTATAGTGAGAAATTAGAACAAATAGTGTGCGAGTAAAGCAGTATATTAAAGCTGGGCATGAAATAAAATACACCGTATTTAACGCTATCTACATGATCAACCCAGTGATTCAGAAATTCACTGAAAATTGGGAACGCGTTTTTGTTCTGTCGAGGTGCAATTGCAATCTGGAGTTAGAAAATTAGACATTTTGTAAAGCTTGAAACATCAACAGGAATATTTTGTGCCCTCTGCTCTCCAGTAGCAGTAGTACTTTGTAGGTAGTTCTGTGGTAGACATTGCAGTAGTAGACATCTTAAATTCTTCACTTCTTTCAATGTATTGTGTTTGTGGTGTCTTGTTTGTAAAATTGCATTGATTATTTCTAAATAGTACTCTAGCATAGTGAGCTTTTACTCCAGCCTAGTGTAGAGATGGTGGAAGGGGACAGGACCCTGTCTTCTTATTCAGAGGATTCTTCCCTGCACTCTGTTTGCCATGTTCTGTTCAGTCACAGTGAAAATCCTAAATAATGGAACAACTTTATACTGCTGTTAGATGTCTAGCAGTTTTCATAGTCAAAAGATGATTGATTTCAACATCAATTTTGTTTCTCAGTTCAAAATACAGGAAAATGGTAACTCCTGTCCTGCAAAAATAAGTTATAACTACCATTTTCAAGTACATGGTTATTTCATGTTCTGATTTATTTGGATACTTTTCCTTGGACAGTGTATATCAATTGTTGGATTCTAAGCTGTGCCTCACTTCAAGTATCATCTTAGATATAAAATGAGAATTTCCCAGTATTATACCTGGGTATTTTTCCTAGTAACATCTTTGTCTGATCTTTGGTGGCCCAATTATGCAATTTGGTAATCTTGAGATTCTTACAGACCCAGTGGCTCCATGGGCACCGTTTGAAAAAGCTACATGGAGCTCAGATGCCATCATTGCCGTTTATCTTCAGAGACACATGGAAGTGAATCAGCTGTGGAAATGGCTTCATATAGATTTTCTGATAGCGCTGTTTGGTTTTATGGTAGTCTTAGGTGAGATCTCTGGATCCATCAAGTTCTAGGTAACTTGGAGGGTAACTATAAGTTGGCCCTAGAAATAAAACCTAATCGATAAATCACACAAAACATTAGAGTGCAAGTTAGCCTTCCATAGAAAGAGAACCATCCTACTTTTGCATTAACTCTATTCATTACTTCAGGTTTTCAGGCTTGTAAGTTAATTAACAAGGAGCAGGGAAGAAAATGAAGAAAGGGCATTTTATCTGAAATTATTTTGTGTCCCTTCTTTGTATAGTTCTGTAAATTAGCCTTATCTGCGCATTGCTAACGTTGTGTTTCTGACTTCTGTTTTTAAGTATGCAGACCCAGTAGCTGACTTACTGGATCGCTGGGGTGTGTTCAGGGCAAGGCTCTTTAGAGAATCCTGTGTTTTCCACCGAGGAAATTACGTGAAGGATCTGAGTCGACTGGGACGTGAGCTGAGTAAAGTTATTATAGTAGATAATTCTCCTGCATCTTACATCTTCCATCCTGAAAATGCAGTAAGTATTCTTAGTACTCAAGTGTAACTTTATCTTTCTGGTCCTTGCCCAGACTGTGATTCATAAAATAGCCTTTCAGAACGCTAACTGTATTAGGTTCTGTATTTTCTTAGACTGCAGGTAGGTTCTAGCATTCACTGCCAAATGGTGCCTTCAACTAGAGCAAAGTGACCTTGACAGTGTGTCATAGTCATGACTGTTCATCTGCTTTCAGTTTTAGCTTTGGCATGAAGTCCATCAGTTTTGAGAAATACCGAGTGGTGTAGAACCTGAATAACTAACCTAGCTCTAAAAAGCGAAGCTGCCCTCCAGCATAGTTTTTGTTCTTTGGCGAGGTGATTACAGAAAGGGTGGTTTACTTGAACTGCTTTTGGTATTCCATCTTTTTTCATTGTGTGAATGAAAATACTTTATTAGACAAGATAATTAATGCTTTACGGGTTACTATCTGAGTTCTGTATTCGTGGCTAAGGGGAAGAAATCAAGATCCTGTTGGGTTGTTATGCTTGTCCTTTCAAGTATTTTTGTGATAACTCTCTTCATAATTAGAAATGTTAGTCAACAAGTTCATCAAGTTTTAGGAATAAGGATAAAAGGCAGACAACAGTACTACAAGGGAGAATAATAAGGAGCAATGCGCATTTTCACTGTGTGTTTCGTATCAGCTCCAGAAACTATGATGGAATGGTCTGGCACTTGCTCCCTCCATTGCTGCAATCAGTACGGATGCTCACATCTGTTTTGTAGCTCCCCAGGACAGCAAGCTGGAACTCGCCTTAGATCTACTGACTTTTAAACAACCAGGCTGTGCAATGTTTTCTTTGATGTTTTTAGGCTGCCTTTTTTGTGAACTGTTAAAATTAACATAGGAAATTTTTATCAGGAACACTGTTTTCGCATGGTCCTGCCTCTCCGGAGTAGCCTTTTTTTTTTTTTTTAATGTGAGCTATTTATCCTGCAGCAATCAGCTTTTAAATTCAGATCCTAATACTGTGATGCCCTAAATAATTGGGTGAAAACATTTTTCTGGTTGGTGCCACACATGGTTTAAAGTTGCTATTTATAATAACCAGGAGCTGTAGCTCTAATTTATGTTCATGGTTAAAATTAAAAACCTAATCCAGATCGTCATTTGGTATCTCGGAATTCAGTGCCAAGAAAATAATGAGCTGTAGCAATTTGGGAGATGAAATTAAGGGCCTTGTCAGAGTGGTTTAATCATGTATAGAAAAGTGCTGTTAGCTAACTGCAGAAACCAGAGATTGTCATGAGATCCAAGATAGTCTTTAGAAGACCTCAGTATACTTCTGTAGTGAAGATACGCAGAACTCCTTCCCCAAACCCAGCCCACATATTTAAGAAGTGTTATTACATGCGTTATTTTCTGAACCCATCTCAAGGTCTTATATTTAAATCGCAGAACTGTTGTGTACTCACTGTTTAAATATTTACTCCGCAACCTCATGCCAGAAGGGGTTGTTGCTGCATGCCTATGTTTAGTGACTCACACTGGTAATACTTAGAGGGGAAAAAAAAGACTTGCCCATAAATAAAGTGTCGGTACAGCTTGGTAACCTGTATCTTCCTTCCAGTCTATTCTGAGTATTAAGGAGGCAGAGCAAATTGAGCTGTCCAGTGTTGGGTCATGTAGGTTACCTGGGCATGTAGGAGAAGGTCAGCTGCATGTCAGCTTGTTTTACAGTTGGATTTGGAAGGTCAGCTGTTTTACAGTTGGATGTGGGGTTGATGTCGCATACTAGAAAATGTGGACTTGAATCTGGTACTCCACTTGAATGCTAATGACTAGCAATTTGCCTTACTGTGATGGCAGTGAGTATTAGAGGGCATCTACGTAGGCAAAACTCATGTGTTCTTCACATCATAAAGTCATCTTAATATTTATTGGTTGCTTTGTTTCAGGTGCCTGTGCAGTCCTGGTTTGATGACATGACAGACACAGAGCTGCTAGATCTTATTCCTTTCTTTGAAGGACTAAGCAAAGAGGAAGAAGTTTACAGTATGCTTCATAAACTCTGCAACAGGTAGCCCTTAACTTTGACTGACTTCTGCTACTAGATTGCAGTTGCTAGAGGCTGTCTCCATCTTTTTCAGTTCTTTCAAATGTAAGCTTTGGGGAGGTCACCCCTGTCAGAAGTGCTACTCTTGATCTTCCTGTTACGTTGGACACGAAGGACAATCATGAGTGATGCTATTAAGCCTTCAGAAGCCTGACTCCTAAGGTCATGTGTTCAGACTACTTTTTTAAAGGAAAAAAAAAAAAGAAGCTATTTTAAATGGGACTCTTTTAATGAATTTCATAAATGGACATCTTTTACTGGATCAGCTTTTCTTAAAACATGCCAAAAAAGAAGCTTGTATTTCAGCAGTTGAATTTCTCTCCCTTTCTTCCCCTCCCACTATGCAGACGATTTTACCCCCCTGCTTAGAGCAGTTGACCTGACTCTGAATTTTTTCTTACAGAATGAAGTGCCTTTTGAATGTTATTTTAAGATAAAAATTCATTTTTGTATAAGACGTATTTCCAGACATCTTTTAGTCTTGTATTGTCTAAATGCTTTAAAAGGAAAAAGGAAAAATTTTATAGAGCACTGTAATATATAACAAAGGAAAAAGTTGAAACAAAGATGCTGGGTTCCTGTCTCCACAATGACATTAAGTTGTATTACATTTTGTCATGCTCAGAAGGTTTAAGCATTTGTGGGAGGGGTGATTTGGGTTAATTACATGGTTGTTTCACTGATGCGATTTTGGGCACAGTTTTGAACATATCTGCAGTTGTTCGAGTATTAGGGAATGATGGAATTGAGAAAATAAGGTGGCTAATAGATCTAAAGCACCTTTTCTTCAAGACAGATGAAGTTCTATTGTCTCTGCTTACGCACAACTGCCATGCCTCTCGTTTTTTGGAAAACCATTATCTTGGGAGAATGGGGAGGAGGTCTATTTATTAGTTTAAGATTCTTTTCTTTAAAAAACCCATCTGGGTAAGCTGGATCTGTATTGAGCTGTTTGGAGTACTTTTTTCTTTTAATTGCTGCTACTGTATACTCACCAAATGGAGTTGACCATCGGCTGTTATACTGTTTTTGCCACTGTGCCTGTGCTATGAAACATTTTCTGTAAGCTGCAAACTTGGGCAATAAATAAAATGCAGGCTTCATAACCCACCCCTATGTATTAATCCTATGGTATCTGATACACCAGAGAACTCAGTTAAAGGTGACCTGCAAAGGAATTTTTTTTTTTTCCCAATTGGGATGAAGCCCTCTCTTTTCTCTGGTATATAAAAATGCAAAAAAGTATTTTTCCCACATCTTATTTGTATTTATTCTTCCTCAAGGTGTAAAGTACAGATTGGGAGCTTTATCGAGTCTTGCTAGAAGGACAGAAGTTACTAGCCTAGACTAAAAGTGGTCCTCTGGCTTTGGAGTTGAGTAAGTCTCATCTCTGAATCTGAGAACCTGCTTAGCATCTTCTGTAGTGTCATAAGTACCCTTTCAAAAGAATAACTTTTAAATGTTTTAAGCCTTTGAAGAAGAAGGCACACCTATTTTTTTTTTCCTTTGCAGTGTCACCTTTTAATTATTTTCCGCACCAGAAATCTACAAACATAAAAATGACAGCTATGTTTGGCTGCCATCAGAGAAGACTAAATGGAGTAGTTGGTGCTTCTAATTAGCCTTGTGCTAAATTCTGAATAGTAGATCCCCTTTGCCTTTTCTGTTTTTCTCAAAAAGTCTTGACGACTTGAAAGAAATTTTTTTTTATGGACTTGGATGTCATCCTTGTCTAAAACATTGGTGAAGCAGCTTAACAAATTAATTCATAGAAGGGCAGGCCAGCCTACACAGGCAGTGAGTAGATTGTCGTAGGTGCAGTATAAAACTGAACGATGACTTGTCCCCTTGCAGTGCAGCTGTGCGCCAGCTGTTGACTGTCTCTGGTAACAAGGGATGTTGGAGGCAGTCCCGTGACACTCGTGAGTCTGTACGGCATCACCGTTTCGTTTTCTTACCAGCTGGCATTACCTTAGTACTGTATGATTCTGTGCCACAACAAAAGACAAAACTGTCAAATTAAAAAAAAACAAACCAACTTACATTGTTCAAAACATGAAAAAAAGGACGTATGGATTCTGGTTAGTCCATTAACGTTTACTTTCAGTTTAAGATTGTTTAATTTTGTATTTGACTTCAGAGTAATGAAGCTGTAAGCTGCCAAAAAGTTGTTCTCTGAGCAGTATTTTCAACTGTGTTTGTAGCTTCTAGGCTTCAAATACAGTTTGCAGGGAAGTATTCAGGTTGTAGTTAGTTGTGCAGGTATGATAGGAATGGCTGAAAAAATTCAAAGACTTTCTTGCTAGCATTAGACCAAACAATCTTCCAATTAGACAATAAATAACCCCACCGAGACATTACCATTTAACGGTTGTGACCTGTTGTACGTGAGACGAACCATGTCATTAGTTTGCATTTATGAAAGCAGCGATTTCATGAACCAGTTGCCTTAAGTCTGTGAATGAATGTTGATTATTAAAGTGTCTTGTATTGTTTTACAATCCACATATAATGGACAACTGAACTTCTGCACCAGCTTCTGGAAGAACGGTTCTGATAATGTTCTGTACAACCGTACTTGTTCTGTATTGTTTATTTTGGCTCTTGAAATCCACAAATTTAAAAAAAAAAAAAAACAAAAAACAAACAAAAAAACAACTTTAACTTAGTACAGCATTAAAGTGACACTCAGTGACAATGCAAAGTTGAAAAACTTAGCAACAGTTTTGATCTCTGCTAGTATCTTAAGAGTATTTTCTATAACTTCTGATGAATTTTTTTTTTTTTTTTTAACTCATTCCCATTGAAATCGAACTTGGAGTGCTCTGCCGTCAGGTTTGGACTTCCCTGGGTATTCAGATTTGACCAAAGAGATCAAACTGTCATAGTTGTTTATTTTGACACTATTATCGTACTTGAAATTTCAAGTTTTAAGTTTCTGTGAATAGACATACGCTATATATTTAGAGTTTCTAGATTTTAACAAAGCAATATAGTTCTGTCCATAAAGCCAGATAAAGGAGTGGAATGTTTGTAAAATTCACAATACGGGTATTTGATTGTATTTTAAATACAAGATTTTAAAAAATATAATAGGAAAAAATACTTAGTTCTTAAATCTCTTGCATATTTTGAAGTGCATGCAGGTCACCAGGGCTGTTATAAACCCTGGTTTTCAATTCTATTTCTGGATATTATAGAAGTATTAAAAAGTCTTTTCCAGTTGGTCATTCTGTTCAGCTGAAGAAATGCTGCCTGGCCTGAAGTTCTGTTGTCCTTTTTATGTTGGGTTAAAAAAGGTTTTTTGCCTGTATAGGTATTTTTAAATTAAGCTGTAAGGCAGAATGCCTTAGATTCTTGAAATTCAATTGAAGTGTTACAGTTAAATTGCCATTTGTAAACTAGGGCTGTGCGCAGAATCCTTGTTAACCACCAGGAAGCGTGGCAGGTTTTGAATGGAAGATCGTAGCAAATGTACAATATTGCTGTGTTCATTTAGGTAGCTTTGGAAGAATAATTTGTCTATTTGTTTTGCCCTTTAATCTTTTTTAAACAGCAAAGTTATACATGGAAGAAACTCCACACCTGAAGAGATTTGGTTATCAGTGTATGCAATCACTTTATCACAGCATGGTTTTGATTAGACTGGTTGGGGACAATAAAGTATCTAAATGACACTGGTGTGTACTGATGTTGCAGCTTTTGAGATTTCAGTGTAAAAAAAAAAAAATCTGTAGCTATATAATTTACAAACACATAATCCTATGTTTTACAGATTCTTTTTAAACTAATAAAACACAGTACCGCACAGCCCTATTTGTAAAACAAAAACAAGTTTGTGCCTCTGATTTCCAAGGTGCTGTGATGTTACGCCTTTGTGGGATGAGGAGGGCAGGTGAGACTTGCGTGGGGCAATTGCTTAAAAATCTCTGGGCTAACTATGCAAAACCAGCTGTCAGTTTTCTGTTTCACATTATATTGTAAAAATCCAGCTGACTTTTTTTTCTTTCTTGTTAAAGATCTATTGGGAACTTCTTAACAGAGGAGTAAGCAATGGAAATGTTTCTTTCTTCTTTTTTTTTTTCTAATAATGGAGCTGTTTACACTTTAATGCAATGAACAATCCAGCGATACTTGAGAAACACTACAGATACCATATGAGTGTTTTCAGGAGAGAGAAGTGTTGTCAATCAGGTATTGAATGGTTTCTTTACTGTCACAAATAAAAAATTTTAACAATATAGTTACTTGTGCATGTAATACTTCTCTGGGAAAAAGAATTTCCGCACTTCTTCAGTAATAGTCACTGCCCTGATTTGACAGGGGCTTTATTCCTGCTAATGCACATCCGTGTTAGATAGTAAAATCACCCATCTCTTTTCCACTCTCCTCCCCTCTCCTCTTTTTAAGTCGTGTATAGGACTCCTTATTGACTGCCCTGGCACCTGCTTGTGCAAACAGAGCTGATGAACTACTGATGAACTCTGCTAAATAAATTGGTGGTGACTCTGGCAGATGTTCCAGCTATTTAGATCTCTTGGATGAGATCATACGATAATTTGTTCAAGTCTCAAAGCTGTGGGACTTCTTTTGAAGGGCTTACTTCAGCTACTTGAATAGCTGTTCTTAACACCACTGCCATATCCAAATGAATATCTGAATAAAACACTTTATTTGGTTGGAAAGTCTATTTTGGGACTTTGTCTGACACAGTAAGACTTAGGCAGAGCCTTCCTTTCTAGGAAAAGGCACATATTATTAATGCTTTACAAGCAGAAAACCTCAGGCCTGTTAGAATAAGCAGCTGGCTCAAGATAGCACATTAGTTGCAATTAAAAATATTTTTTAGGTATTCCTGTGATCGGTTGGAATGACCTAGACTGCCTTTACTTTGTACTGGTGGGTTGGGTTTTTAGACTTTTTTTTTTTTTCAGGGTTTTTGGGTTTTTTTAGTTTTACCAATCTCCTTAGCTGCTGCTTAGGATAAAGATGCCTTTCTTTCACTCAGTAAAACAAGCATTTCAAAATTCATAAACCAGCTCATTTATAGTGGTGAGAAAGATACCGTTGTTCTCTCCTAGCTGCTTGAAAGTAAGTGTTCACAAAATTGAAGACACTGTAGTCTATAAATGTACCTCTATGCGTATGCCTTCCAATATATATATATTTTTTTTCCCCCCTTTTTATTGTGTTCTGACTCAGAAGGAAAGCCAACCGCTCTGAAATTCCCTGCAAGATGGGATAGGGCTCTTCCAGGTGGGCTGCAGCTCCAGGGGATCCTGCAGTCTCCAGCAGTTTTCCTGACCAGCGGCCTTTGCCATCCAGGCTTCCTACTGACCCAGCTACGCTGGCAGGAGACCAGGCAAAGTTCTCCTGGACTCCTCTGTTGGTTCTGCTGGAGCTACTGGAAAAGTAAATTATCTTTGGGGTAATATGTTGGGTTTGACAGGTTGGCAAACTCAAACCTGAAAAGCTTCCAGGCATGTTTTGTTTAAAGCCTTCTCAAGTGCTGTTTCGAAGGGGGCTGTGCTGAGGAGCAGGTTGTCCTGTAATTACCTATTGCCACGTTAATCGGCAGTTCTGAAGCACGACATAGGCTAACATCTTGGACTTAAGAGAGATCTATTTGACTCAGGAAAGTGGGCCTGCATCTGCAATTACACACCTTCCCAAACAGCAATTTTAAAAGGTTAGATTTGGTCATCGCTTAAATCTGAGTTTTTGAGGTGATGGCTGTGTCAGCTTAGCTGGATCCCCCGGACCTTGGCAGACCCTCCCTCGTACCTCCCACCCCTCTTCTCTGTGCAACTGGCATCGTTTAATTTTGCAACCGCCTTTTAATTTAGTGATGTAGACGCGTTTGAGCGGGATGTAAATTGCAGGAAAACGCTGGACAAAGCAGCGAAACGCAGCTGGCCCCCGTCAGCCTTAGCCATCATCGCGGGCTGGGCTCCAGCTAGGACGAGGCTGTTGCTCCTTGAAGGCGAACAGAGGAGTCACCGTTAAGCCAGAAGCATGTCACCCCCTCTGAGAACCACTGTTCTTGCCGATAGCGAGGGTTGATCATTTTGTTCGTACAAAAGCGACGTACACCACCTGCGTTTGAATAGATGGTGCACTCGAAGAGCCTGAGGGTTGCTGGAGGAGTTACTGGCCTGACAATGGGTTGTTTTCTTTGTCAGACTTTAATGAGCATTTGTGATAAAATCCAAATTTATTTACAGTGTAACTTGATGATTTTTATTTCATGCTTTGATTCAGTTTGGCAATAAACTCTCTGTGTTATTTTTTTCATCCTCTTCATGTCTGCTAATGCGTGTGGTTGAGATCCTCCCCCAGAAATCCCCCTCTCCCCCCAAGATGCCATTCTCCTTGGGGGAGATCTAGGGGGAAAAGCAAAGACTTTATAGAATCAGGGCAGAAAGTTCTCCTCATTCCATTCCTGCCCGACTTGCTGGGCTTTTAACAAAGATTAAAGCCTTGACTGCTAAGCATCAAGAGCTTCTTCCTCTAGCAGCGTATTTGGCAGGTAGGTTCAGTTCCCATTCTTTTTTTGTTAACCTGCTGAGATTTGAAGTAATCGTGCTGCTTCCAAAGCCTGTATGTAAGCTGGAGGTGAGAAAGAAGGAAGATCCTGGATTCCTGGGGGGGGGATAAGGTGCTGGGAGAAAACAGGTGCTGGAGACTACTGGGGTTTAGTTCCTGCATGCGGCATCCCTCGTGCTGCGTTCAAGGGCACCCTGTGAAGCAGAAGGTTGATTCCTCACCTGCCTGCCTTTGGTTTGCAGGGGTAAGGGGTGGCCCGAGTGCAGATCAGGAGGCACATCGCTGCATTTTCTTCCAGGCTGCAGTGGCATCTGGCTCTGTAGCACTTGGAAACACCTGCCCATCCATGGGTGGTGGGTTTGAGCAGGGGACCTGATACTGCTCTTGAGTTAACCAGCAGTGACCAGTCTGCAGTCAAGCAACATTTATACCCTAAGAAAACTGCAGGGAACGGGGAGAGCTGCCTTTTGCTTGAGTTGAATTGATTCAAGGTGACCATGTGAAGCTGCTTTTCATCCAGCACGCGTCTCTTGAGTTAGGTTGTCAGGCAGTAGCATGTAAGTATCATGCTGAAGAAGTCCTGTAAATGAAGCAGTTGCTAGCAGATTAACCCACAGAAATATGAAAGTCTGCCATATTTTCATGGGTGTTTTTAACAGGAAAATCATTTTATAAATATTTTTAGAATTTTTTTTTTTTAATCTCTACCTGGTTACTATATGCCATACCGTAAGAGGTTGAGAACAGTAAGTAGATGCATGTAAAATTTATGCATGTTTTTAAGCACCTGAAATTTTCGGGCGTAGTATCTGGTGTCTTGGGCCATTTTGTTCCTTCATGAGCAAACGCGTTTATGAGAAGAAGAGAGGAAGATTTTTGTCGAGACCTAAGCCCATGGGGCCACGTGCTGCGTAAGAGTGGGGCTAAGACTGAGCATTTGAGGTCCTGCCCTTGGCTCTGCATCACGGGGCTGTGTAGCTCTGTGACCCTTAATCTTCCTTTTTAATATTTTCTCTGAATAGTGGGCGGAGCCTTGATCTCATCTGAATTCTCTGTAACACATCTTAGTAATTCAGTTAAGGCAGGTTCGGATGAATAATAGGTCACTGGCCTGATCTCTTACCTGCTGAGTAGATCTTGAAATAGTAACTGGATGGATGCGAAGAATTATTTGGGATTATGATGGTTGCGGGTGGAAAATGGTGGGACTATTGCATCCCGGAGAGGAGAATGAGCAGGCGGATGGGACGGGAGCTGGGGAAGGTCCGGGGTGACTTTGCAGCACCGGACTGCGGTGGGCCAAGCTGCGGCATGGCCTGGCGGTGGGTGCACTTGGCTTTTATACATCCGTGATCAAAGTCTTAGGAAAACGAAGAGGGTTTTAAAGGCTTGGGCCATGCAGGGCTTGGTCGCACCACGAGATGGTGCAGCTGTGCAGCGCTGGCTTTTAAAGGCGCCGTAAAGGGAATTTAAAAGACATTATCTCAAGAAAAAGCATCACCACAACTTTGGTATCTGAATCTCCTGCCGGAGTTGCACTCCGCAGGTCCACGGATAACGTCTTCCTTCTGTTAAAATTCTCTTTTAGTGTTTCAGAGGCAATTTCTTTATTAGCCCGATGAATGCTGAGTTTCCTTTGCAAAAGGAACTGGTGGCTTCACAACTGACTACAGGGCAGGTAAGTATTCATGATAATTTTAGTTACTGATTATTTTTTTCTTCCATGAAAATGCAGAAACATATGATCAGCGCATGAAAAATAAAGAGAGAAATCAGTATTTCTCAAATAGTTGAGTTGTCACCCCTTCTCTAGTGTGGTAAACCTTTTTTCCTCCAAGAGCTTTGCTGCCAACCTTTTTCTGTTGTTGGGTTTTTTTTTTATTTTAAAGCAACAACATTTTAAATTGCTTGGGATTTGGCTCAAGTACATCACGAGAACTGTGGACAAATGTTAATTCTCCAGGATGGCGGGGAGGGGGGAAGAAGAAAGAAATCCAGTGCCAAGCTGGCAGGTGGGCAGCAAGGCATCGCTCCCTGCACCTCTTCCGCTTCCCCGCCGGCACGAGTGCGCTGAGCCGTGTGCGACGCCCGCAGCGCGGCCGAGACCTGAGCCAGCGCGCGGGGGCAAGGGGGGACGGCAGCCGGGCGAGGGGAGGGTTTGAGACCGGGCCAGAAAGGCTGCATCTGCTGGGGAACGGACCGTGCTTGCAGGGCTGCGTCTCCCCGTTAGTTAGTGCACCGTCTGGTTTCACATGCCCAATGCGCTCTTGTTTGCCCCAAGAAGGTGGTTTTGCAACCCGTAAGGCCCCCTTGCAGCCCATCTCCTTGGCTTTCTGCTCTCATTGCGTTTTCAGTTGCACGCTCCTTCCCACCTGGAAGAACCTGCCCTGTGAGGAAAGGCTGAAGGAGTTAGGTCTCTTCTGCCTGGAGAAGAGAAGGCTCAGGGTGGACCTCACCACGGCATTACAGTACTTAAAAGTTGGCTACAAAGAGGACAAGTGCTCTTTCTTTACAAGGAGTCATGGAGAAGACAAGGGGCAACGGGTGCAAGTTGCACCAGCAGAGGTTTTATCTTGGCATAAGAAAGAAATTTTTTACAGTGAGAACACTCAATCACGGGAACAGCCTCCCCAGGGACGTGGTGGAGTCCCCATCGCTGGAGGTTTTTAAGATGCGATTGGACAGGGTGCTAGATAACCTCATCTAGGCTCCTCTTCCCACGAAAGGCTGGACCAGATGATCTTTCAAGGTCCCTTCCAACCTGGGCTGCTCTTTGATTCTACGATTCCCATGTGTCTTCTTTCACCTCCTGGCTGGCTCTCCTGGGGACTGGGGTGGCCGCCTGACCTGGTGAAGCAGGAGAGCTCTGCGGCTCCAGCAGTCAATGAGGATTCATCCAACCAGGGGATCACACCCAGCTCTGCTACGAACCCTCCAGCTTACCTTGGACACGTTATTTGCTTCTGACTCGCTTGTTCCCCCCTCTTTTGCCTCTTCTTTTAGAGGAATGAAGAGATTTCCCTAAGTGTTGGTTGTTTTACTTCTCCAAGTGCAAAATGTCTGGATTGGAGGTCACACTAGACCCCTTGCAATCCTGTTCCTCGTTAATTCTGGGGAGCAGAACCATTCTTCTCATTAAGTCAGAATATTTTTATTTTGCACATATTGCCATTTGATTAGAAAAACGACGTTACTAGAATGGAAGATGAGCGTTCACCGATGAGACAACATAGGGCCAAGAGATGCTGATGGGTGTTTCTAGATGCCTACAAGAGAAGCAAACCCCGTCTGGCTTCACCGAGGAACACGATGCACCACGGGGTGAATCGCTTGTGTTTAACCTGAAAGTTGATTCATCTTCTTACAATCGTCCAAATATTTCGACAAGACGCAGCTCTAGCCTCGAATCAGTATGTTTATTAATATAAGCTGCCCTTGCAAAGAGTGAAAAAGGTCGTTCTTGTGGATTTAAATAAGCACCGCAGGTTTTCCTGCCTTCCCATGGTGAGGGGGAGGCTGCCTTGAAAGTTAAATCCCAGGCTGGGATCCACACCTGGGCCAAATTCCTGGCTTTTCTAGGTGACAGCTTTGACCATCACGGGCAGCCTCCAGCCACACGGGACCCTGGCGGTACTCGGGATAAGGGGATGCTACCGCAAGTAACGCCTGCATCTCCGTTAGCAAAACAAAGATGCTCTCTGTGCTCCAAAAATCAGATTATCTGTGAATGAATATTCCCCATGAGATGCAGAATGAAGGTGCAACTCGATTAACGTAACTCAGCCAATATGGAGAATTTAAATTAAAAGGAGAAAAATTCCTTGAGAGGCATCTCCCAACCTTTACAGTGAATACCGTGTGCCAGGGAAAAGGTCAGGCTCCAGTTAATGACTCAATGTTAAATGTGGCTCTGATGTCTCCAAGATCCTGTTTTTCCTTGAATCGTTTCCGTTGCTTGGATGCTCTTGGGGCACAGGCGCTTCTCACCTTCAGTCCGATGGAAAGGAAGGAAATTATCTGAGTTCCCATTGTCCGAGGGGTAAAAATAATCCACAAATCATGTATTTTCTTATATCTTTTGTAAAGGCTGCAGCATCATCTCATTTGATTCCATATCACCCTGCCTCTCCTGAAAATCTACGCTTCGGGAGCTGGGGGATAAATGCTTTTCATCTGCCTGCGGTGAGTCAGCTGCAGGCAGCAGAGGGAACCAGTTTTGCTGGCTGCTTTAGATTTCTAAATTTCAACTTTACAGAAAATCAAGTTTTTCCTTTAACAACTTCTTCATAACCAGGTTGTCAGCTCTGATGCTTTCTTGCTGTGTTTTTTAAAATAATGAATTTGATGTGCTCTCTGACAGGCTGGATTGCACAGGCACCGGTTTTGTATGCTTTCACCCATTTTTAGGGATCTCACCACCAAAATGGGTATCATCAGCTCCATCTTGGAGACAGAGGTGTTGAAGCAGAGCAACTAATTAGTCATAATAGTGGGTTCCCTTCCCTAAAATCTTTTTCAGCTTTAGAGCAGATACCCCCCGAGAACTATTGCATGATATTAGTGAAGCAGGAATCGGATCATTATGAACCACTGTAATTAAAGAGAATGGCAGCTCACCCTCCAGCGAGGCAAGCAGTTTGATAAATGTACAGAAGCGCTCCAACAAATGTAGTGGTTCAGGATCTGATGAAACTTAACCCAGAGAGAAGTGAAACACAGGTTAGCTGCTGAGATGGTCGACGGGATGAGAAATCAAAGTGATTTATAGGTGTCTCTGCCATCAGAGCAGAAAAAAGTAGTCACCTTTTCATGTTCCTTAGCAGCCTTGTAAGAAATGTGGTGTTAGAAGGGGGAGCGCTCCATTGAGGGGCAATGTACCCATTTTACAGATGGGAAGTGGAGGTGTAGGAGAGAAGAGGCCATCCCAGATCACGTAGGTGACCTGTAGCAGAGCTTGGACATGGGCTCTGGGTCCTCTGTGTCCCATCCTGTGGTTCACAACATTGTCCCCTCCAGTACCTTGTGAGGCCACATGGCCTCCACCCAGATACTCACAGCTGCACGGGCTGTTGGTGATGAAATGCTGTCAGTCGTTATGGGACTGAGGAATAAGCTGCCCAGGGAAGTGGTAGAGTCACCACCACTGGAGGTGTTTAAGCAACGTGTGGACGAGGCATTGTGGGACATGTTTTAGTGGGCATGGTGGTGTTGGGTTGATGGTTGGACTTGATGATCTTACAGGTCTTTTCCAGCCTTAGTGATTCTGTGATTCTGATTTACAGGTCCATACAGACTTGCAGCCCAAACCACCTAACCCTGGCTGGGGGAAGAAGGACACCTCCAACCGTAGGCAACCCTTCTCCATCACCATCAGGGAGCGTCACCCTCTTGGCTCTGCGGCACACCTCTCCATGATGTTTGCTGTGGTGTAGGACTAGACTGGCTACAAGAAACCACATCCAGTGCACTGGCCTATGCCTTGGTAAAGCTGAAGGACTGAAGTGAAGAGGGAAGAGTACTCTTAAAAGCCTGATTCTGCTTGTGCCTCTATATCCTGCCATTGCATCAGCTTTGGTTTGGATCTAAGTCTGAGTCACCCAGGCTGTGCTCACGTTAACAGCCACGTGCTAGAACAACTTGGCTTACAGAATCACAGAATGAATCACAGAATGACAGGGGTTGGAAGGGACCTCTGGAGATCATCTAGTCCAACCCCCCCACCAGAGCAGGTTCACCCAGAGCAGGTTGCACAGGAATATGTCCAGGCGAGTTTTGAATATCTCCAGAGACGGAAACTCCACAACCTCTCTGGGCAGCTTGTTCCAGTGCTCTGCCACCCTCAAAGGAAAGAAGTTCCTCCTCATGTTTAGGTGGAACTTCCTATGACCAAGTTTGTGCCCATTACCTCTTGTCCTGTCACTGAAAAAAGACTGGCCCCATCCTCCTGGCACCCACCCCTTCAGTATTTATAAGCATTAGTAAGATCCCCCCTCAGTCTTCTCTTCTGCAGACTAAAAAGACCCAAGTCCCTCAGCCTTTCCTCATAAGAAAGATGTTCCAGTCCCCTAATCGTCTTCGTAGCTCTGGGTTCACTGATTAAAACAAATTCTTTGCATCCCGGTATAAAACCACAAACCATCTCCTGTCTCTGCTTCCCCACAGGTATCCAGACGCAGCACATCACCTCGAGGTAGCCTGTCCACTGGGCTTTACAAACCCCCCACCTCTTGCCTCAAGGTAGGGGCTTGCTTTTGATTATTTTCAGCAGAAGCTGGCAATCTCGAACGGCGGCACAACGTCTGGAGTAAACCCAGGTCGTGGCTAAGCCTTGGCTGCATCTTGATGCAATATGATAGTTACAGTGAAACTTGCCATAGGGAAGCATCTCTCCTGCAAGAGGAGAGGACTAACAAGTGCGAGGTGAGCTCTAGCACGTCCTTTTAGCGGAGGGGGGGATGCGTGTTTGCTCCCTGAGACTTCCAACTTCAGTCTAGGACGTCAGAGGTTTCACTTTAGGAGAAGAGATCCCCCCTGCCGTGGCACTGCAGAGAAACCCTGCCAGGAACGGTGTGACGCGGAGCAGGATTTTCTGCGCTGTGACCTCCCACCGCTGTACTCCATGCTCTGGAGAGCCGGTTCTTCTGTAATGATGGCAATTAGAGCCGGATGAGAGTGCTCCGAGTTGCTTTTTTAAATGCCAATCTTTTATCGGAACAAACTGCAAAGTTGTCAATTCCTACGAACTTTCTGCTCACCTCTCCTGTTTCATGGCCAGCTGTAGAGCAATGAAAAAATGTCAAATTTCTTAATAGCATTTTCAAAGTTCAAAACAGTTCTGTGATTTGTATTTCCCATTTTTTCCCTAAATGAGCAGCAACTTAAAGCCTAATTACTTTTATCTGCTAACAGCCTCGAGAGCTGGTCTAAGGGCTGTTATAAATAAGCTGCACTACTGTAATGAAAGAAACACAGATATGGGAAAACAAAGGCTGCTGAACATCCCATTCTAAGTTGCAGCTGGCCGAAACCACTGTTCAAGGAACAGAAGTGGAGAGAGATGCTGATTTCTAAATGGTCCCAATCCAAGTCTATAAATTGTGTGAAGGCACAGCCCTGTTTTCCTAAATGTCTGTTCAGAGCTTATCCTGATGCTCTATTTAAAAGTGCACAGTGGCAAGGTAGGAGGGGAGAATGACTTTATCAGGCTAACGTAGGTGGGAGGATGGGAAGCGTAAGCTGTCAGGTACCGGAGCTGCCTTCAGATCTGCAACAGAGGCAGCAACTTCAAAGCACTTCAACAAAACACTCGCTGTCTGAGTTGGAAATCATGCAAGGTCAGGAAAAATAACTTCAGATGCTTTTTGCTGGGAAAAACGGTCATGGGAGAAGTGTCCCTCATCGCAGGTCAGCCCAAGTCATTGGGTGGCAATGGCCAAAAAGTTGTATCCTTTTGAGGTCGGTGTTTTCCCTGCTGTTACCTGCTCCAGTCAATGTTTGTCTCCATCAGTTGCCTGTCCAGAGGTATGTAATGTAGCTTTGCTCATCCTTCAGCTCCCCCAGCCTGACCCGAAGTGCATTGCTTACAGAAAATCAGAGCAGAAATTGCTTTAGTCATGCCCAAGGCACCGTGGAAAGAAATAAACCCTCTTGTCTCAAAGTCATCTACTTAAGCTCGGTGGACTTGGTGGGGCTTTCCAAAGATCATTTCTTAATGCGGTTTCCCCCAGAGAGAACCCTTTCCTGCATGGTTTTGGTTACTGCCTTGAGCGAATCGAATTACCGTGCTAGAGGAAGATAAGAGAGGCACTATTTTAAACACCGCTGTTATTTTAGGGAAGCTCCATGCAAAATTACATTGCTGTCAGTGGGCCTGTGGATACAGTCACACCTGACTGACGGTCTCCCAGCCAAACCAGGGAAGCGGTGTAGGTGATGGGTCTCTGAAGCCCTGGAGAAGCCATCCGCAGTTCAAACACCTTGAGGAGTAGAGGTGAGTTTTCCCGGTGATGATTAAAATTAGACACGTGAGCAGGGAGATCACATTTGTCTCTCCTGCATGAGAAGTCCAAGCAGCTCAAACATACAAAGAGAAATGGGGAAACTGTGTTGTAGGGAGCAGAAAGAGAACAGGCAGATGCAGTGGATGACAAAGTCTGGATCTCTTACGCCATCCTTCTGAAGTAAAAACAACCACAAGTTTAAAAAAACAAACCGTTGCCAAAAAGAAAAAAAAGCGCTTCATTCGAGGAATATATTCAAAAGGAGAGTTACGTAAAATCTGGGAAATAATTGCTGCTGCTCTACTGGATGCCGGAGACTTCGATCGGAGCTGTGGTCACTGCCACTGCGCTCTAAGGCAGAAATTACAGATAAAGTGGGGTGGCAGAGCCACAGAGGGAGAATACAGAAAGCATGGCCCCTAGGAAAGCAGCACACGGAGAGGTTCTTCAAGAGGTGAGAGAAGGTCACTTGTCAGGATAAATGCCTGGTTTTCAGCAGGATGTCAAATTTGTGTCATGTCTAGAAGACAGCTTCTTTTTCAACAAAAAGATTTCAGCAATGTATTAGGACTACCATGCAGCTACATCCTAGCTATAAGGGCGCATGCTGCAGTTGGACTAGATGATCATTGTAGGTCCCTTCCAACTGAAATATTCCTTTCCCCTTCCCCTTCCCCTTCCCCTTCCCCTTCCCCTTCCCCTTTCCCTTTTCCCCTTTCCCCTTCCCTTCCCTTCCCTTCCCTTCCTTCCCTTCCCTTCCCTTCCCTTCCCTTCCCTTTCCCTTTCCCTTTCCCTTTCCCTTTCCCTTTCCCCTTCCCTTCCCTTCCCTTCCCTCTTTCCTTTCCTTTCCTTTCCTTTCCTTTCCTTTCCTTTCCTTTCCTTTTCCTTTCCTTTCCTTTCCTTTCCTTTCCTTTCCTTTCCTTTCCTTTCCTTTCCTTTCCTTTCCTTTCCTTTCCTTTCCTTTCCTTTCCTTTCCTTTCCTTTCCTTTCCTTTCCTTTCCTTTCCTTTCCTTTCCTTTCCTTTCCTTTCCTTTTCCTCTTTTCTTTTCTTTTCTTTTCTTTTCTTTTCTTTTCTTTTCTTTTCTTTTCTTTTCTTTTCTTTTCTTTTCTTTTCTTTTCTTTTCTTTTCTTTTCTTTTCTTTTCTTTTTTCTTTTTTCGTTTCTAATTCTAAATATGAACACTGAGGCAGGAGCTGTGAACTCCCTTTAGTGAAGGAACTGAAGAACAAATCCAGCCACCAGACTCTGGCAGCATACGAGTCTGTAGAGTCCAAACATGGCCGGGCACGAGCTGTGTGGCCTCTTCAGGATCTTTCACACTTTGTATTTCCCTGGTGTAAGTGGGGACACCCCTCATCCAGGCATACGTAGCATGCACCCTGCCACCATCACCGTGCTGCTGGTGATGCTTGTTTCCCTCGAGCACCCGAGAGTCTCTGGGACCACAAGGCACCGTGCATTTCTGTCGGTACGCATCCGCACCTGGGATTTTCTGGCATGAATGCATCTGGACTCATCTTCAAAAGTAAGTGTTGTGAAAGCTTCCAGTGGCCGGGCAGGATGCTTATCTGCTGCTGCTTTGCTTTCAGGGAGCGTGAGGTGCAAAGCACCCTGGTGTAGCAGCTTTAGAAGAGCCTTTGGGAAGCGTAATCCAGCTGGGAAGGCTGGTTTAGGAGAGGAGAAAAGGGATGTAAGGAAATAGCTTCAAGCCTGCGTCATCGGAGATTTGAAGCGTTTTGGAGTTTGGCTGAAATGGGCTGGGGTGTGGGTTTTTATTGAATAATTGCCACTTTCTGGGTAAAGTGGAAAATGTTCCCGAGAGATCTCTACTTTGTCAGCCGTTCATGCAAAAAAGCAACTCTGCCATGCACTTTCTACATGTAATGTGTAGTCCTTTTAAAATTTGCTCCCCTGGGCAGGTTATCTGAGCAGCAATCCCCGTGCTGCAGGCAGCCTTCTGCAGCTGCCACAACCAGCAGAGATGTGGAAGCACTCACGTTGCTCAGTGCTAACTGCTCTCCCAGTGCTAACTGCTCTCCCTCGGCTTCATTCGCACTGCCTGAAACTTGGAAACCAGTCCATCCTGTTCAAATTCCCTCCCTCAACCCGGTTCCCAGTCTTCAGTGTGTTAGAGATGGGCTTTTCCCTTGTGAGACTGGAAAATGATTCATCCACCAGCCCAGGAATGCAACCCTACAGGCATCGTTTGCGGTCGGTCCTCTCCCAGAACGCTCTTCTGGAGCTGGATTTCTGTGCAGAAGGAATGTGGTCTGGAAAAGTCCTCCCCAGTAAATCTTTGAGCAAAGAGTCAAGTCCCAGTCTCATCCAGATCCTTGCCAGGGAGGAGAAAACATCCTAAAACCTCAGGCTGGGGCAGCAGATCTGCCCTGAGGACCAGGACTCCCTTCCTTCTCTTTCAACCTCCCAAGGCTGGTGAAGCTCAGTATCACCCTCCTCCTCCTCCTTGTTTGCAAAGGGAGTGATGTTTCTGACTCCAGACGAGGCAAAACCTGTGCAAACACAGCCAGAAAGCCCACGTGTGAGTGCATGTTGATGCCATCACAGGCGCGGTGATGTCCCTGGCATCTCGTTATTGTCTGTCCCCAAGCAGTTTTGGTAAGAAGTGAAATTGCTCATTGCGTTGTGCGGATGCCTCCAGATAGAGCCGGTGTCCATTCGCTCCATTGGATAATATGTTTAATCCAAATAAGCCAAGCCCTGGGCGTAACGAAGGCAGTTCTCTGACTTCTGATGCTTTCCCTTTGTGCCAAAAATTGCTAAGATAATACTGCCCTTTGCAGCACGGGCTCTTTATGTGGGCTGTTGCTCAGGAAAGCAAGGAAACATAAGAAGGAGAAACACTGAACTAACCACTTTCTGTTGGGGAGCGGCACAAGGATGCCCCAAGCACGACCTCTCACATGTATTAGAAAAAGTCCCTTCCCACACGGAAGTAACGCAGGTTTCTTGCTTAGTGTTCAAACACGGTAACCAGAACTGCCCGGGAAAAGGCTCTGGGCTCACATGAGCTCCTCGCCAGTGTCATTGCTCCAACCCGTTAACAGCGGGCAGTGTCGGTGTTTGCACAGATTAACCAGCAAAAGGCCTTGGGAGGAACTGGGTGTATCAGCCTCAGGGCAAGGATTTTCCTGAAAATGAGAGGGGTTTGGGGAGCACCACCATTCCTTACTGGCCTCTCAAGTAGATCTCGATGGTAGCTGGGGGACAACATTGTTTGTTGGCACCCAAACTTGTAGCCAGCTTTTTAGGTCCAAATGCAGCACGGTAGGATGTATGGCCCAGTGGGTAGTACAGGGGATACAAGAGACCTGGGTTTCAGCTCTGGCTTTGACTTTCTGAAGATCATTTCTGGCAAAGCAACTTAATTCTCTGGACTGTGGTGTCACCTAGAAAGTGGCTGCATGAATTCTTCAGTCGTTGAAATGCCTGTAATAACAAAATGCAAGTTGTTTCCCTCAAATAGCCCTTCATCTTCCATTCTCAGAGAAACTCTGTGGGTCCTAGTTAACCCAACCTGATCCAGCCCACCCTACATGTGATCTCCTACGTGTGATCCTTGGGCTGGTCTACACAAGTAGGTGGAGTTGACGTGCAAGGGGAAGTGCGTATAGCACTCAGCAAAGCGCCTGATCTTTGTTCATCAGCTGAACCAAGCCTGTGACGAGTATCGGTGCCCTTCTCATGCTCATGATAGCAGTCTTGGAGCTCCTTCCAGCAGCGTGACGTGACCGACGTCTGATGTGGGGGTGTAACGGACCAAGCATGCACGTCAGGTGTAGACGGTGCTCTGTGCCCTTTGGGGACCATGAAAAACAGGGAGGGGCAACATGTAGCAGGATGACAATTTTTCATCCTTTAGGGTGATTGATTTTTCTTGCTCCTTCCTGGTTGGCACAGGCAGGGCTGCATTCCTGCAAACAATAGCTCGCTGCAGGACCGGCCCCAGCCCCGGCTACCTGCTGTATGCCGAGCCCTGTAGGCATGATCTTGGCTCTGCCTGCAGGTCCCGGGGCTCAGCAGCTTGCAGAGTTTGTCCTTGCACCCCTTCGCCTGTTAAGATTTGAAATTCATTAGCCTTGTTCAGCAGATGTGAACAACAGGAGTTGGTAAACTCAGCTCTAAACCAGACTACCTGTTCTGGGAGAACTTTTGCTCTATTTGGGGGAAAGACCTGGGGAACAAACCCAAAAGTCCCCAAGAAAAATCCAGATCCTCTCCCAGGGCACAGTTCCCATTCGACACAGCTGCATGGACATCCCCCACACTCTCCAGGTCTGGGCACCACAGTTTCAAATCGGGGACCTGCTATGACGCTAATTTCCTGGGGCAGGCTGCTGTGCGTTGGCAGCAGGGCAGGACTTCAGGATTTCATCCCCCCACCCCAGCCCTTAGCAGAGAGTGACTTTGTGTAGACACACGTGCAGCTGGGTCACTGAAATGGGACGGGTTAAAAATTAAGTTTGCAAGGGAGGGTGGAATTATTTTGTGGGCACTCAGGTACGGTCACCAACGTGAGCAATCAGGTTTCCCACAGTTATGAAAACTGCTGGTCTGCCTGAATGCTAAAAAAAAATAAACAGCGAGGGTGAGAGCTCCAGCAGCCTTTGCCACTAAAGCCACCATGTCCTGCAACTGCACCTTTCAGCATCCAGTGATCCTAACTCATTAAAACCATTGGGACTAGTTGGCTTCACCGGGTTGTAAAGGACCAGCCTTGTACCCCACAGGAGGGAAACCTGGGTCACATCTCCTGCAGGGCGGAGGTGAGCTGTTGGGGACCTGAGTCGCCTTCCTGGTTCTTGTGCAGACTTCCCAAGTAATCTTGTCCAAAAAAGCATAAATAACCTCCGTTCACTTGAGCTCCCACACAAAACCAAGACATTAATCCCTTGTCTCACTTTGCTCGTGATGTGATTCCCATGAAAGGACAGTCCCAAGGAGCATGGAACTCAGGGGGTGTCACCGCCATGGCACGAGCGCGTTACTCCTCCACCGCCCAAGGGCTGCTGTGGGATAACCTTTGCCAGGCTCACACACCCATTAACCAGGGCTGGCGCGGCTCAGCCTCCCCTGCCTGTGCAGCCTTTGCTGCAAAATGTCTCCTTTCTGCCGGATTCAGCTGACGCTGGAAATCGCAGAGGCTCTGCTTGATGACCCTGACCAAAGCGTGCTGGAATTTGTGTTGGGTTTCATAAGGTTTTCATTAGGGCTGAGAGAGAGCCCCTGAGGTTTTGTGAAACTCCTAAACTATCCGTACAGCAATTTGCAAAACCACCCCGTTTGTAGGGACGTTTGTTTTTACTGATCCTCTCTGCTTTTTGTCTTCCTCTCCTCATCATCTTCCTCCTCGAGGTGGACATGCTGCTCTACCTAGGGGAAACATCTGCTCCATACTGTGGCTGAGGACTGAGGTCAAGGTGGTGACAGGGTGGTCAGGAGGAGGTTGGTCTTCATTACCAAGTTGCCAGGCTGGTGCTTGGGTGATCTGGGTTTGTTCTTGTCTTTACTACCCAGTTCCTGCAGTGATACTGGTTGGGAAACCTTATCCATCTGTATCCTGTGCTCCCTCCCTGGTATCATCCCTGTAACAGCAAGCGATAATCCCTGCTACCATCTTAAAACAGACATGAGGCAGGTAAACATCTCAGTGCAAGGCTCGCACGATGCCTTACCCTGGGATTAAGCCTGTAAATCATCTGCATTTGCTTTGCAAAGGGCTGAATCAGTATTTAAGATCTCTAGCAGAAGATTGTGATTTAATAACAGCAATCATCAGCCGATAGTCGGGATCCTCAGCTCAGCTGGTTGTGGCTTATGTAAAAATGAGAAAAACATTCAGGAACAGGAACACAATAGTTTTGTTCTCCTGCACGTCGTTCCCCCGTGGTAAGACTCGGTGACGTCCACCACGTTGCCTTAAAGCTCACACCATTAGACTGTCCATCTCTTTACCTAAAGAGCCACGTCCTGCCGAGTCTTCATTGCCACTGAGTACTGCCCTAAAGCTTTTTGGCATTCTGGAAAAGCAGGCTAATTTTCTGAAGTAGTAGCAAATCTAAGCTTTTCTAGCACAAACCTCATTCATCCTAGCAGATAGTTAGCCAAGAACCCAAAGAATATCAAGTGCCCAAACTCTGGCATCAGCATTAGGAGTAGGGTTTGACGGCAACGTTAGGGTGATGGGTCTGGGGGACTCGGGTCCTTCTGGAAGTCTCCCCAGATAAAACAACGGTGTGAATACATCCGGAGCCCAACTGGGGCCTCTCTGCCGCATTCCTCCTCTGGCTGGAAGGCAGCCAGGGCTGCTTTTTCACTGTGCCACGTCACGGTCCCACCTCAACCATCCTGTTTTCTCGGTGCACCTGCTAATTCTTGGCAGCGGGGTGCAAAAACAAACGGAGAGGGGTGCAGGGGAACCCACGCCCACAGTGCACACAGGCACAGCCAGCTGCCCCTGGAGATTGATGCCTCCCCGGCTCACCCTGCGTCCGGGCGAGTTGCAGATTAACCTCCTGAAAGGTGTCGGTAGCTCTCTTGCTCCAAGGCAGGAGTCATTCACCAGCGGGAGGCTGGAAGAAACACCCTCCCTGAGGATTTTTCCTCTGCATTCCCCCAACAGTAATTCTGGAAAACAAAACATGCTGCAGCACGTCATTCTGCAAAGCCTTCGGTAGCAGCCAGAGCTCATGCAGAAAGACCAAGGGAGGCCTGGCACGGTATGGCCATTTCCACCAGTGTTGTTATATCCCATCACTACAGTCAGCGCAGTTACATTCACCGAGGTATTTCTCCTTGCTAGCAGAGACATAGAGTTGTGCCTCCCACCTTTAAGGATGGGTCATAGACATTTTAGGACATAGAAGAGGGGTTCAAGACTGACCAGAAGCCCTAGCAGACCTTGCTGTGATGCTACAAGACATCATCATTCCTGACCCCTCCCTCCTTTTCTTTTGCAGGGGGGGATATTTTTTCCCATAAGCTTGAGGAAACATGAGCCTCATATCCCCAGTTCACAGCCCAGCATAGCTGGCTTAAAATGGGTTTTGCACTAAATTTGCCAAGCAATAAATTGGAGCACAGTTACAGGTTTCTTCTGCCTCAGTGTTGTAATCCCTGTGCCAGAGAGACTGCTCCTGTCTTAACCTGCTGCAAGCTGTTGGCTCCAGGAAGGCAAACTGCATCTCTAGAGCTTTCACCAAAGCTATTCCTGCCTGAAATCGGTGTTTACCCTTGTGTCCTTGGCTTGCCAAGGCCACTCCTTCCTTCTGAATGGGGAGAAGAGGATTTAGCCCGTCCTCCTCTTGCCTCTGCGGGAGCTGCCGTTCGCAGGGCTCCGTGCACAGCCTTGCCCAAGAGCTGTGCCGAAAGGGCTGAGAGCCATCGACCGACACGAGCTGACCGGAGGAGAATGAAAAGACTCCCTACAGCTGAAGACGATCGTGTCTCCATCGGTGCAGCACAGCCTCACACCGCAGCACTGCAGCACAGGAGCACTCCTCACCCCGGTGCCCGGGCACCTTCCCCTGTCCCAAGACATTTCCATTTGCTGCTGTTAACCATTAACCAGCACACCATTACCTGTCAGAGGCAGCTCTGTGCTGCGTGGTCAGCTGGTGCCCTATGAAACCGTATCTACACGAAGCCCTGACCTCCACCGATCTGAGCCCACCAGGCCAAAAAGCAAAGCTGTCTTCACTTTCCCGCACCAAAACTCCCCTTGCAGGCAGCTGGGCCAAATCCTGAGGCTGGTGCTCAGTCCTTTACAGCTGCCAGTCATCCCTGCCTTGCTCACAAGTTAGATGCCGTGGCAGGCTGAGATGTCCGTCTCGGGGGGGTCTTGTGCTTCAGCAAGTTATAAGCCCCAACAAGTAAGGTCCTCACGTGTATCATGGTCAATATACATGCATATGTATTGCTTTCTCATCTTTTTCCCCATACCCCGGAGCACAGCCGATGGGGGAGCAGTAAATTATAGCCCAATCCTCCTCTATCAGATCTGTAGCGATCTGCCTGTAAGAGGCACTATGTAGATTTTCATCTGGACATGATTTTGTAGGCCAGAGAAGTGCCTGAGCGAGGCTACGTGAGGAATGTGTAGTAAAATGTCACGTGCTTTGGTTGTGGCTCAAGGAAAGCTCTCCTGAAACGTTTGTCAGAAATGCATGCAATGCTTTGGCTGCTACAAGTCAGGACATTTAACCTCACATAAGCAGTGATAGGTCTTTGCACGGGTCTCTTGAGCAGCTTGTGGGGGTTTTTTGCCTCCTTCCTTTGCTTTTCCAAAGTGTGAGGCCCCTGCCATGTTATCTCATCTGCAGGGTTTGGCCCTTCCCTCTTCCTCCCAGAGCTCCGTACCCGAAAGCAGGGTGGAAATACCTTTGCAACATGTCATTTTGCAAATACATCCTTGGCAGAGCCTGTTTCCCCATGCACAATATTAACGTTGTCCACAGGCATGTGGGATGGCCAAGGCTGAGGCAGATGTGGGCCATTACACTGCCAAACCTTGATTTTGTACTTCGGCAGAGTCTTCCTCCCAGCAGGTTCTGATTTACCCCAGCATCAGCCCGTGACAATGTCTTCAGTGTCTTAGGCTTGCGCTGGGACACTGAAAACAGCCTCATCTGCCATCTGTATGCATGAAAAAAAAATCAAACCACAAGGTCTTTGAGGTCTGGGAATACCGAGTCAAGGCTTAGGACCAGAATACGAGTGCATCAGGTCGTGTACATGAGAAAAATAGCTGGAACAGGAACATCTCAGATCATGTTTCAGTTATGAAAGCCAGGCTATTCTGTTTTCCACCAGTACTGAGTTAAACTGCTCGGAAATAATGTTTTCTGCTCTATAACCCTATGGCATGACCAGAATTAGCAGGAAGCAAAAGTGCCTACAGCTCAGCACTAAATGAGCCCATGTTTTATAGCAAACATTTTCTTTTCCCTCGGCATTGACTGTTCTTAACGGCTTTACATATATTTCTACAGATTTGGACTCCTTAAAAGCTCACCAGGATTATTTACTGCTTTTTCACTATGGTGATGGAAAGGAGTGGGGACAGGCAGCTCAAACACCACCTGTGCCTGAGCTTGATGTGTGTTACCAAAGTTGTGGGTAAAGGAAAGACATGCTTCATCCCAGGGCTCAAATTCATCTAGCCGCAGCCATGGAAATGGGTTGGTTTACATCAGCATGTATAGCCCTGAAAAGGACCCAGACACACAGCAGCTATCAATTAAACCCTTGGTGCTGGGGATAACGACTTCATGTGGCAAAAGGGGAACCAGAGCACAATGGAGTTTGGTGCCGATCCTCTGAGATCTCCAGGTGTCCTCACCCCATCTTCTAACGCCTCCCACCCTCACCGCTGGGCCAGCAGTGGGCTTGGGGTTGACTCCAAAGACAAAAGCAGACCCTGCTGCAGGTCCCCATCTTCTGGGGGCTGGAGGAAGACACAAAACATGGTTCCTCTGTTGCCTGCAACAGGGGAAGACGGTCAGCATGATGAAAAGCATGAAAAACGAAAGGTGAAGGCTGTTACGGGTTTTATGAGCTGTAGCCTTTGCAATTGCTTGCTAAGAGTCAGTTTTGCATCTTCAACCATGAAACTAAGATCTCCGAAGTGTTCCTCTCCGATATGGGCACACCCAGGCTGAATGAGCAGGTTCAACCCGTGCCCTGATTTGCAGTTATCTGTGATTAGTGGTCTATCAGTCTGTAGCTAATGTCACGGGTATTTTGGGTGCTCTTCCCATTAAATGTCCTTTGGGGTCAGTGGACTAGATCTGTGGAAACTGTGTTGGTTTACATCTATTCTGACACCTGGTTTAGCTGATGAGCTGATCCATATCTATTTTCAGTTTGTGTGGGTTAATCTAAAAAATAAAGCAAATGGCAAAAGAAGCTTGATGTGCATGAAGGGAAGGACTTGGATGGTTCCCAGTCCAGAGAGGTCATGTAGTCTCCATCCTTGGAGATATTCAAAACCCAGCTGGACACGGTCCTGGGTCCCCCAAAGGCAGGGCTGCCCGTTGATGACAGTGTAAGAAGTGGTACCTCCACCCCTCTCCAGCGAGGGATGTCCCCTCCACCGGCAGCGAGCAGCACCATGCCCATGCCGGGCAGGAGCAGTTGGGACCGAGAGGAGATGGTTTGTCTTCAGGTGACCCACAGCCAGTGGCACCGGGGCAGCTTTCAGAGGCGGTAGCTGCATATTACAGCCGACCTTTGCATATCCTTTTTTCTTAACGGTAAGCTACGATACCGCAATGAGCATCCACATACACAGCTTTCTGCTGCAGGAGGTGGCTACAGCAAACACTGCCAGCTTTGCTGGGGTTTTCTGGTTTATCATTACCCTTCTCCTGGGAGGGCAGCCTGGTTGCATGCTCCAGTGCTCCGTTACATCCCTGTTTCAGCCAGTAATCCTGACGGCAATCCTCACCCCTGCTCCCCGTCGCCCTGGGCTGCAAGACAGCCAGGGTTCCAGCCTGCGAGTACAGGGAGACCCAGCTCGGCCTCGCAGGGAGCACAGGAGCAGGTTATCCGCCCCAAGCACCTCTCCCCTTGGACCAACTGTGCCAAAATTCGGGACAGGCAGAGTCAGGGACTGGAGCTGGGACTCTTGGGCCCGAGTGTTAACGTGGCACTGAGCAGCACCGCGCTTTGTCCAGCAGAGATAGAGAAAAGGGGGAAAAAACCCTCCCCTGCCCTTTTAAATCTGGACAAAACAGGTTTCTAATTAAAGCAGCACTTAATCATTATTGTTCTGTGAATGTAGGGCTGGTGGATATTTGATGCAAACAGTGAGTTGGTTGAAACTCTCTCACACCGGCTCCCTCTTTGTCCCTCCGTGAGCCTGGGAATGGGTGTGATCTCCGAGTAGGAGTGTCTCTGCGGTTAAGTAGAGGATTGAATTACCGAACACTGCTGTTCCCCAGCTGACAAGGTAGCAGAACAGCAAACAAAAGTGCCGTGAAACTAGCTTACCAAAGAGGAGAGGAGGCGCTGGGTTCAGTGGAGAAGGGAGACCTGCGAGGACGCTGCGCGCTTTCCAGTAAGGTAAGCAGCTTCCCTGCACCCCTCGTAGTTTCCTTTCTAAAGGCCAGAATTGTTTGATGACTTTTGTTCTGTGGGATAGTAAGAAGCAAACAGAAAAAATGAATAGATTTCATATTTTTTTAAAAACTGCTCACCTGCTGTAAGCCAGGTTGTCTTTACTGAAAGCAATGAGCCCACCCTGATTAGCACCGTTTGGGGTTGGAACAAGCAGCTATCTCAGCCCCCCGAGAACCCAGCCGGGCTACGTATCAGCTCCAAGGACACATGCTTTTCGTTTAGCTCTCTGCACAGACTGGCTTTGATTTCACGCAACGAGCAATTAACGGCGTTTTGGTTTGGCCTGGTTTGGTTTATTCTTTGCTGCTGTGGGGATTTGCTTAAAGCTCGCCTGCCCTTGCAACATGGTTATGGGTCCAGGCAGCGATAAAAAGTCATTGGAAGTTCTCATCGATAAGTCTTGTTGCCGTCTAATCAATAGATCTGCTGACGGCTGAACTGCTGGGCTGTTTTGCTCTGTAAGTACAGAGTGTTTTCTCATCCGTCCGTTTGAGATGCAAATTGCACTGAGATAAAATTGAGTTGTAATGGAGTTGAGCTGCAGGCTTACTTGCCAGTATTTTTCTTAGGCGTGCCTGTAAGAACATAAATATTTAACACAAAGGAGAACCGATATGAATTAGCGTCTGTGGGAGGTTCGCACTTATTCAAGGCTATCCTAGCACAGATGTAAACAAATATTACAACAGCTGAAGCAAACTGGCCCCACAAGAGCAGCACTTAGACGGTGAATCATCCAGGTGCTCTTTACACACCGCCGCTAAATGGGCAGATTAGAGCCTGCAAAAGGGAGATTAGACAATCAGAGAACATCGGCCTTCCTTTTCGGCAGGGTTTTACCATTCCCTGCCACGCGGGCTGAGACGTTGGGTGGAAGCAAATGCAAGGACAGGCGCTAGCCGGCACGATGCAGATCAGGAAAGCCCTGACTGTCTTCCCTCGCCTTCCTCCTGGCAGAGCCAGGTGAGCCTCCCCTCCTCCTCCTCCCTGCATGAACAGGCTGCCCTTTTCCTTCTCCAGCTCTCTTCCCACCGGCGGACACATAGGTCTCATGGCACTATTTCCTAGGCAGGACTTTGTGGCAGCAGTTGCCACAGTCTCCCAGCTGGCAGCAAAGGTTTCGTGCCACGGCTGCAAATGGTGTCATCCTGGTCTGCTGCCTTCGCCTGTATCTTGGGGCTTCTGATTAGGTTGGGATTGAATGGCCGAGGATGCTGAAGATGCTCATGGTGTCTCCTGATCTTTTCCATGGAGGTGCACAAGTTTTTCTGGACTTTAAGCATGGAGGTGGTTACATTTCCTGCTCTGAACCCCCCAGGGAGGTGTGGGACACGTGATGTGGAGGACGTGCACCATGGACTCTGTGACTTCAGGCTGGGTCTGTCCTGCAGCCTGCTCCCCCAGCACAGCACATGCTGCGGTCGTTCATCCCAAGGAGGAGACGGGCTCAGACATCTGTCCAATGCTTGGAAAGTGCTGGGGCTCTGCTCTGTGCCAGGCAGGTCCTGCTGGACCAAAAGCCTTCCCCCAGATTTAAATAACGCTAAATACATGGTAGCCCACTTGGAAGCAGAGGCCTGAAATGCGCAGTGCAATGAAGGGGAGCTCGGGGCACAGGGAAAGCTTTTGTGCTACCTGGCCCAGCTCCAGTTTAGCCACCCCTGGGGAACACACATGCCACCACCACCCGTCCTCAAGGTCCCTTCTTTGTCCCCAGGAATGGGCTCTTTTGCAGCCTTCTGAAATTTGCTCTGGGACTGACACAAATCTATGGGTTGGGCTTTCTATGTGTGAAATGTCCAACTGCGCGAGGAAGGACTCCAGAGTGGACACCCCACACCCAAAATGTCGCTGTTACAGCTCTTTGTTGATTCACATATATTCTTCAGCTGCTGTTGGCCCCTCAGAGAAACGGATCGTACAGTCTCAAGGGGATACGTGCTCCTACGACTCATTAAAACCTCTCTTCTCATGCTCTCCCTTCCCACATAATACAGCCCTGGAAATGGGCCTAATTATTTGTCCTGGCTGATTGTACATTTCCACTGTATTACCACCCATTCTGGGTGCAAAAGGAATACAGAAAGGGGTGAATACCATCGTGAAGTCTTTGGCATCCTTCAGTCTGAAAAGTCCTCTGAGGCTTAATGTTAATTTCTAGCATCGGATGATGTGCATTTCCTTCAGTTGCCTTGATTTTCAAGGACCTCTGCTTGAAAAAGAAATCCTACAATTTGTTATCCGTCTTTATCTGAGCCTATTCACGCTTATCTGAGGCAGTGCTGGTTAGAGTAACAGTCAAACCTGTTATTACCTTATATCCACGTCAAAGACATGAAAGACAGGGGATGCTAAATTGCACGGTTGAGCTCCATCCAGGGCAGTTCCTGTGGAATGAGCTATTTGGAGCAGCTGACCTCTCCCACCTAAAAATGTCCTGTTGCCATGCCCTGGGACGAAAGAATAGATTCCTGGATGGCCCTTTATTTAAAACTGCTCTCACAGAAACAGCTGAACAGGGTAAGAAACAGGCAGTGCTAGAAATCATATTCTTTTTTGGGTGATATAGACTATCTAGATACCCACCTTCCCTTTGGGAGGGTGCTAAAGCCTGAATTACCGTAATTTGTTGTTTCCTATGAAACAGCTGTCTGGGTTTGAGCAAATCCCACCCATCCCAGTCTTCCAGATGCCTGGTTCCCTTCCCTGTGCTCAGACAAAACTCCCATTGGCAGCTCTGGGTGCAAAAGGCAGTCCCGGATGAATGACTCTTTCTAAAGTTGTTTGTAGTATTTGCAGGGATGTTTTATTCATTTGGCTTTGTGCAGCTGACGTGCTGCTCTCTCAAAGCTGGCCTTCATTGCTGCCAAGGGGGGGTTGCACACTCTTCCCGTGCTCGTGTGCTGTGGTCCTGCATGGGCTGGGTTTCATTTCTTATGCCAAGCGAGTACCAGACGCACGGCCCCATGGGCTGGGGCTTTGCTCCTTGCTCTGTGGTGTCGGCAGAGAGCTGTGCTCAGGCGGGCAGGAGCCCCAGAGCTGGGCAGTACAGGGTTTAGCTCACAAAATCGTGATGCACCAACACCATCCGTCATACAGCGCATGATACCACGGGGGCAAAGTTACACCTCCTTATTGCCCCATGTCCCCCTGCTCCTCATTCCCAGTAATCCACCCCATCTCCATTTGCCCTGTTCCCTCCCTGGACCCCTTTCCAGGGGTGCTCCTCAAGGAGCAATCACTTAAAGTGTGGAGATGCAGGTGGAGACTGAGTGGCCCCCACGAAGTCACAGGAGGACCAAGACTGACCTCACAGCCCACCCTGGGTTGGAAGGGCTGGATGAACCAGCGATAAACACACCACGTACGTGGTGCTGAACGCAAGCCTAGAGGATAACACTAGTATGAGTGACTGCTACCAAACAGGCATGTGTTGCTGGTGTTCCCTTGAGAGAACCTGTGAAGGTCTGGCTCTGTTTCAAAGATCTTAAAGCTCGTGTAAGGCAACTCATACCTTGGCTCAGCACGCCGTCCCAGTGGAAGCCTGGGTTGGGTTGGTTGGCACCTACTTGTTTTGACACAATTTAGGTGTCTTTCAGCAGAGGTGTGTCAGCCAACATACACAAAGGGTGAGCTTTCCTTTGCAGCTCGAGAAACAAACCTTTCCCCTGAATAAATCTGTTGCATCTCGTCGGGCCAGCAATGCAAATGCACAGTCAGCTGCGGAGCACCACGGTTAGGTCTGGGTCATTTCATCTACAGTCCAAAATGCAAACCTGTTCTTTTCCAGAAGTCCTGGGTTTTTCTTCCCAAGTTTGATGTGATGCTTGCAGGTCTGAACTGGAACAAAACTGGAACAGTCCCTTCCTTTTGACAGTTAATAGTAATGCCTCCGCTTTCCACTGGGAAGCCAATGCTCTGGGAACTGGTTCTCCAGCTGGTCTGAGTGGACCCAGACCACCACCCCTGCTCCATCACCATCAGACAAAGGTCCTGATAGCAAGGGCTTATTCAACTGCACTAGTGAAACAGTGGACCAGGGAAAACATGTTCTTTATCTTGTACACGTACACGTATGCACGCACTCTTACAATAAATATACAACTGTTATATGCAGTAGCAAAAATCGTGACTCTCAGACTTGATTTTTGAGAAGGATGGGCCCGGTGAGCACTGGTGCTTGGGTTTAACTGTGGTTTGTTTGTGGTATTTGGCTCGGTTCATGCTGACGGGTCTGGTAAGCAAGGTCTTGGGGCACAGAGGATGGGTCTGAGCTCCCACGCTCTGAGAGAGGTGAAGGGCCATGTGGCAAGTTGGGCTCTCCACCCGGGGGTTTTCCCCATAGGCCAAGGGGACAGTAAGTCCCTCCTGACTGAGAGTCACCAGATCTGCCCTAGACCCAACGTCAGGATGAGGAGAACCACCCAGGGAGAGTCCTTCTCAGACTTAAGCACCTAAAGCTAAGACATCCAAGTGAGGGTGGATGAATCCCAGCCTCTAACCCCTCTCCTAGCCTTCTTCCAGGCTCTTTTAAACCAGCGTAGGAAGCAGTGGACTTTCCTCATTTTCAGCTGGGAAAATGCCTTCTTTGGAGGATCTCTCCTCAACTTCCAGCTTATCACACCCTTCCTGTAAGGTTTTGAAGTGCAGGTGCTCCCCAGGGCTCAGGAAGCTCTTGTACCCATGACCAAACACACATGCTCTCCTCCCTGATGTCTCAGCTCTTGTTTTACTCACCTGCAGTCATTAGGTTAAACAATGCTCCGTTAAAATGTTGATGCGGGAGAAGATCATAACTTCTTTCCTGGAGGTGGTGAGTAATTAGAAGTTAATTTCTGAGAACGTTTCTAACCTGAACCACTTCTCTGGAAACCAGGAAGAGGAATTAAAATGGCTTCGGCTTTGTTTTCCTTCTGTGTGCATCTCCTGCCCTCACCGTGGCACGAAGCCCTGCCTTCGGACACAGTGCTGGGCCTGAGCCAGTCATCTCTCCCTTTCACCAGGGGAGAAAGAGCTGAAAGAAAGGAGAGATTTGTTCGTAATGAATTGGCAAGCCTCATGCTTGCCTTTCCCTTGGGATGCCTCTGCACTGTTACTGACTCAATAACCTCACGAAGAGGAGCCAGAGGTGGAATGGATACCTCTGAAGCAGGCATGTGCCAAGCTGCATTTTATTATTTGAAAATAATGCACCTGGCATCACACCAGAGGCAATGCTGCTGCAAGGCGCTTGCACACAGAAGGCTTTTAACAGCTTCTTTTGCCACTGTTTTTTTCTCACGGATCCCAAGAGAGGTGGGTTTGCACTGAAAGAGTTTATCAGTCCCTGGGACTGATCTCAGGGGGAAGTTACTGCAGCTCAGACTCTGCCGCTGCTTCTGAAAGCTTTGAGTCTAATAGGGCTGCCCTCACCCCGCAGAAGCACTACACGCCTGGGAGAGCCTGCCGCTTTCAAAGACGTGCTGGGGAAGAAGGACTCCACGGGAAAACAGTCAAGAGCTTCATGGGTGCTCTGACCTTCTCTATAGGACATCAAGGCAAGGACTGCCAGCCTCCGCGTTCAGCCAATTTGCTCTCCCTTTTCCAGCACAAGTCACTGCTGAGCACTGGGCTCTGCATCCAGCGTGATGAATGTGGAAACTCAGACTGCATGACTTGGGAGTTGTGGCTGGTGTTAAGGTTTTCTGATTTAATTGTCAGCACATTGTACTTACGTTGTTGAGAAGTTTGCTGGGACAATACAGTTCTACTGTTCCCAGGAAAAATAGTCAGTTGTTAAAGTGTTAGAGGGAGCATTCAGAAATAGCAGCAGTTTGGGAAAAATCTGCTCCTACAAATCAGTTTCCCAAGACCATCTGCTTGAAGATCAGACTGCTGGAAAGCACCAGCAGTGAGATAAGTGGAGAGGACAAAGGAGGTCATAAAGAGAGGTGTGGAGAGATGAGCAAGATTTTCTGGGTGGAGCGAGGTGCTGGGCTAGAATTTATGGCAGGTGGAAATAAGGCAGCTGCAGGGACTAGTCAAAGTCAGAGGAGATAAATCATGAGTTGCCTGCCCTTCTAAATCAGATGTCCTCTGAGGAATTTGAAGAGACAGATGAGATACAGATTGAGGGCTGTTGCAACTGGAACGGTGGTTATTTCCCAGTAACCAAGTATTTACTTGTGCTCCTTCCTTTTAAGGAGCAATAGTAGGTTTGGAGAATTAATGCAAAGACCATCTGCATGTGGCTCACAAGGGACTGAAAGGTAAAGGCTCATAGTACCAGTGGGTTTCTCGGAAAGACTGTGTTTAAGCTACTAAGTCAGTCAGAGATGCCAGAAATGGACAGGGGGCAAAGGCACAGGTTGTAGGAAGCTGAAGGTCTGCTTCTTGATAACGCCTGGGACGGTGGTTGGAGATGGAGTAAATGTGCAGCATTCAAGAGACACAACAACTGGGTCCTGGGGAGACTGGTCAGCTTTTGTCAGACAGGACAAACTGGTTATTGCTCATGCAGAACCTGAGAAATTACTTGGCTAGGTGGATCCAGGTTTGTGCATCCTTTGAATTTATTGAACAGGGAATTCAAACCTCTCCTGGGGTATAGAGCACTTCCAGTTTGAGAGGTCATCAAGAACATAAAACCGTCTCAGTGATTCTCCTCTTCACTCACATTAACACTGAACAGCTTCTCAGTCCTCAGCTTTCCAGCCCTTGCCCCATGAACAAAGAACAGAAAAGACCAGCTGCCTGTGCTGGCAGGCAGCTGCTTGGACGAGACATGATCTGATGATCCCGGGCGGCCATTTGTGGAGAAAGGGAAAACCTGCCCGTCTGAACCCAGTGAAGTCCTTTCTTAGCTCCAGAGCCATTGACCCTGAGAAGGTGAGCAGGAAGCTTCTTCACAGTCTTAAGTTCATCCTGTCCAATGCCCCACCTCCAGTTTTGATCCATCTCTACTTAAGAGAAGACTGAAAAAGCTCTTCAGCCACTTTCATGATCGACCCAGATGATTTGGTAGCACGGATAGGGGATCTTTTCTGACCTCTGGAGGTGGCTGGGTGAAGCCCTGAAGCATTAGGATCAATCCATGTTATTGCCTTAATGCCAAACCAACGGGAAGGCGCAGCTTGCTGTAAGTGCAGCACCTGGTCACAGACCCCAAGGAGCCAAGCCCAGAGAGCACACCCCAGCCATTTAGCCGTCTCATTTCAAAGACATTAAGCAAAGGCGAGCCTGCCAGCTTCCCTAATAAGCTGCTCCAATATTTAATTGCCCACCGTGATCAGAAATAGCATCTTATTTCAAGGCCTGTTTTACGTAATTTTAGCTGCCAGGCAACAGCTCTTTCCAAGAAGGCTGAAGTGCTCTCTGTGGTCAGCCGGCCGCATCTGTGCAGAGCCCTCTCCTTGGCACACTGGCCACACCGAGCTCCTGAACCTGGACCTCACGGGACCTAGAGGAGGAGGATGAGCCGGGCTGTACTTTTTCCTCTTTCGCCACCACCCAAAGCACATAGCCCATTCCCTGCCTCACCACCACGTCACAGCACATCCAACATGGGTATTGTGATTCAGCTTCTCTGACTGCAACCCTTCCTGTGATTCTGCAAGAGGACAAGAGCTGTCACCAACACACTCATACGCATATGGATATGTATGTCGCAGGTGCTCTCACCCATGCAAACTTTGCCTTCCTGCCCAAAAATTGGAGGAGGATATTATGTGACGGAGTGTGTGACAACATGAGAGGGAAGATAAGCCCCATTGCTGGACCTCCCTACCCATCGTTTCCAGATAAGTGCCACTTTTTCTCCTCTTGAAGCAGGAAAATAAAAGACAGCTTATTTTGGTTGAGTGCTGTACTTCCAGACGGTCACTTGCTAGGGACCATCACTGGTCAAAGCAACAGTCCCAAGCAGTAGCTCATGAACCACACAAGGTAACTCAACATTGAATTTCATTCCTCTGGACAAAACAAGAGTTAACTGCTGTCCTCTCTGCAAACAAAAAATGGCACCTACTTGGGCTCAGATGCCCAACTATAATGGAGACAATGAAGGCAATTCAACAGCTCTGGTTTACCTCATCTAGTGCCAATCCAAGTATTCCCAATAATTAGGCCTTTCAGCCTGGAAAGGCTGGAGCCACAGCTGCTTCCTATTTTCCCAAAGCTGTACAGAGCATTAGTCATTTCACTGGGGTTTTTTTTATTACCGTGACTACAGCCGAGTAAGTGTGCCGCCAAAACACAGACAAGCCAAATCAGGCTTAATTCGGAACGTATTTCGGCAGTTTGAAATGATCTCCTCTCCCCCTTCTGAGTCCTTATTTTTCCTCCCCACCCAAACAGCCCGAGTCGGTCTGTAGAAATGTCCTGCTAGGTCTGTTTTCTCAACACCTACCAGGTTGACCAACATGAAGTAGTGATTGTTGGCACTTCCACCCTAACTGTTATTCATTAACCAATCTTGGGAGTGACCTTGACACTTAATTAGTCATCTAGTCCTTCCTGAAGGCAAAGCTTTTCCCTACTCTGTGCTGGTTGGAGAGGGGATGGAGATTGTATTTATCAATCAATCAGGAGCGCTGCTGTGACTTTGGCAGTGTGTGAAGGGGAGCGGGTGTAACAGAGACCCATCTGCCCTCACCTACCAGCTTTGTTACCTAGATCGTGTTAGGGAAGGCTTTGCTTTTAGCTCTCAAGGCTCCAGGTTGTCCTGGTTGTGACATCCAGCCAAGATGCCAGCCACTGACATTGGGGTTCCAGGTCCTCCGCCCTCACTCAACAGCAGCATTTGCTCTTTGCAGTTTAATTTATAGCATCTGAACTGAGTACTGATGACCCAGCAGAGCAGCTCCAAGCCAGCAGTTGTCTTTGCTATGCAGTGACCACCACTCACTGGTCCGACCTCATCGTCCACACTCACAGTGTGAACTTATCATCTCCTCTTTCCATGGTTGTGAGAATCCCTGGAAATGGTGGAAATAGGGTAGCTGGGCCTGGAGGTGGAAATGGGGTAGTTGCATGTTAGTAATGTGGAGGCAAAGAGGTGAGCTACAGCTGCTTTAGTGCCCCTCTTCCTCCTTCACAGGTAAAGGTGTGTCTGTGTACAAGGAAGGAAACGTCCATCCCCATAACCAGGTTTTCTTCCAGTGAATTCCTGCCCCAGAGGCAGTTGACTCATGCTTCTTGCCAGTTTGCGTTTTACCTAGCGCTGGGCAAAACTGGTTCGGCTGAGATAGGAACTGACCCAGACACTGCTTTTGAAACCCCACAGTGAACCCAAGCCTCTTAACATGCCTTTTTTTTCTTTTTAAATTAGAAAAGTTTCTGTCCTTCGTGGTTTCAGCACAGATGGGAAGTTTTCACTCCATAAATATTGGATTTTGTGTCTGGGCAGGAGTTGAATTATGGGATCATCTGATTAAAAACCCACATTAAATCATTAATGAAATGAGCTGTCTGATTATATAAGTCATATTCCTATTATTTCTAACTTGGCCACCAGCCGAAAGAAGCTGGAAAGACCAAAGAAACAGCCAATCTTGTCTGTGCTTCACACTGCCCCTGGTTTAGTGACTAAGGAGGAAGGGAGGGACAGCATTTCCCAGAAAAGTGGGGACCAGCACTAATGGGCAGGTTCCAGATGGAGAAAGGAGCCCCAGGAGTGGGGGAGATCCAAGATCCCTCTTTTGAGTCAAAGAGGTTTGGGTGGGAATTGGTAGAGCATTGCTGGCTTTAGGAGGGTTTTGTCCAACACGTCTGTCTGTGCTCAGAGGAATCCAGCATCCTTTGGGTTAACTTTTCTGATGGGAGAGGTTGGGATGCCAGGAGAAGCAGGGAGCCAGCTGTGTCTCACAGCTGGCCAGCTGCCGGTTTCCTGCGCTGTTAGCAGGCGAGCAAGACGCCTGCTGCCTTCCACAGGGAGTGGTGTCAGTTTTGCTAAAAAACTTCACCCCCCCGAATTCTCCTTCACATACAAATGTATTTTTGGCTTTATTTTCAGGTTGTTCCTGTTTTGATGCTGGAAGGAAAGACCCTAAATAAATTAAAAGGGCAGTGGAGGGAAGGAGCTTTCATTTGTTTTTTTCTTTGATAGAGACCTTTCAAATTACTTTTTAAAATTAAACAAAAGGTCTTTTGGTTAAAGATCTGAACTGGGGTCATGTTTTTGGCTTCATTTCCTGATAGCCATGGACTTCACAGTAGGTGAGTCAGGACCCCATTCAGAAAAGTGTCTAGCTCCTCTGTAGACACTGGAATACCTTCCTGGATCTGGCTTTTAATCTGTGTGGGCCTCAATTACCTTTCTGGGAATTGAGATGAAAAATGTCTTTTTTTTCTCCTTGCTGTTTGTCTTCTTGCATGGAAGCTATCTGGAGGACCTGAGAGGGAGATGAAGGTTGCTGAATGCACTCTTGGTAGGTACATGAGGCCACATGGACTCAATCTTCCACGGTCCTTCAGATATATCTGTGTTCAGGAAGGAGTGAGCGTGTCTGACTCCTGCTACTGAGCGCTGCCAGACTGTGGGTGCCTGCTCAGTTAGCAGAGAGGTGTTGGGGCTGTGGGCAAAACACCACTGGAGGTACCTGCATCTCTCTACTGCCTGTGAAAGGAGGCAGGGTGTGCCAGCTCTGGGCTGTGGGAGATCTGGATGGACCAGTGTTCCTGCCTAGAACAGCAATTTTTGTGCTCTTACTTAGTGTGCAAAGTCTTCAGGAGAAGGACCATTGCTTCTTAGGACTTCATAGTGCCAAGTGCAGTGTGTATCTCCATGCTCTCCTAACATGAGCAATAAACATGCCTTCTGGCAGGGGATTGCCTGTCGTTGTTCTTTTCTCCCTCAGAAGAAGCTTCTTCCATGGCTTTGTGAGGTGGCTTCTTCTGTTTTTCATCTTATCGTGGGTCAGTTGCTGTGCTGAGTTGAGGCAGCCGTGGCACCATTCCTTCTCGTAGGCGGTTTCCTACAGCTGAGCAGAGGAGCACAGGAGAGGCCGTGGCCTAAAATCGGTGCAGTCTCTTCATCCAGAGACAGAGATGAAAATGCAGTCAATCAAGTTGCTGTTGTTTTTAGCATAGTACAATCGTTCAGTCTGTCATGAGCAAATGCAAATCAGGGGAGCGCACTAGCGAAGCAAATGAATGCAAAACACAGAGATCAGTGAGCCGTGTTTTCTCTCGAAGCTGGGCTTTGATTTGTGAGCAGGATTGACTCATACTGAAACGGCTGATAGGGATCTTGCCCCTACACAAACACAGTCTATCCCGTGGCCGCTCCATCAGAGCCGAGCTGCTCGGAAGGCACCTGTCGTGCCCCACGGGCCACCCAGCTCTGCTAGGCTATAACCCGGCGTTTCCATACACATTGGTTTTGGGTTTGATTTGCTTCACGAGTTTGCCCTGTAAACAAGCTGGGTTCAGAAGTTGCTTCTTGAGCAAAACCTCAGCTATTCAAGCAATAGCAACAGGGAACATAGCTAAGGGTAGTCCTTTTTTCTTTTCACAGTTGGTAGGTATGATAGAGGTTGGATGGGAGACCTTCACCCAACACAGGGGCAGCCGGAGATACCAGAAACATCTCAAATGTCCCTGGACACCTTTGCATGGGCAACTGAAACCTACCTCTTCCCCTTACAGGCAGCAGAGCCTAGGGAGCTGCTCAGCTGTGTGTAGAGTAGACATCTGGGTCATCGGTTGGATCACTTCGTATGCTCTGCTGACTGCGCTGGCTATGTCTCCATTGACCTTCATGGAGCTGAGAGCCTGGTGCCCTGCCCAGAGATACCTTGCAGGTATCTTAATTTACACCTGAATCTCCTCCTGAAGTGGAAGGGCTTCATTCCTCAGGCTTCCAGTGCCCCAGGGTACCAGACCTGACCTCCAGTGGCTGCTCCAGGAGGCCACAGGTCTCCTGGAGGTCCACCATTGTCTCTGCCACCCCTTGTGCCATGGTGGGAACAAAGCAGTGCTGATGTCAGGTCCAACACCCGGGCAAATCCTTTCCACCTATTCGAACAGGGGAAAAACAATCCCACACCAGAACAACAGTATCCTATTCAGTCTTTGCTGGGCTGTGATCTCATGCTTTGCTTGGCCCTCCATGAGCAAGGATACCTTGGGAACGGGGGTTCATCCCGCCTAACTGCTCATAACTACAGCTGTGCTCTCTTCATAGTCAGCAGAGAGATAGAGACACTTCAAAGTGTGGATTATCTGTATTAAACCTCCACTGACGGTAAGAGGAACCCAGCTGACTAGCACACTTACTGTTGTATCCAATTATATAGTTATTTTATTTTTTCTTCTTCCTTTTCCTTCTAGCTAAGACAGCAGGATGACAGACGGTGACACAAATCTCCCAACTATCGAGAGAAAGCTGGGACTGCAGATATGGGGCATAGAGGTACGACAAGAGGCAATGATGGCATATGTCCTCTGCATGTGTGCGTGTGTGTATATGTTTTAAGAAAGAGATATTCTTGAAGTAACCTGAGTAGGAGAAGAGGGTGTTACAGATAAGATGCAATGGGAAACAGGAGACCCAACTTCTCCCTATGTAACTTTCAGCATGTTATTGCTTTGTTTCCTGCTCTGTAAAACAGGGATAATATTGACTAAAGAAATATGAATGTGGTGGGACTGAAGCTGTTCCTCCAGGCTTTCTTACCCACTTCGGGAACCAATGCAAGGCTGCATTAGCACACCAGAAATTAATTACCTGTTTCATCGAGAAGAAGGATTATGCATAGGTAACCTTAGCCTATACCAGCAAATGCCATAGGGAAGGCACCCATTTTTGCAGCAAAGGCATCCCATGGAGTCTATTTGCACTTCATACTTACCTTTCCCACTCTGATCCATGGGTCACTGCAGGGAGAGATACTGCATCTTGCAAGGTCACCTTCTGCTTGTGGTAGTCTTTGCTTTTGGTTCGGAGCCAGACTGTGCTCAATTCTGCCTTTTTCTGGCCCAGTTCACCAAGAACATTACCCTGCAATGAGAGGGGGCTTAGAATGAGGTCCAGAGTCCACTCAGGGGAGCAGTGGGAAGGGGCTCCAGCACGTGTCTCCAAGCGGTGGTGGCCTTCTACAGGTCCCAGCTGTGTTCCAAATATCACAGGGTCTTTGCTTTTCCATTTCTCTCCAAAAACACTGTATTAAGCTTCTTTCCAGAGGATCTGTAATTAGAGACGTGTCAGTTCACAAGGGTCAGGCTGGTATGCTGGGAAGCGAGTCAGGCCACCAGAAGAATGTATGTATGTCTCTAATTCCAGGGAACCACAGAGCCATTTGAAGCCCAGAAGCTGCTTGTGTACTGGTGGGTGGCACATCCAGGCACCTACACTGGGCAGGCATGGCTGGTTAATTGTGCACTTGTACCAGATGAAGTGTGCTATTAGGGTCTGGAGGGTTAAGGGACACAACAGCGTCCTCCAGTCAGTCTTTTCTCAGCACTGCTAGTCGCTATGAATCCCTGGCAAAGTGGTTATCCTAACAAAGCTCTGAAAATTATCCTTGAACTTATGGGTACTGAGTAAAAACCATGCCCCAAAACTAAACCTAGGATGAGATGTGCTCGCTCCTCCGGGAAATTCCCTGCAACTGCAAGCTCTGGAGCACTTCAGCCTGACCTCCAGGTCTTCTTGCTCTAGACCTACAGGATTGCAGAAGGGTAAGGAGACTAAAAAAATCTTGTGAGTCTGTCCAAGCAGCATTATCATTTGCCCCTTCTCACCCCTTAGTACTTTTGGGATTTCCCCCAGAAGTGGCTTTTCCCAGCTCACAAGCACAGCCCTGATTCTTCCTTCTCCAAACCCTGATTGTCACCTTGCTGTTTCATGCACGCCAGCTGTCCTGTTTCACACACATCAACTTCTGATGTTCTAGCAATGACCCAAACACTCATTTTCTTACAGAATATGAAGATGGTTCCTATACCTGAAAAGGCTTATGGGACTTTTTTTGAAGGGGACTGTTACATAATTCTGCACGTAAGTAAGGCTAATAAACATTGGTCTCTTTGGTAGGCAACTGGTTCAACCCTTTTTGTTTAGCTCTGACTTGGATGCTGGGTATCCTCACTGGTGAGAGCAGCACTGCAGGTAAAAGTGGGTGTGCATGTGTGTTCACCATCTAATCATGCACCTGAATTTAATGTGGCTGTTGCAACAACACTGTGTGTCTAGTAAATCAGAAGTCCAGAGGAACCATTAACTTAGTAATTCATTAAAATTATTTATCTTCTAATCAACTGAGTCATGTCCAGATATGCAAAATGGCCAGCAGATTCCTGGTAAACTAAATCAAAGCCCACATTTGCATGACTTACGGGAGTCTTTTGGGGATGTGAGAGGTGGCTGACTGGAGGGTCTCATTTTCAGCAGACAATGTAGGTTATGGAGGTGTGCCACCTACTCTGCGTCATGCAAGCTGCAGAGAGGCTCTGCAGCCCTTCTCAGGTCCCCATTAGGACACTTCATTTGTTCGACCCAAATTTGGTCCACACCTACTTGCAGCCAGCTGAACCCAGGCTAGCCAGAAGCATGAGGAACTTCTGAGAACCAGCTCTACTCTATGGGCGGTGCAAACTGCCTTGTGTTCCTAAAGCTCTGTGAAAGGATGATGTGTTGCCCTCAGTTCCTAGAATTCCTTTCAAATCTCTTCATCTGCATAGATGATGCATCCGTGCCCCATTGTAGCAAAAAACATCCATACGGTGGAAACCAGAAGTATTTCTCACTTCCTGGGTCTGAGTGTCCCTCCTGCAAACATCTCCATCAGTCAAGAGACAGCAAAGCCTCCGCTATCCCACAAGCACCAAATGCATATCCACTATACGTCAAGCTGGGAAAGCAGGCTGGGATAGCGAAGCAGAATGAGTCTTCTGCTCTGATTCACCATGCACATGCCTTTATGCTGCCTTTTGAGTGCTGAATTGATTTGGTAGCAGCCTCCCAAAGACATGCTTAGAGCAGAAGATGAGTGTCCTTGCAAGGAGCTGACTATAGGTATTATTACAGCTTTTGATGCTCACAGGCTAAGCTTATGTTGCAATAGCTTAGCCAGGTAGAAGAGCCCTTAATCAGCCCACTACTCTCCTTTGCATTAAAAATACTCATCTGTGCATCCTGCATTTTCACTGGAGGCTCTCCAAACAAAGATTGTCCACAGAACAATGGGACTTTGATCATCTTCAATAGCAATGTATTAAATGGCACGATTTTGCCACAAATTAATTATCTGTGCCTAGAGGAACTGAGCTGTATTTTATTCAAGTCCTTCTACTGTATTTCACTGTGGTATCACTGCACAAAGCAAATAAACAGAACTTAGTGTCAAATGCAGTTTATAAAATGAGCTTTTATTACCTTTCCCTGGTGTCCATGATAGGATTTAACGCAGTAGGTGCTGAAAAATAACTGGCACAACTCACATAATGATAAGCACACCTGTTCTCAGATCGCTTGCCTCCTCTTTCGAGGCTATTGGGTTTTTCTGTAATAAGATGAATCACAGCACGCACACACAGGCTCACCTTCATTTGGAGTTATGTCTGTTCTGCAAATCAGCAGGAATCCAGAGGCAGTTTGTGTTACTATGTAGTGTGATATGAGAAAGAGAACAGGAAAGAAAGGACAGTATCTCCAGGCAAATAAATAGCAGTGTACGTTACATTTAAAAAGGTGATCTATGAGAAGAGTCTCCTTTAAGTTTTAATATCAAACTCTACAAAAGTAGGACAGATTGAACACATTAATTTTTGTAGTTGCACAGGTTCTCAGTTTTCCTGGATAACAAGAGTTATAAAAGAATATCAGACAGAAACATCCTTCAGTTCAATATGTACCTAATACCCATAAACGATCTCCTGAATAAGGTCCCTGGCTCCAGGCTGAGCTCCCAGGGATCATCCTAAGACTCCGTCCTGTCTCCCCTTGCCCAGAAGAAAGGCAGAACTAGGAAAGGCCCTGGGAAAGGGCTCCATGGTCACTTGGTTTAGCCTGGTCTCCCTGGCCAGCAATATTATTTGAAACACACATATGGGCTGTGTCTTCATAATAGCTCATCTTTCCCACCTCTTCCAGACCAAAAGAACTTCTCGTGGCTCCACTGTGGATTTGCATTACTGGATTGGCAAGGATTCATCTCAGGATGAGCAAGGTGCTGCAGCCCTGTACGTCACCCAGCTGGACAATGCACTCAGGGGGAACCCCGTGCAGCACCGGGAAGTGCAGGGACATGAGTCTGAGACCTTCCAAAGCTATTTCCGCAATGGCATTATGTGAGTAGCATAAAATACCCTGCAACGAGGTGGGTCATGGTCCCTGGGGTTCCCTCTGCTTCTCTACATCTCAGAGCCATCAACATTTCAAAAATCTGAAAAATATGGATCAGCACTGAAATTGGTCAAAATTCAGAAGAAAAATTACCCATTTTGAAAGAATGATTTATAAGCATTGAGTCTGGAACCAGGTCATTCTGTTCTACTGGTCTTTCTCACATATATTTGCAGTAATTGCATCTTAACCTCCCTTTTGTTCACCCTAGGGTCTTCCTTCCCCTCCTCCACACACTTTAGATTAATATGCCCATTCAGGGCACTTCAGACTAATAACCACCTTGAAAAGAAGTGATGCTTTGGCTCACACTGTGAGTAATATTCTTGTAGTGGAAGAAAAGTTTGACTCTGAACTTCTGCCATCTAAAAGATACCATTGAATCAGACCCGTGGTCTTTGCTCACTTTGGGTCTTTGGAAGGTGACTCCAATAGCCATCCTCAAGGAGGACCTTCACTGGCAATAAACAGACTCAGTGCCTTTCTTTTAAACAGCTGAAGAAAACTCAGATGAAAACACATCCTCAATCAATACCCTATATCCCAGTCTGGTTTTTGATACCTCTGTATTGTGCATCTCTACAACCTCTCGTGAGTTTCCTCAGGACTTTTGTGAGACAGAAAAGTGCTTTTACCCTCATCTTAAAGATGAGTAAGGGACAATGAAGGACTAAAATTCAGACCTTCGAAAATACACAGGTTTAGAAGTCTATTTGCCTATCTGCCTCTGAAATCAGTATGAGTTAGACTTCATCTTGGTCTAAACCACATCCCGAAGGTCAATCAGGAAGCCTGAGGCAGAATGAGGAATTAAAGCAGCTCTTTCCCTACCTTGACGGGTGGACTAATCACCAGAGCATCCTTTTGTGGATCTGTTAAACTGGGCCAAACAAGTCTAAAGTACTGTGATTCACTCACATGCCTGACCACATTTGCCAGTCTCTTCCAAGCTATGATAGAATACATACATTACCCACATGGCAGAAACTGTAAGACTCTCAGCAATTGTCTCTTTTTCCCATAAATGGCAATTACATTGTGTCAATTATTACTGTAGTATGAACATTGAATCTGTTTTCTAAAATGGTCTAGGATATGTGGAAGTGGATTAGACATGCCCAAAAACCATTAAAAGGCCTCTGGGACGTCTTTGGAGGACCATATCCTCTCATGATGTGATTGTGTCTTCCTTGCGAAGTTGCACAGAAAGGAGGGGATGGCATCGTGCAGTGAGGCAATACGGTGCTAACAGTGGCTATCGCAAAGTGTGTGTTCAAGGAAGGAAGAACAAAATTGGTACATTAAATCTGAGAGAAAGACAGTGTCCTGTGCCTGTTTACGATGGCATTTTGTTCTACTTATGGTAACGATTTCCTATCTAAGCTTCTTTTAATAGAATGACTATTTTGAAGAAAACCAAATTTTAGCAAAAAGTCTGTTTTCTGCAAAATCTGTTTCATTGTTTAATTGAATGTTTATGGAATATTTCAACTCTGAGATGCCGCTGCCATGGTTAATGGGATTTTCAGTTCAGTTGTGTTATGTTTCCATTGCCATCCCTGACCTGCCTGTTCATCTACACACCTTCTCCCAAGATGCACAACAGCAACACAACACCTGTAACAGGCAGATGGACACCATGAGGAGTCATGGTCTGACCAGGGACCATGAACAGTAGAGTGAGGCAACACAGCATTTGACATTCCATTTTTAGGACTTTGAAATTATATTGGCTCTAGATTTTGCAGTTGTCACCAAAAGCTTGAGATGTTCTCAGAGGATAGAGGGAAAGGTATTTTCTAACCAGCTCTAACTATTCTCTGCTACACAACAGCTACAAGAAGGGAGGAGTGGCTTCAGGATTTAAGCATGTGGAGACCAATATGTACAACATCAAGCGTCTTCTTCATGTCAAGGGGAAAAAGCACGTGTCAGCCACAGAGGTAAGAAGAGGAGCTCTCTCTCCTTATGGATCGTTTCTCCTTGCCTCTTCTCCTACACCCATTTTCAACCAGGTTTGCCTGCTAGATAGCTCGTTTCTGCTCAAGGACCCCTTACTACAGGATAGTTTTCAAAACCTCACTCGGAGGTTTGGTATTATCATGACAGAAGCCACTGGGCTCAGTGAATAGCTAAGTGCTAGAAAAATGAGCATGTCATTGCAGACCAGTTGTTACATCCCCAAGGGCAAGTTTGCAATGGCTGTGACTTGTCTCCTGCAGCTCTTGTTGTCCTCCCCGGTTTGCCAAACCCTTTCATTTCCTCGTGACAGGTAGCGCTTTCCTGGGACAGTTTCAATAAGGGTGATGTTTTCTTGCTGGACCTCGGGAAAGTGCTGATTCAGTGGAACGGACCCAACTGCAGCATTGCTGAGAAATCCAGGGTGAGTACAGGCAAAAGCCACTTAGTTTACTAGTGGTATTTTTTGATGCCTGGAAAAAAAAAAATAGAGAAAGATCACTCAATGTTTGCACAGTGAAAATCTCAGTAAAACCAGCAAGACAGAGATGAACAGAGAAAATTATGGTAAATCATCTACTTGCCCATCTGCTGGTATCAGAGGCCCAGAGAAGTGCTTTTCTCCAGTCTAGACCTGATCTCAGCTTGGGTTTCATGGGCAACCATGGGCACATCACTAGCTCCTGCTCCAGAAAGGCATCCAGCTCCCTCTAGGGAGGTCCATCTCCACCCCTCCGTGCCCTGTAGTTTGCATGACATAGGACTAAAAAGTCAGCAACACTGGTAGGTTTAGCTGCAGTAACTACCCCGGGGTAGATTATTTTTAATGTTTTTTTACAGCATCACAGAGAATTCCAGCTTGGTTAGTATGAGACAAGTAGGGGTACATAACCCAGATGTTGATCCATAGCTCTTAAGGCACTTTGAAAAGGGGTCATTATCCTTATTTTACTGATAGAGGAACCAAGATACAGAGATGTAATAAAGCAAGATATATCAATGGGTCATCAGCAAAGTTGGTGGTCAAACTCATAGCCAGTCATTACATACATTAAAAGGCAGGTGGGTCTGCTCTTCACATGCTGTCACCTGATGAGCTAGGAGAGAGGGAAGCTTCACAGGGAAGGAGATTTTCCAGGACACAGTGGCTAGAGGAGAAGATCCAATAGAGAGTGGAGAAGAGACAAAGAAACCATCAGGACACACAGGAGGGGGAGAAGGTAAAGGGACAGCTGCTGTGAGGAGCAGGCCATGGTTCATCTCAGGCCTGGCAATCAAGCAGGTCATCTCCTAGGTCTAACAAAGAGGGGCCCCTTTCAAAGCTATTGCAGTAAGAGTCATGGAAAAATAGAATCCAATGAAAAATAGATATTTCAGCCTAATTAGTTGCTTGGTATTTCATGCTGTTTTTTTCACAAAAAACATCCACATTTTTTGAATACTTGAAACGTTTAAATGTAAAATGTCACCCCAGGACACGCAGGGTCCTGCAGCTCTGCAGCATCCAGCCTCGTTGTCCTCAGCATGTGTGCGTCTCTCTCCCAGACCATCTCACAAGATCATTGGACCCACTTATGTACAGTCACACGTAGACAACGCCTGTGTGGCTACCGTGTGCCTGTGCCCTGTGGGAGCAAGCACCAGGAACTACTATAATAAGCAATATTTTCCTGAGAGTTAGTTAATAAGCAGGCATTATAGACACATCCCCTTTTTTAATGGCTGAATTTGGAGGACACTAGAAGCCTCAGAGAGCTGTGGACTTGGACTTGGACTGGCTTGGACTATTGGTGCACAGTCATTGTTCTAGGGCTGAGGCTCGCTGAATTTATTGTCTGCATCAGGGCTTACCCCCTGCTGATCCTTGTGCAGGGTCTTGCGCTGGCTCGCAGCATCAGGGACAGTGAAAGAGGCGGCCGTGCTCAAATCGGCATCATTGACAACGAGAAAGACTCCCCAGACCTCATGCAGATCATGAAGATGGTGCTGGGTGAGAGGCGTGGGGAGCTCCGAGATGCCATCCCAGATGCAAAAGCAGATGAGCTGCAGAAAGCAAATGTCCGGCTCTACCAGTAAGTCCAGGAACGGGCTCCAAACCCTATCCTTCCTTATGGCGAGCGCTGTGAAGCCTGACTCCGCTCGGTGACTGTCTTTCAGCGTCTACGAGAAGGACAATGACCTGGTGGTACAGGAGATAGCCACCCGGCCCCTGACGCAGGATCTGCTCCAGCACGAGGTGAGAGAAAGCCATCAGCCCTTACAGCGAGAAAAGGATGCTGTGGCTTGCTTTATTTTCAGCTGAGCACCGGTTTCACCAGGATACCCCATTTCCTGAAAATTATCAGCCCTTCCATCATTCAGGTTTATCAGGTATCCTCTGAAAACAGGAGAGCTTGGCCCCACTACAGCCTCGGTGGCCAGAGGTAGGTGGTGCATTGAAGCTGCTCTAACGAGAGATGACAAATTGACCCTCTCAGCCAAGGCTGATATTATCTTGGCAATCAGAGTTAAGGAGAGCTGCAGGCCAGGAATAAATTTCAGATGGAAATAAGGCTTCTTAATACCTGATGTGTGGGGATAGCCCTCCACCTGCAGAATTCAGAGCAAATAAATGCTCTGCTCACAAAAGGATGAAGATATGTTTTCCTGCTGTAGCAAGTGGCTGGTCTCAGTGACCCACCCTGGAAGGAGAGTCCTTACAGACGCTATGTCCAAAGGCATCCGGAAAACAGAGGCTTTCCTAATATCCTTCTGGCTAAAATTTGGCAGAGAATTGCTCATCCTTAATTCTCTGCAGTGCAGACCAGCCTATTCCAAAACAGTGTTGTACTGCAGGGCTCCAGCTCCCCTATTCACCCTGGTGTCAGCCTTGTTAAACCTCAGTCTCCTTTTACAGGTATTATGAAGCTTTTGCTTTTCTTGTCAAAGTTCAGTTTGAAAAATGAGAAGCCTTTGGTCACACAGTGGGTTGTCAGTTTGGAGCACCAGCTCTCTGCAGTGGAGACAGGCTGCTTGGCAGCCATCTCATCCCCGTTGGGTTCGGGATCCTGCTGCCTTCACAACGATGCAACACTTTTAGCTCCAGATCGGGGACACAAAATAGCTGTGCAGAAGATGTCTCACCTGGACTTTTCCTGCTCCTTTAATAGCAGATTTGGCATAAATGAGCACCACCACCAGCAGTGCTGAAGCACAGCAGGCTGAGGACGATATTTCAGCATACACTTCTCCTGGAGCCTTTTGGAGCTGGTGTTTCTGTTGGTTTAGGAACATCTCTCATGAGATGGTAATGGCCATTTTTGACCAATGCCTGAGAAAAATTCATATTTTAACTCATTACAGTTAAAGGGCAGCTGCCTGGGTCAGGTGTGCTTGCAAAGTCAACGTACCCATGAAGCCCTGCACTGTAGGGTTGATGGTAGCTGTAGTCCATTTATGAACCACAGTAAATCCATCCTCTGTTGCCTCTGCTAATGGTTGCATCAGGGTTAGAGCTCTGCAAGGCAAGGAAATGAGCTAGATCTACATCTAACCTAAATCTTCAAGAAGGATCCAACCTGAGTAGGCTACAAATGAGGACTTTTGCCTGCGCAGAGCTTTTTACGTCTGTTTTTTCTGTTTCACCTCAGGACTGCTACATTTTAGACCAAGGTGGTTTTAAGATTTACGTCTGGAGAGGAAAAGCCTCCAGCCTGGAAGAGAAAAAAGCAGCCTTCACTCGAGCTGTGGTGAGTTGTAATATAGTGCAAACAATGTCGTGGGAGGTTAACTAAGTGCTAATCTAGATCTGACCACTAATTACAATTAAGTGTAGGTCTTGAGGAGCTGGCCTGTGTAATAACAGAGAGAGAAGTCTAAGGGAGGCGTGATGACGTAAATACAAAATTGTTACTCACCAAATTGCGCTAGAACTAAGACCTGCCACTAAAACTAGGAAGAAATTCATTAAAAGAAAGAAAGTATAAAAGAAAATACTTTGTTACGCAGTAAATGGTGGACTTCTGGAATTTGTTGATTCAAGAGATGGTAGAGGCAGAGAGTATCAGAAGGGTTGAGGTGGGATTAGACAAATTCATGGTCAACAGGTCCATAAACCAATATGACAGGGGCTTTTAGATCCTCTCCAATGTCCATGACCCAATATTGTGCATGCTGGGAAAAGTGAAGGGATCACACTGAAAACAGCCACCAAGCTTATGTGTGCTCACTAAACAGCGTCTCTTAATGCCACTGTCCCGGGCAGCACGGACCACTGCTCTGACCCCGAAAGGCATCTCTTGAGTTCCCAACCACGAGTAACACCTTGGGCAAGCCAGTGGGGAACTCGATTACTTGGGCCCTCTGGAAAAGCCAGACGTTTTATGTAGGTGCTGCAAGCCTCACCTGCATGTCCATTACAGGCAACAAGTCTTTTGCAGAACACCAATGGACCTGGGCTGAAGTTCTGCGTGTGAATTTGAAGATGATACAGGGCTCTTCCACTAGGTAGAAAGAGATCTGTTATTAACTGCTATTAATTCAGATCGGCCAACCTGAGGCAAGACCAGGACTCATGTTAAGGTAGAGCACACCAGCATAGTGCCCTGGCACCTATGCTGCTCCTCCAGATGAGCTGCCATGCAGTTATTTTCTGGCAGACCATGCCTCAACACTTCCTTTCAGAAAAAATTAGCCTCAAGGGAGCCTGAGCGAGTAAGGCATTTGGTAGATTTTTTACAAGTTGGCATGTTGAAGTGAAGGCTACAAGGGAACTTAGCTTTTAATTCATCTATTCACTTATGTGAAGACCATAACCAGCAAACTTATCTTACAGTCCTCTATGCTCATTTCAAAAGCTTAACTCAGACGCTTTTTAATAGGCAATCAGCTCTGCAAATTCTGGCCCTGAGCTACGCATGTAGAACAAAAGATATCTCCTTCTTTCAGTGTGGCAGGTGGGAGGGATGGGAAGACCATCTGCTCTGCTTTTCCCTGCGGGTAGCGTGTGGCTGCAGTATTTACAGCAGAAGACGAATGCTTAGAAGCCCATAATCAGGCTCCTTCACTGAACCACGGCTGTCAGCACTGTACCTACAGGTCATCCTGGAACCTGCTGAGATAAACACAAGAGCAGTTCCCAAAACTGAACAATTACTTTGGCATTCTGGCAGAATACAGGTCGTTTTCTTCCCTCTCATATTGTAACAAGCACTTCTGCTGAAGTAGTCTTTTAACTCAATAGTAGGTCTATTGCAAAGAAATAACTTGTTTTTAGGGAGGAAAAAAAAAAAAAAAAACAGAGATTTGTGAGAGTTTAGTCCCTTGAGAACACACCTCATGCTCTGGGATACTTAGCTGGCTCCATCCCTTCACTACCTTGGCATACATGCTGTCTATCATACCACAGGGAGGACAGTCTTCCTGTTTTAGAGAGGGACAAAAAGTTTGAAGACAAGCAAAGAACTGAAATAGGCTCTTGGGTCATAGGCACACGCCATCACTGCTCCCTCCCCTCCACTCCTAGATCAATCACCAGAAGCCTTCTATGGAGCTGTCTGAGATAGAGGAGGATAATTAGACCCACTGAGTGAGATTTTCTTCCAGACTAAGATGCCATGTGGAGATTAAGTTTAGGACGTGATCCAGGTGACCAGCCTTTAAGGGTAGGGTTCAGTCCCCTAAACACAGAAATAAACATGGATACTACAGTGAGACCTTGTAGACACCTCCGTTTATAAGTCTGAATGCAAATCATCATGAATGCAAATTCAATGGGGTGAATCCTGCCTTTGGTCATGCCACTGTGTTCAGTGGGGGACGTTCACTCTTTGGGCTGGTTCAGGCCCACATCCCTCTTCTCATGTCTGTAAAAAGCTCGGTGTGTTCCCACTAACGGCCTTTTTCAACTCCACTAGGGTTTTATCCAAGCCAAAGGCTATCCTTCATCCACCAACATTGAAGTGATCAATGACGGAGCAGAGTCAGCCATGTTTAAACAGCTCTTCCAGAGGTGGACAGAAAAGGACGAAACACAAGGACTGGGCAAAGTCTACACTACTGGCAAAACTGGTGAGCATGTTTGTCCTGGATTTGGCTTTCCTACATATGCTAAGCAACAGCCGAGGGAACATCATTCACATTAACTGTCTCTTGCCCTCAGTATCTTGAAAATCTAGTGCACATTCTTCTCATGCCTTGTATTTTCCACCTTCTTCAATAGATGCAAAGGATTCAGGAACTGAACAACATTCAGAACTGCTGAGGCTTCTTGTATGAACCAAACTGCCACTTATTCCAAATGTAAATGTTGGCAGAAGATCACTCTCGTCTGAAAAATTGTATGCAAAACTTCACACTTGCAGAACTTCCTAATTTTCTTTATAAAGGGCTAATGCTGAACCTGATAAGGAAGCCTTGAACAACATTCTGCTTTCATTTACACTGGCATCCACCCAAGACCCTCCTGACGTCAATGGAATTATTCTGTATTTACACCGGGTGTAAACGGTGCCTCAGTTTATCATGCTGCTGAAGTGAATATTACAATGCATTAACCCCAAAGAGTAAACAATACCAAAGAGGAAGAACTTGTTGATGAATGGTGGGATGGTGACAGAGATGCTGAATGTCTCCATCAATAATAGCTTGAGAGCTGCAATTGTCTTTGTCTTGCAAGTTCTCTCTTTTCTCTCCACCTCTGTCTCTCTCCATGCTGTCCATAAATACTCTCTTTCTTTATCATGAGCTGGAGAAATGTAGCCATTTTATTTCTGAAAGCGACATTTTAAAAGGAAAGAAATGTGTATAGATTCAGAAAACAATTATGAATTTTCAGTCAGGAGTCAACTAATATTTTTACCAGCCAGCCATCACTGGAGCGCGCTATATGGCCAGTTGCCCACCTGTAACAGGTCAACACTGGAGTGTGCGAGCTCTTGCATATTCCAAAATCAACATTGGCTTACTGGTGGCAAGACTGGCTTCTTGCAACTGTGGACCGGGTTTTTCTCACGTGTGTAATGATTGTGTGTGTGCATGAGGGTGATCGGAGGGTTTGTATGTTATTGTGCATTCACTGGGTTCTTGTTTTTATTCTGCTGGTGCATGCAGCCAAGGTGGAGCAGGTGAAGTTTGACACTACTCAGCTCCACGCCAGACCAGAGCTAGCTGCTGAGCAGAGAATGGTAGATGACGCTTCTGGGGAGATAGAGGTGAGAGAGCTCCTTTTTCTGACAGAGGATGCGATAATCAGTGTGTTTCCAAACATCTCTGCCTTTTCACACACAGCAGCTGTAGGAAGCTGTGAAGGTGTGCTCACCTACCCTCCCCAAGGAAGCAGGGCTCCAGCCAGAGCTTGCAAACTCTAATGAATGCAGCAGTTACAGGAGCACAGGGGCATTTCTCCTCCAACCCATGACCAGTGGAGCAAAGCAGTCACCAAGGTGACTCCTCTCCTGCCATGTGTGTGGGTCATGAGACTGATACAGTCAACCCCCTTCTCACACTGTGTCCCAGTTAGGCCCATATCAACCAAACCTGTGCAGAGCAGAGGCCACGCTCCCATTCTTGTGGCCTCCCATGGAAGATGGGACAAGTCATTGTGGGACATGGTTTAATGGGCATGGTGGTGTTAGTTGATGGTTGGACTTCATAATCTTACAGGTCTTTTCCAACCTTAGTGATTCTGTGATTCTGTGATTCTGCGATGGAGCTGGTTGAGAGAGGGGCTGTGGGGCTGAGAGGGACCGGAGGTTGCTCCTCCTTGAGGGCCACCGACTGCTGAAAGTCCATTAGCAGCACATGTGTTGTGACAGTCACTTGGAGAGACCTGACTTTGACAGCAAGCACTTAATCAAGCTGGGGGAATATTAGACTGGCATCCAGGAGAGAGAGGAAGGGTTCTCTTTCCAACTGAAGACCTGAACTTCAGTGGTCTGTTAGCAAAGGGGCTGTGCTCTGTCTTCATGTTGACTCCACTGCTGCTCACCAAGATGTTTCTTTCACTAGGTGTGGAGGATTGAGGACTTGCAAATGCAGCCAGTGAATCCCAAGACATATGGGCAGTTCTATGGTGGTGATTGCTACCTGGTCCTCTACACCTACCTGAGATCAGGCAGGCCTCACTACGTCCTCTACATGTGGCAGGTAGGTCAAACCAAAGCAGAAGGGACGGTTGTGTGTCTGCTGGAAGCCTGAAACTGAAGGAAGCAATTACATGCAAAAATCCCAAGCATCCAGGAGAACTCACATGCTATTTGCTCATCAGTTGTCCACTGCAAATATCCCAAGTCGTGCTTTGTAGGCAGCGTGGACACTCTGAGCCCAGTCTGGCATCGGACTGAGCGCCAGCAATGTCAGACAGAAATAGTGAAGGATGACAGTGCTGAGGTCAAACTTTGTAGTCTTTCAGATCGTCCTTTAAAGCCTCAGCTCTTGGAGTCATTTGAGTATATGAATATCTCTGCTTTCCTTTTTAAAGTATATTTTCCACCCCTGGAACGCAGAGAAAAGCTTTGAAAATGGGATGCTGGAGGCTCCTAAACCAGAATGCAAATGAAATTCAAACATCTTGTAGTTTTATCTCTCATCTCATTATATTGTGTGCAGGGCTTGGGATTGACAAGATGTTACATTGTGCAGAGCTTTATACCCTTCATCTCATCATGTTGCATGTGGCATCTCTCTTCCGCAGGGTCGCCATGCCTCTGTGGATGAAATCACTGCCTGCGCCCTCAATGCCATCGAGCTGGACAAGAAGCATGGGGATGAGGCTGTGCAGGTGCGCGTGACAATGGGCAAGGAGCCCACACACTTCCTGGCGATCTTCAAGGGCAAGCTGGTCATTTACGAGGTAACACAGCTTTGTGCGCATGGGCAATGGAAGGTGCAAGCACCAATGATGGCTTGGCAGTTGCAATGGCAATAGTCCAGAAAAATGGGCTGATACTCAGGAAAGGAGCCTGCCAGGTCTGCATGGGCTAGCAGATGGAAGTGGTGGAACATTTCTACTACTTCCCAAGTAGTCTGAATGCCATATGTGTAAACACAGTCCTGGACTGACCCAGACTCAGCTGTCCACCCCTGAGCTCCAGCGTTAATGTGTGATGTCCTTTCCAACTCTATCCCAAAATATTTTGAACAGTTACAGTAAGACAATCATCCTGTGAAAACAGATACCACTGCCCAGAGAGGGTCCTCCAAAATGCCCTACACTTACATGATTTGAATTGCCCCTGCCTGAATTATACGCATTAACTACTAACTCACTTCACTTGCTGCTTTGGCTGCTGACATCTGTGGTGCAGACATTGCAAATGGCTGAGGAAGAGGAGGGCTGCCCTCAGCTCTCAGTGTTGGTCCCACCATACAGACTCCACGGCAGATGTTCAGCTAAGCCAAGCACAGCTGGAAATCAGAGTCCAGCTGCCTTGCCCAGTTTATATGGCAAATGCTTTGCAGACCCTAAGATCTGCTCACATTGAACTTGAGCATCTTGACAGGAGCTGGTCAAGACTCAGACTAATCAGGGAGAGATGTGGAAGTTATGCCATGTGGGTTTTATTCTGACCTGGAACCAGAAGGTATTTGGCTCTGTGCAGGATCATGGTCTGTCATTGCAGCAGGGCGGAGGGCTGTGAGCCCAAAAGCCTTCTTCCTCAAATCAGTCGCACTCTGGATTTGCGTGTCCTCCTCACCTCCCAACACCATCCTTCCCTCTGTTTCCTTGCAGGGTGGCACGAGCCGGGCTCAGAAAAGCACACCCGAGCCAGCGATCCGCCTCTTCCAGGTGAGGGGCACAGATGAGATAAACACAAAGGCCACGGAGGTGCCAGCCCGGGCCTCCTCGCTCAACTCCAACGACGTCTTCCTGCTGACGACCAGCCAAGTCTGCTACCTGTGGTGCGGGAAGGTGAGACCGCAGTGATTCCAGGGGAGGCAGCTGAAGGGAGCCGGAATTGTTGATGTGGGGCTTGAGTCTCCTACCTCCGCTGAGCTGTGGAGCTGTATCCTTGGGCAGGTAGCCCATTAATTTCAATGGAGGAAGGTACACCCAGGAGAAGGCTCTGTCTGTGGAGGATCAGCAGTAACACAGCCCTCTCTCTACAGAAGTAACCCATTTTGGGGTTCACCTCACCTTATTTTAGCTCTTCGTACAGCTTTCAGCTGAATAAAGAACCCCGTGTTCTCCAGCTGTAAGAAATTAGCCAGGATTAGAGCATATTCATTTATCCTGTTTTAGTCACGTCTTTCAGGATGAGATGGTAGATCAAACTGAAGCAGAAGGGTTGCCCACAGAAGTTGCATGTGTTCAAGGTCAGCTTGGATGGGGCTTTGAGCAACCTGATCTAGTGAAAGATGTCCCTCCCTGTGGCAGGGAGGTTGGACTAGAAGTTCTTCAAAAGTCCCTTCCAACCCAAACCATTCTATGATTATATGAGTTTTGTCCCAAATGCCATTGGCTGCACTGAATGTCCCTTCAAGGACTAGAAATGGATTCTGAGTGACCAGCTCAGATGAGACCCTCAAAAGCATTCAAGCAGGTCTAAAACCCTCCAGAGGAAGGTAGGACCAAACCAGCTGTTGCCCACAGATAAGTTTTGCCAGTCTGTCCCTAACTCCACCCCAATCTTATGTCCTGAACACAGGGATGCAGCGGAGATGAGAGGGAGATGGCAAAAATGGTAGCTGACATCATTTCCAAACGGGACAAGCACACCATTTTGGAAGGACAAGAACCAGCAGAGTTCTGGGAAGCCTTGGGAGGCAAAGCACCTTATGCCAGTGAAAAGAGGTAATAGTGACCTGCTTGTTCCTCCGGGCTTGGCCAGGCAACATTAATCAAGGGATCAAAACTTTGCTGGAAAGTGAGTAAGCACTTGGATACCATCTCCTCACCAAAAGGAGCACCAGGTCAGAATATCGCCAAAAGCTTGGTCAGAAACCACACCAAGGTGTCTCTTTCCTAGTTTTTGGGTCAGGCCTTCTGTGAAGTAGGAGCTCCAGATCCAAACCCTGCAGACAAGGGTATGCTACACCCTCCTTTCTCCACAGTAAATCCATCCCATACCTTGTCGTAAGGGCTACATGAACCACAAGCTCCATTTCCAGCCATTATTAGCTTTATGGGCAGCCCCAGAAGATTCATGAAACTAAAACTGCTTTTGAACAACCTGGATTTCTCCAGCCCTCTGGGAACGTGATATGTTCCTTTGCAACCAAGTGGTCTGATGTGGCTTTCACCTGACAGCAGGCTCATGTCCACAAAGAGAGAAGGGTTCTGCTTTTGACCTCTTTGGGTGGAGAAAAAGTTACCTTTAAAAATTGTTAAAATGGTCCGAGAATCCCCTAAGATGTGACATTGCCTGACCTTCAGGCCCTCAGATGAGCATCACCATGTTCCCACCTCTTCCATCAAGGTCATGACAAGTAGTGGCAGGGCCCCGTGGTAAACCACAAGGCAAAGGTTTCCATCTCTTGCTTTTTCTTTCCCTGCCATGCATGAGGAAGGTTTCAAGAGCAAAACACACACTACCAGCCTCGTCTCTTTGAGTGTTCCAACCAGACGGGTCGATTCATCATGACGGAGGTGGTGGGCTTCTGCCAGGAAGACTTGGACGAAGATGATGTCATGCTGCTAGACACCTGGGAAGAGGTCAGCACTGACTCCCCTTCCTCTTCCCCTCAGACATATTTTCAAAGAGGTTATGGCTTAATTTGTTTGAATCCATCATTCAATGTGAAACCGAGGGCAATATGCTTTCTGTCCCATCTCCAAACCCTTCACAATGCTCGGTCAGACAAGAAGGCGTATGTCCAGTATTTCTCACCCAGGTACAAAACACAAGTGAGGTGGTATTGCTAGCCTTGTTTCAGGAAGGAGGAAACGGAGACACCTGGTCCATGCCTTGCTCCAAGGCAAGATGAGCTAGACCTGCTCCAGCCTTTGCCAGCTCACACAAGGGGGTGGCACCCAGAAACCCTCCCCCTCCTTTCCCAGCTCCAATGGTGAGGACTTGCTTTACACTACTGGAAACTGACTCCGAGGGATTTGCTTTCTAAGGCCGTTTGATTTTTTGGTCATCCAAAGACTGAGTTTAGCTACCTTGAAGCATGTGAGAGCTGTTTTCTGAAATATTTCTCCTTTGGGCCTGTCTCAAAAGCAAAATCCTTCTTGGCTGGGGGGAAATCTGGGATCAGAATCACAGGGGACTATTGGGAAACAACAATTCCTGGCTTATCTCTGCTTCAGCTGGCAGGGGTGAACAAACAGCCATGTCTGCACAGGTCCTAACTACTTACTTCAACACTTCCTCTCCTTGCAGATCTTCCTTTGGGTTGGCAAAGCCTCCAACACCTATGAAAGGAATGAGGCAATTGCCTCAGCCAAGGAATATCTGAAGACCCATCCGGCAGGGAGAGACTTGGCAACTCCAATAATACTGGTGAAGCAGGGCTATGAACCCCTCAACTTCACAGGATGGTTCAACGCTTGGGACCCCTACAAATGGAGCGTAAGTTGCTGGAAAAGCCCTGTGGTGTGCACATGTGCCCAGTGGTGCTTAAAGGGTGTTGCTGTCAGTGAACATAGTTCTGTGGTGTGTGGAATGAAACCTCGCTATGACATGTCCTGAGCTTCACGGTTTCCTGGTGATACCTGAGCAGCTTCTACTCCTTTGCCAGCAAAAAGTACCTGTTTGGTGAAACTGAGGCTTTTGCAAATATAAGTAAATGTGCTTGAATTCACAATATTCACATTTTTATTTTTAAAAAGACTGGGTTCCAAATCAGGTTTGTGATTTCAGCCAAAAAATGGGTTGGGGGTACTAGTAGTAAAAAAGTTCAGAGTGAAAACAGAAGCACCCCACATCATAAAGGAAATAATTGAAAAAAACCTGTTCATTGTTCAAAATGCAGCCACAGAGAAAAAATTATGACCTATCTTTAAGGGCAAACTCTGGCAAAATGAAAGATGCAAACAGACAGGTCCCATACTAAGGTTTGCAGACTTCCCATCAGAGCCCAGGAGCTCCTGAGCAAGGTCACCCTTGGTCCCTACAAAAAACTTTCTTCTCAAAAGATGATTTACAAATACCAGCTCTCTGCTGTACAGAAACAGAAACCTGCCCCAGGAGTTGCCTGGTAAAGAGTGAGGTCCTTTCTCTCCTCTTTCAAACACACAGCCTTCAAATCACAGAGTCACAGAATCACTAAGGTTGGAAAAGACCTGTAAGATCATCAAGTCCAACCATCAACCCAACACCACCATGCCCACTAAACCATGTCCCGCAATGCCACAGGGCATCATCTCAGGAGTAAAATGTGGAGCAGAGATTTGCTCATGCTGCCAGTGCACGGGGCCCCACCACGTGTTATCCAGACCCAGTCTCCACCCCTGGTTGTGGACAGCATGGTCGGATGGAGGATGGAAGTAGGAGCAATGCACTAACCCCGTGCAGACCATGGACCAGCCATCCAGCCAACCTGGGGGCACAGAGTGTATCGGGAATAAAGGGCAGTCGTGAAGGGGTTTTCGTAGTTAATAGAGCCAGTGTATTGGTTCATAGCAAACAGCGGAGTGGAAGCAATGCTGCCAGGCTGTGCACCTAAATTCCTGCCACCCGATGGCACTGGTGTGTATGGCTTAAGAAAAAAAAAGAGAAAGATGATGGGCAGCTGGGAAAAGCTCAGCTCCCAGGTGGTATTTTACCAGCCCCTTCCCCAGTGAGATCATCCCCTTCTCGCTCCTGCTTTATTCTACGAACATCAGTGTTCAGCCAGTTCACAAGCAATCCCATCTTCTGGTTGCCCAAAGGGCTGTGAGTGAAGTCCCATGCTGGAGCCTGCAGGTAGGACAGCCGGGGCAACGGGGTGAAGGTCCCCAGGGGACTTCACACTACAGGAAATCTCATGCAGAGATACATATTTTTTTCCTGTATCTGGGCTTGCATCATCCTTCTTTGCAACCGGTGTGATGATAGAAAGCCTGTCCTGACAGCTGGATTTGGACAGATCAGACAGCAACTCCCAGAGCACTATCCCTTAAAACACTGTTGATGCTTAGAACGAAGGTCAAAACTTGTTTTTTTTCTGAGGAACTGCTGAAAAACAAGGATACAGCTCATAAAATACGTGCCTCTAAAAATATCCCCTGTAGGCAGCTTCAGCAACTACAGACAACCAATCCAAACTGTTGACATCCCAGAAACATCTGGGGTGTGTGTGTGTGTTCATTGCCCAGTTTTGGGTCTAAATCTGTTTGCTCTGCAGTCCGTGTGTTTATGTTGTTTGTTCTTGTTGGGGAACTTTGTTGGATGATTCTGTTAAGAACTGACATCTCCTGGCTGCTTAGGAAAACACAGTCATCAGCTTTGCCAATATATCCAGTATATTCCTTTTTCAGGAAATAAGAGGTAGCTGGTAAAACATGGCACCAAACTACAAGAAGTCAGGGATTGAGGCTTTGAAAAATCAGTTGCTTTAGCTAAATGAATCAGGGAAGGGAAAAAAAAGGAATATTACTTTTTCTGAAATAGCAAGATTCATTTAAAATTTAAAAGATTTAAATCCAGCAGTAAATACAGTTTCTCTTTATTTGCCTTCTGCTCTCTGACATCTTTAAATTTCCTATTTGGCCTGTTACTATACAACTGCAAAGGCTAAAGTCCATTTGTTTCTTTGTTTTCAAGTGAAAGCTCAGATTCTGGCACAGTGTCCTGATTCCAGGAGCTGGGGATTGCCGGAGGCACCAGCTGCCACCTCAATGGGCACCACTGGGCTTTAAAATTCATATGATCTCCTGACCTCGTTAGAGAACAGGGGCATGTGCTAATTAAAGGTGGCCCGTGCTTCTCACAACTCTTTTTACCTTTAGGATGGCAAGTCCTATGAGGAGATGAAGAACAGCTTAGGAGATGTGTCGGCTATAGCCGAGATCAAAGTGGTGAGTTGCTTCTGGACCATATGGGTTTAAACACCACCGTGGCCCCCAGCCTGTTCGCATGAAGGAGAGGATATAATGATCAGAGCAGGCACAGGGACCTCGGGCTGCCGGGATCAGAGCTGGAAGGAAGTGTCAGGGGCTTTGAACCAGGAAAGATAGCAAGTCAGGGAGGGGTATACAGGTAATTTAGACGTTTGAGACATGGCAGATACCTAATCTCACCTTCTGTCCTCCCACACACACCTTCCCCTGCTGTTACCTTCACAAAAATGAGACTACTGTAAGTATCTTCAGTTATTTCTAAGGGCTCTGTCGTGGTTTAACCCCGGCTAGCAACTAAGCACCACACGGCCGCTCTCTCACTGCCCCCCTGTCCCAGCGGGATGGGGGAGGGAATCGGAAAAGTAAAAGCGAGAAAGCTCGTGGGTTGAGATAAGAACAGTTTAATAAATGGAATGAAATAAAATAAAATAATAATGATAATGATAATGATAATGATAATAATAATAATAAATTGTAATGAAAAGGAAAATAACAAGAACAACAAAAAAAACCAAACAAGAAAGACAAGTGATGCAAATGAAAACAATTGCTCACCACCCTCTGACGGATGCCCAGCCTGTCCCCAGGCAGTGGTCCCCTGGCCAGCTTTCCACCTAGTTTATGTACTGAGCATGACATCACATGGTGTGGAATATCCCTTTGGTCAGTCGGGGTCAGCTGTCCCGGCTGTGTCCCCTCCCAACTTCTTGTGTACCTCCAGCCTACTCGCTGGTGGGGTGGGGTGAGGAGCAGGAAAGGCCTTGAGGCTGTGTGAGCACTGCTCAGCAGTAACTAAAACATCCCTGCTTTATCAACACTGTTTTCAGCACAAATCCAAAACTCAGTCCCATACTAGCTACTATGAAGAAAATTAAATCTATCCCAGCCAAACCAGCACAGGCTCTCCTCAGTGCTGTGCTTTTAGCCGTCCTAACATCAAGAAGTAACATTGATGAAGGTGCTAGACTAATGTTTTAGTTTGGACTTTCTCCTTGCTGCTTTGGAGCAACAGACCAAGCGAAGTCTGTGCTGGAAACAGTCCCCCCCCAACCCCAACAGAGTGAAAGATCCTGGGATAAGCCCCAAGTTGCTCTGCCAGAGCTTCTTGTCTTGACAGGTTTTCCTCCATTTGGCAGGACCTTAACAACATCAGCCTGAACAAGAGAACCCTCAGCATGACCAACTTGGCCGGTTCAAGTACGGCAAGTGCCCCCCCAGAGTATAAATCACACTTCAACCACAGCGACAGCAACAGCTACAGCAACAGCAGCAACTACAACAGCAACAGCAGCCCTGCCCTGGTGCCCAACGGTGAAGGAATTTACTCCCGAGAGGTGCTGATGAACAAGACGGTGGATGAACTTCCAGAAGGCGTGGATCCCACTAAAAAAGAGGTGACAGTGTTACTGGTTTGATGCCTTTGTAGCTTAACCTGGAACTTAGTCATTGGCTAAGTGTGCTGGTACTTTAGGCTATTAAGTCCTGCTTCAGGCTCAAGGAGATGCTGGCTGGACACATAGGTCTCATCAAAAAGTGGGAGCTTCATGTGAGAGGAAATTGTAGTAGTTTTACCCTAGTTGAAGGGTTTGGTTTGTTGTTTTTTTTTTTTTTTTTAAGAAAAATTAATTTTAAATAGCTAATTTTCAAACTATTTTCTTCTGGTAGAGCTGTTTAATTCTGCCACCCAACCTCTGTCCTTGTAGGGACAGAGACTCAAAAGTATAGCTCCTGCAAGACGAGGTGACACAGCTGAGAATGAAGCCAGGAGTTGCATTTTGCTTTGTTTGTTTTAATTTGAAACTCCTTCCAGAAGGGATCTCTTTTTTTTTGTCAGAAAGCTTGCATTTCAGCAGAGCCCATCCAGGGACAGGGAGCGATGTCACATCTCCAGTTTCGGACCAGCCCGAGGATGTTAGCAACATCTGTAACTGAGTCCAAGCAAGCCAGTTGAGGGGACACAGGGGGCCGATTCCCTCTACTCTCAAACAACCCATGTTTGACCAATATCTTGCCCCAGCAGATCTCCTGGCAAAGGCCAACACCCACAGCCAGAGAGCTGATCCACAGCCGGGCCAGCAGCTCTGCCCCGCGGCAATGCCCATGTGCTAATGGTCGTGTTTCAGCCGGGCTGTACATGAGTGCTTTCTTCTACCCAAAATGCCAGGGAAAACTCAACCTCCATTTCCCACAGGGTCTTTCTCAGTATCATTGATGAGCCCACTATCTACAAAACTTTCTGTCTTTCCAGCAATGGGAGTGAACATTTCCAGTGGAATAGTCTGGGGGGCAACTGAGCAAGGGGGAGATGCTTTCACTGTGCATCACTACCTAAGAAACCACCCAAAACTTTGGCCAGCAGAACTTCTCCGACGCACCATTAATTGTCCTGGCCTCAGTATGATTAGCGGGGACCAAATTCCAGCAAGAGCATGCTAACCCCTCAAAACCAGAGCACCCCTTTGGTCTGGGGGGCTTTTATTCCCCTGGTGCTTTGAGAAGCGGGATGAGGAACAGTTGCTGGGACGTTCCACATCCCACCGCGAGGACAGGCAGCAGGACAGGAGCTGTTGGCCTGGAGTCAGGGGTCAGCACTGGCACAGTGAGGAAGGGATGCAGCTGATGGATGTGTCAGTCTCTGCAAAAGCCAAAGCTGACCTCTCCTTGCTCTCTCCTCCTGCTGCAGTACTATCTCTCTGATGCTGATTTCCACGATATCTTTGGGAAGTCCAAGGACGAGTTCTACCAGATGCCCAAATGGAAGCAGCAGAACGAGAAGAAGCAGTGTGGACTCTTCTGAGACCGCAGGGGCCATCTGGCATCCAGTGACTCTGGGACCAACCCTCACTCTCTTAGGAGCTGCAGGGAAGAAGTACAGACTCCATGAACCCAACCCAACATCTCAATCAGGCCAAGCTCCAATGCAGTTATTCCAGCAGCCACTGTTAGGGGGATGGCTCCTTTCTCCCTCTAAACCCTGAACCTTGAACCCAAGGAGGCAAAACCTTTTGTGGAAATTACTTTGCAGGACGTTTTTGCTTCTTTTTGACACTTTATTGCTGATAGCCATGAAGACAAGTGTGTGTCACACAAACGTATTGTAGCCTCTTCTTTCCTTTCCCTTTTGCAAATTGCCACATGCACAAGGTCATGATCTGCCTTCATATGTAGAAGTTTAAAATTAGGCAAAACAAGGGCCACTTGCAGCTGCTATGTAAATTCTGGGTGGGGAGAGGAGGGGGAAGCCCTAAGAGGACAGAGGGGGAGCCTTGGGGACCGGAAAAAGGTAACGGAGTAGCCAGATGTGTGATGGGGTAGCCCATGGAGTGACCCCAGCCAGTTCTGCCCCTTCGCACCTTGTAGAAAAGCTACTTGCCAAAGAGCAGCAAGAATCAGTTGTAGACTAACATGCATAGTCCAGTGCAGGTAAAACAAATGAGAACCTGCTTGGAAAAAACCCACTTATTAAGAATATATTTATTAGCTGCTCTATTTCAAGAGGATGATGAGACTAAGGGCTAGAGACAGCTGTTGATTTTGACTGCCAGACAAGACTCTGATTAGCTTTTTCTCATTCAGACAACATCTCCAATCCCACCTGGCCTCCCTGAACATGACTGGGTGTAGGCCATCGTAAGAGTCCACCTGCCTGCAGACCAGAGGCTTGAGGAAGCCAAGAGCGTTATGGGTACGACCTGAAGCAGAGTGTCTCGCTGAAGGTTTTATCAGGGCTCCATATCTGTGATGTCCATGGGGCTGAGAGTGCCCATTGCGCACTGCGAGCTCAGTCTTATTGGGGAGGGCAGGGGGAAATGGGAGTGATCAGTGATTAAGGGGTACAGCTGTGAACAAAAGGAAGAAACACATATGTTTATAAACCCAGAAGATGTGGGTTTGCAGCTTTACCCCATTTCCTACCTGATCGGTGATTCCAAATAAACAGCCAGAAGCATCACTGTAAGTGTCCTTGATCAGCGTGTGAGGTAGAACAGCAGTAGAGAAAAGCTCTGCAGGGCCACAGATCCTTCAAACACCTGGTCCTTAATGGGCTTTGGGATTTTTTTGAAAAGAAAAGAACAAACTGAGGAGGTGAAGCCCCCTTGGTTCCCAAACACCACATAGCCAGGACCATTTGTCTCCCCATGCTCACATACCCTGCTCCTGAAGCCCCCCCATTGCCCATGAACAGGGGTACTTGGCTGTTCAGCAGTTGACCTGACTGCCCACCCCTGCTGCAGGGATGTGGGGATGGACCTGAGGAGCTGCAGACGGCTGTTGGTTGAGGAGCGAAGAGCTCTCACGCAACATCCGGGACCATGCAGTAGTGGTGAAGTGTCACCATCTGGCTGGGTTGGAGGCAGATGGGGTCTTCTGGACAGATCTTTGTGTTTAAGAATTGGTAGTTACTTCAAATAAACCACAACCCCATCATTACCTCCATGCTCCTGCCACCACTTCATCCCATTTCTGCTTGAGGGTCCAGCCCAAAACCCATTGAATGCCCCCCCGCCCCATGCAGAATAAGGCAAGAGTCAAGCAGAGACTCAAATCAGCCGAATTGCCTGCATGATAGCTCCTGTTGTGTTCACGCTGGATACAATCAGCGCACATTATCCCTGGTTTAGCCTCTACTGCCACTGCTGGAAGCAACAATATTTGCATCACCTGGCTGCGGCATGCTCCTGCCAGCTCCCAAATTAACGAATTGCATGTGCTGCCCAATAAAACGCAGCGATTCCACCTATCAGCCATGACTGTAGGTCTAACGAGCATCATGCAATCAAACGGACAGCAGTGGAAATACAGTCAGATTAGGGAGATTAGGACAGTTCCCTACAAGTTACTTTCATTCCTGCTGCCACAATCCTTACCAGCACACATGAACGGAGCGCTCCTGCCAGGACTCGGAAACCAGCACGGGATTTTACAGATAACAGATCCCTCTGACATTTGGGCCTGTTGGAAACTGCTGCTGTTCTCCCCTTCTCATGGGGAGAGGTGGTTTTACTGTCTGCCTCTGATTTCTAAAGGAAAGCTTCTCACCCACATCCTCCCTTTCATGCCGCTTGCCGCTTTCTCTGTGGTGTCTGGTGGGCCATGTCCTGTTTCTGCTGCTCTTTTCACCAGAGCTCTTCCCTAGAGCGGGGCTCCAGCACTTCCTAATCTGCTCAGAGATGAGGTCCCTCGATAATGGCATGGACCACATCCCTTCTTTGGGAGAGAGAGGAGACCTTGCAGCATTGTCCGTCATGCTCTGGTCCATCCCACCTCCATTTCAGCTACTTTCCCACCTGGCTCCAGTAGTTTTGTCCCAACTCTCCTACGTGATGAGGGACGTTCTCTCTTCCCATGGATCTTGCCTACCTTTATTTAAGTGCACAACAGGCAGAGGAAACCTCTGTGTAGTCCATCTACACTCACTCTGACCCTGGATAGTGTGATTCTGCCCCCACATCTATCTTCGCTCCCTGTCCCCCACTTCTCTAGTGCTGGCCACAGCAGCCAGGTGAGGGCCAGTTTAGCTGAATAATCCAACTGAAATCTAATCCTGCAACACCAAAAACACAAATAATTTGTCCTCAGCCAACTCAGCGGGCTGATCCAACTTGCCCCACAAGAGCTGGTGCTGACACGAGCAAGGGGGCAGGAATGCTCTCAAGCCGCATGGTGCCAGCTCCCTGCATGGTACAGGGCAGTCCCGGGTATCCTTCGTTCATGCTTTTTATCCCACGACTCCTTAAAACAAAATGTTCAGAGCATCCTGGGAGCAGGGACCAAACTCAGGCTGTCCCTGAGTTGGAGTCAGGGATGCTCCAGCCTTGGCCTTCAAATGCATCTCGAGATACCATGCGCCCCACTGCAGAGGTGAGCTGAGAGAGAGCCCGTGTCACTGCAGGACAGCCCGTTCTGCCTCGGTGGCCTCTGCCACTCTTGAACTCTTTCAACCACTGGTTATTAATTCAATATCAGCCTTTGAGTTGTGGATATAATTCACATTTAATCCGGCAATGGTTTACAACATCACACAATATTGTGGTGGAGAGGAAAAATCAGTGTGTCCAGCAATGGTTACTGCAGCGTAACAAACTCCAGGTAGGACTAAATGAAACCCAGTTTTGCAGTTGGCCCAAGGATCACTAAATCCAGGCTATTTTGGATTCAAAAATAGGTGGGGGAGTGAGTGGACTGGAATTTGTTTAAAAGGACATTAACCTCTTTAGCCGCAGCCCATCCTCTCCACTGCCAGGCATGAAAAGCCCCAGGAAGACTGATAGCTTTAAGAAATTAAGCATGTCTATCTCCAACTTCATGTGTGTTGCATTCAAGTAAGACAAGAGGCAAACAGTGACAAGTAATTGGTCTCTTCCAGATCTTTTGACTTTTAATAGTCTAACAAATTGTTAGTAACATAGTTGGCATTTCAAAATATATATTATATTATTTCAATAATATTCCCTTAACTCTGTAGTTGTACTTGAAGAAAAATCACCCTTTGCCATAAATCCCATGTTGCTGTTCGAAACACTCTTGTCTGTTTGTGCTAGGTTACCTCTACAGTGCAACTGGGACCAGGCTAACATTTACAACTGTTTCTACTGCCACTTCCTCTGTGTTAAAAAATGACGGTTTTTTCTATAAAAACACAAACAAAGAAAGTTTTACTGCATTAAAAAAAAGCCCTACTGTCAGTTGAGCATATTTTCACTGTCATCAGCAAAAGACATTCTCTGAGGTCCCTTTGAGTGGGTCTCACTTTGGGTTAGAGGGAAACCTGCCGTTCGGCAGCTTCTTTCTCCTTCACAGGATGAGAGCCAGGCTTTGAATGCAGAGCGACCTGGCTGAGAGCCAGGCACACAGGCAGAGTAGTGTTCATGTATTTTTTATTATAATACAAAAGGAAAATCGAGTTACATAACATGGGCCTTTGTAGTGCAGCTTTCTTTTTTAATCTGTAACAGATAAGAGGAGAATTGTGTCACCATTTAAGACCTCATATGGTGAAAGATGGCTGACATCTGAAGTTGCAAGAAGTCACCTGGCATCTGGCCACTGATTTCAGTGGTGGGGTAAATTTTTTCTTGCACAGATGTTGGGTGTTTTGTCCAGATGTCTGACCGAACCCAACCCAAGAGCTGTACTTTGCTAAAAAGGAGTCCCTATCCTCTTGCTAAAAGCAGAATTAAAAAATTACACTAAATAAAGTGAACTGAAAACACAGCTGGATTGGTCGAACAAAAGGATTAATCTCAACAGCAGCATTAGGATGCTTCCAGCACGCAGAAGGGAGAAGGTCGATGGCTATTTCACATCAGGGGTCCTATGGGGCACCATGTGCTGCTCCAGAGAAGGCACTGGGGATTTGGCAGGACCCTGACATTGGCAGACTTCGCACGCTGAATTCCTTCTAGGTCTGTAACAAGGTTCATTGTGCCCTGAAAGAGCTGAGCTGTTAATCAGAGTCCTGGATATCGATGTACACGAAGAGGGTGGAGGAGGAGTACGGGTCTCCATTCTTGGTCAGAAGATGGATGTGGCGGTAACCTGGAAGCAGAGACACAGATGGAAAGTGGCCTTTAGTCCAGTTGGAAAAACATTCGCTAACATTTGCCAATACCCTGCAAAAACATCTCTCTGTCTCTGAGAGCATTTTTCTCCCGGTACCCCACAGAACATGTAGGTCTGAGATGCATGGCTTTGAGCATTGGTAACATAACGTGCCCAAGGCCACTGGGGACAAGGGGATCCGTTCCCCAGAGACAGTGTTAACAGCTGCCCAGTAAACCATTTATCATCTTGCCCATACCCCAGAGAGATGACCTGTTCTGACCTGAGGCATGATGGGTCTGGACCTCTCATCTAGGACACTGGAGCTTCCCAGAGGGCTCAGTGGTTGTGAGGAACAGGGAGCAGGGCCTTACCTTGCTTCAGACTAGTGAAGGGAAGGGTGTACTGCCCAATGAAGTCGTTCTTGGTCGACATGTCAAAGTCTTCCACCACAAACCGGACCAGGGCAAGTGCAGGGATCTCTATGTCAAATGTAAACTCTTCGTCCCATTTTGGGTTAAAGCCTGGGCAACATAGACAAAGACGGAGGTCAGAGCTGCTCACAAACAAGGAAGAACGTGAGAGATGCTCACAAGCAAGGATGGAGGTCAGAGATATTGGCAGATAAGGATGGAGGTCAGAGATGTTGGCAGATAAGGATGGAGGTCAGAGATGCTTACAAATGGATGGAGACTTTGCCTGACTGCCAACCTAATCTGACCCAGGCCAAAGGTCTCAGGAGGTACCGAGACCATTGGTCCCAGCTCTGACACTGATTTGCTACCTGGTATTAATAAATCCTTCCCCTTAGGCTGCTCACTGCAGACCTCAGCACTACGCTCCCAGAAGGCAGCGAGGAGCAGGAGGGAGGGGAACTCAGCTCTGCTCCACAGGCTCTCGCTGGCTGATACACAGACGTCTTTGGTTGCCATTGGACCAGCTGCAAATTTTTACAGCCCTAAACCAGGGGGGAGCAGAGAGGAGAGCTGTGCCTTTGCGTTGTGACAGCCTTCTGGGGCCTTAAGCCTCACTGAGTGCTCAAGGTACACCCATCTCTCACCACTCAGTTTCCCTGTCTGCAAGAAAGGTTAATGAGGAGTGTCTGATTACAAAAAGCATCATCAGGTCTGTGGAAAAAATGTTTTATGTCTCCCTGTATAAGGGCAGTGTCTGAGACAGCCAGGCTAGCCCCACTTCTGTTATGGATAAAGATATTGTGATCCGGACTCACAAAGCAAATAAAACTGAGCCCGTCACATCAGATGGGAGATGAAGAGCAAGCTCAGAGCTCTCTCTCCAGGTCATGGCAGGTGCTCTCTGCAGTTTCAATAAACCACTCCCCAGAAACAAACAGAAGGAGAGGACATCCTATTTGAAACCCTGCTGCCGTCGGCCCAGCCTGTGCAGAGTGGAAGCCCAAGGACAGCAAAAGGTCAGCTCAAGCCTGCTGGTCATGGAGGGTCTGTGGATGATTCGGCAGGAGGCAGGGATCTTTCAGCTGACCCTGAAGGTGCTGAGATGGGCACTGTGGACAATGCCATAGCAAAATACCTGTGCTGGGTTGGAGCACTTTATTTGGACTTTCATGGGATTAAATCAATGGGACTGTTCAGATAACACATATCTGCTCCTGACCCCCTTCATCCTTGGGAAAAAAACAGTGTTGCTGATTCCATGGCAGCAGAAATCATGAAAGTTGAGGGAAACTCATCAGCCCTAGGACAGTAGGTTTCACTGTACTGACATCTATGTGGGATTTTCAACCCACCTCAGAACAATAGTGAGATGCTTCGAGCTGCTGAACCAGCAGACTCCCACAGCCTTTTGAGCTCCATGGCTGCACTGCGGGACTGATCTGTGCCCACAGCCCATGCTTCAGACCCACCAGGCGAGCTGCTGAAGCATGGTCACCTATCTGAAACCTCAGCCCATGAAATGCAACCCCCTCTCTGCAGCTGCCCTTTTCCAAAGTTAATGTTTTCATGGTTTGATTCACTTTTCATTGGGCAACACTCCTTCCAGCATCACTCAAGCACCCCTCCAGCACCCCTGCAGCATCCCTCCAGCACTCCTCCAGCACCCCTCCAGCATCCCTCCAGCATCCCTCCAGCCTGCCAAGGGCTGGCCGTGGGGCTGGGTGTGCTGAGCAGCCCTGAGGAACACGCCTGGCAGGTCTGAAACATTCCCTACACAGCTTTCACTCGAGACATTTTAAAAAATCATTGTAGGTGATGGAAATGGCCGTGAGCTTTAGGAGCTGGGCCAGATTTACTCAAACAGGAAAGAGGAAAAGGGAAACATTGTTAGCTGGGAGGAAAATATGCATCGGCTTTCTAGCACTTGGCTCTTACTCCATGCAGAAAAGCAGAGTGTGTGTGTGTACATGTACAGGTGTGTTTGTCAGCAAGAGGGTGAGGGCTTGTTTTTCAGACTCCTACTGCCTCGTCACTCAAACAGGAGAGAGGGCTGAACTTGCTTTTTACGATCTCTAAAGGCCACAGTATTCAGACCCTCACTGCACAGAGGAAAATCACAGCCATGTTTGACTGATGAGAAATGGTCCACGGGAAGGTGAAATGTCTGTGAGATCTCTGAGGTCCGTGCTGGCTAAGGCTTGAGCCCAGCTCTTTGGAGACGGGGGCTTTTGGCTTTCACCTGTAACATTGCTGTGATGTGCATTAATTTAGCACACGTGTCACTTTGGCCGAGAGGACGAGCAGATGCAGTGTCCGTGCCTTGTGAGGAGGCTCTGAGCTACAGGAAATCTCCTTTTGCACAGACTACGTCACATATGAGAAGAGGCTGAGAGAGGTCGAGTTACTCAACCTGGAGAAGGCTAAGGGGGTTATTATTGCCATCCTCTGCTACCTCCTTATAGAGAAGATAGAGCCAGGCTCTTCTTACAGGTGCACAGCAAAACTTTGATGCATAATGGGCACAAACCGCAACAGCGGAATTTCTGGCTAAGAATAGTGCTATCTTATTTTATCATGAGGTCAGTCAAAGACTGAATCACTTGAGAGAGCCCAGAGAGTCTGGGGAATATCCATCTTTTGAGCCATTCAAAACTCATCTGGGCAATACCCTGAGCAACTTGAGTTAATTTTGAGGATGAACCTGCTTTGGGCAAGGGCTGGAACAGACACCTCCGAAGTCCCTTGCAACCTGCATCTTTTGTGAGTTTGTGACACTTTCAGGATAAAATCTGCCTCACAAGAAGCCTTCTCTGGGAAGATCTTTGTGGGGACCCATGCATCCCACGTCAAGTCCAACTGCATGGAGGTAAAGAGCACTTCCAAAGCTCTACCTTTGCAAATTTGGCAGCCAGCCTCAAAATAACTCATATGGCTGATGTTGTTTTACAGGGAATTTCTGTCTCTAAACATCTTAGAGAGACAAGAGAGGAAAGAACGCCTGAAAGTAATTCTCCATAGGGACATCAGTCTGTGGGGCTAGTTCATGCCACCGGCAGTCTATAACCAGGGTCCCTGCACTGAAGTAGGCCAACAGCATCTCATCTATCTGCTTAGCATGGCAGACTTGGGTGCACCTGGGCAGGTGCAGGACAGCAGTATGGGCAAGGAACACTCTGCTACATGAAACCACAGGGTTACTGCCCCAGGGGAGCACAGCGTGGAAGAAAATCCCTTACCATTGTTTTCAATGACTTTGGTCTGCTTCTTGTTGTTATCCTGTTGGATGCCATGGATCTCTACTGTTACCTTAGGATCAACGATGGAGTTTTTGCTTTTGTTCACCTTGGGCAGCTGCTGACCAGAGATGATCTGCGGAGGAAACAGAGGAAGAGGTCAGGGCATCATTAGGAGGCGGGGCTCCCTGGCAAACTTCCCTCTCCTTCTCCAGGAGTGCAGGACCTGTTGTGACAAGCTGGCGCTGGTCTTTCAGAGCCAGCGTTGTGACAGCCTTCAGAGGAAGTTGTCATGAGCCAAAGCACTTCATGAACATTGCTCCAGCCCCGCCAGCTGGCTAGGGGACAGGCGACTTTTCTAACTGTCCCCACAGTGATCAGATGATACTTGGAAACAACAGTGGTGACTGTTGACTGCATGTCTGCCTGTATGTTTCTGTAACGACAGTGAATATTGTCATCAACCTCTCCTATTGCCGACCATTAAACACATGAGTAAGTCCCTGGGGGATGAGAGCCCGTGCAGGACTGAAGCAGAGACCCCAGTGGTGGGAAACGAGTAGGGTTAGGATAACATTGCCCAGGTGGCACCAGGAGAAGAAGGTACAACCTACACACACCCCCTGAAGGTGGATACTACTGAGACATTTTCCAACTTCTATTCTTACTTTAAGGAGAAGCTTCTTCTTTGTCCCCCATGTTCCTTCTGTGATGGATTTTGGATTGAATTTGGTTTGCTCATCCCGGAGGAATTCCGGCTTTAAGACATACCCAGAAAACCCATTGTCCTGGAACCGACCCTGGTAGACATCCATTTCTGTGCCTGCTGTCTGGAAATTTAGGGCAACTGCAACATAAATAAAAAAATTCAGTCACTGTCAGGTAAATCAATGGGAGTCTTTTTATACCAATTCTGTTCACATGAAATTGCACTTCATGGACATAAACATTGGCTTTTCCATGCTTCAAAGAGCAGTGATAAACTCTGACCCTCACAGCCTGCTACCCCTGAGGATTTCTTGCATTCAGAGATGTTAGAGACAGGAGGAGCCACTACAGCCATCTCAGTTGTCTTCCTGCCTGCCACTGAGTCAAAAAGTGTCCTGCACTGAATTTCTGTTACCTGGTTGGGCAACTGCATCTTTTAGATAAACCTATTCATTTCTATGCTGAAGGAGTTATCTCCTGCAGTGAAGCCAGCAAATCCTTCTCAGACTATTTCTCTGGCTACTTAGCCTCATTGTAAAATCTCATTTCCAGCCCAGATATGCCTATTTCCATTTGCCATTCTGAGGGGCACTGATGCCTCTGTGGTTAGACTAGAGAGCTCCTCCCCGTCTGAACTCCTCATGCAGGAGTACAGAAGCTGTGATCAAATCATCTCTTTATTGTCCCCTGTCCAAAATAGATCAAGCCTCACTAGTGTCCTAACACCAGGCAGATTTCTTGTATTCTTTCCAATTTGTCGCTGCCTTTTTAAAAGCATTGATGTCAAATCTGGAAGCAGTCTCAGTGAACAGTCTCACTTAATACCACATAGGGAGCGCACGCTGACCCCAGCACCTCCTCAGTACTCCATTGATTTCTCAAGGGTGACGCTAACCTCTTTAGCAATTTCTAAGACAGCTCTAGGGCAGATGGCAATTTATCCTGGTCCTCAGTCCTACACAACCTGTAATACTTGAAGGCCAAGAGCATTTTAAGGCCCTCCCCTGTTTTTCCAGCTGCAAGCAAGACTTTAATAACTGCAGTATACTGGTTTTACTGGGAGCTGCAAATACTCAGGGCTTCTGAAAAATCTTATTTTGGGTGCCCAAATACTGAATTCAGGTCAGATAAGGCATGCAGGTCTGGCCTTAGTGTACCCTGAGGGACCCGAGGTTGCATCCCAGGGACTCTCCTGAGGCCAGACTCAATGCTGGGGAAACAGGTCAATGGGTGCTGCCTGTGCCCCTCACGGCGGCTGCAGGACACAGCGAGGTCATATGCTGCCAGGCACATCCAGCCCGTGCAGGTCTACACAGCTGGGGGCCAGGGAGCCCTGAATCTGCACCTTCTCTTGTCTGGCTGGGCCACATAGGCACAACTGGGACATCTTCAACATCCAGCATCACCAAGCCTGTCATCACCAGCCTGCTCACTTACCACTGCACCAGGTTTCCTGGATGAGAGCTACAATATAAATCACTTAGCAGGCTCTGGGACCCTGTTTTTATCAAATCTCTGAGACATCAATATACCGTCAGGGGCCTCAACACCCTGGGAGTAGGTATGATGCGCTGCTTTGACTACAGGGAACAGCTCAGGCCATGGCTTGGCCCTTATGGTTATGGCCTTGCTCTAGGGCTCAAGAGAACTGAGTTTGATTTCCACTTCTGCCAGAGATTTCAACACACTTTTCAGTAAGTGACTGTGGCTCCTGGCTCCATTCCCCTTTGTTAAATGGCAAGAACTCTGTTTCCAGTAAAATTGTAGGGATGTGCACATTAATGTGCAGGAAAAGTTCTCCTAACAGTTTTGAGGTGGGCCAGAAAATGGTCTATGAAAAGTCACAAGCATTGCCTGAAGAGCTGATCTCTCCCAGGGACCACTGAGCCCCTCTGCCTGCAAATGGTTTGAGATAGCACATCTACCTCGGCTGAAGACCTGCCACAGCCAGGTCATAGGCGACCCAGCCAGGTTGACCCTCTCCGACCTCCCAGTTGCACTCACCGATCTGGCAGCCGACGTTCCACAAGTCAATGGGGTTGTAGTTGGAAGAATCTGTCCTCCAGCCTGCAGGGTAGATCCGGCTCAGGTGCCTGATGTTGTGATGAATAAAACTGGTTGCTACAGAAAAAAAGAAGAAAATGGCCCTTTCAGTGATGGAGGCTACTTTTATCTCATCTCAATGCCGCTGTATATACTGCTCCTTTGCCTAGCGAGTCTGGTTGAGTGCAAACTACCTGTATAAAATGCCCTTCTTGATAACAGCATCTATGACATTAAGTTATTCCCACTGTTTCTCAGTGACATGCACGGCCAAAGAGATCATAACTCATGTCTTTCGGGATGCCTTTTCCTCATGCTTAACCACCACTAGCTGTCCCTTTATGGGGGACTGGGACAGAGGATGGCCTTTTGCCAGGGCAGAACATACATACCAGACTCCTGGGCTAGTTTCAGAGCTTTGCTCTCCGTGAATGATGACATCTCATAGAAAGCCCGAGGATGGCTGGGGTCCTCAAAGCCATTGAAATGGACACTTTTGCAGTAGACAACTGTGTCTGACAGCTCCTTGGCCAGCTTCAAGGTGTCACTCTAAAAGCAGGAGAGCAAGAGGTTTGTGGGGATTTTCTGCAGTCATACTTAAAAGTATTAATCATGTTTTGTCTAGGACCCGTGGGGCTTCTCTTCTCCACTACTTTCACATGAAAAGGATGCACACTATCAACACACTGTGGCACCCCTATGCAGAGAGAGGGTGGAAAAGGAGCAGCTGCCCTTGCCATGTCTCTTGCCCTACATGGAGAGTGCTAATCCCTCCTCTCAGAGCATCACTGCCCTCTCCAGCCCATCCTGGCCTGTCCAATGATATCACTAACTTCCCAAGTGTTACTACCAAGCATATTTTGTCTCATCTGGGCCATCCCTCCTTCTGCATTTATTTGCATGTTAATATGTGAATGAGTATTTCAGCTTGGCTATCACAACTCACAAGTGATTAGGGCTACAAGCACAGGAACAACCCAATCAGCCTGTATTGGTGATCTAAGAGAGGATTTCACACAACAGATGCTTTGCGGTCCCAGCACCCTTGTTGCATGATGTTCTCCAGATGGACTCTCTCTTTGTTGGTGGGATACCCTTTCTGCTGCTCTCTGCATGATCACTTGTATTTCAGCATCAAATCAACTGGCTGTCTCCAGTTGCTAAACTTTACAACAGAGCCTTGGCAACGAGTTTACATACTGTCCTGGTCCCAAACATGCAAACCTGGAAATAAGGGCAAGGGAAGGATGTTTTGGCTTCCACAGAGCTTGGGGTTTTTTTCCCTTGAACTAGGAAGTTCTCACAATGCTTTGATGCCTCCTACTCCACAGCCACATTCATTGGTGCAAGGGCGAAATGAGAGCCTCCAGCTCCCATCAGAGGCAAGAAAAGAAAATGAGAGACTTCAAAATTATACACATTATTGACTACAGTTCAGAGAAGAAAATAAGAGCCTCAAAGAGTGAGCAAATCAGCAAGGGGAAGCATAAATCAGACCAAATCCAGAGCCAACATCAATCAGCTTTGCCATCAGTGGGACTGAATGTATTTATATCACCTATGAGCCTGGTCTGCAAGAGATAAGGCTTTCACAATGACCTGCAGTCTGGAAAAATGTGTGTCCTTACAAGAGGGAGCAAAACACTGGTGTAAAGGCCAACCTTTTCCTCCCAGAAATAGTCATCCCAATTGCGTTGGTAACCAGCCACCTCTTCCCATAGATCTGTAGCTCTTCCATCCCTCCTATGAGAGGACCCTCATGGTCCCATGACAAATAGATTTTTGCAAATCAGACAGAGATAGATTGAACATGTGCCCTTCCACTGCTTCCATAAATGCTACATGGTCTGTTCCAGCTGCAGAGTCCTCCAGCCTCATTTTAAGGAAAGAAGCCAACCTTCATGCATGGCTGGCTCTGCAAGATCTCTGTTTGTGCTTGGGACAGAGATCATTAAGCAGAGCAAGGACCAGGACCCTTAGCTCCAGCGATTTCAATAATTCACCCTTATATAACCCCAAGTGAGTAGCTGAAACCACACTGAAAACTGTCTTAGATGGGAACATATTAGAAGTATATTTCAATTGCTTTTCTTTCTTTTTTTTTTTTAGGTATGGTACAAAATCCACCTAGAAAGTGGTTTCCCAGCATGAGTCATGGGATAGGTTAACAAGGCGGGATTTCCTGATGCAGGACTTCAGAGCCTTCTGCAACAGGCAAAGATCTTGTTTATAGCTTTTCTGCCTCTCCAGGTCTGCCCCTTTTCAGGACTCAGTTACCTCTTTTACTTACCTTCCCCTTCTGCTGTATCTCAGTCTTTACAGATTCATCTTCAATTTCAGCTGCTTCATCTTCGTCAGAGACATCCTCAGCCTCCAGGTTGTTGTTCCCATTTGTTCCGGTGGGGTCCTCCTGCCTGCTCAGCTTCTTGCCTTTCACAAGGATCTTCCCTTTCAATTGCTGCACAAGGAAAAGTGGACAAAATAGCTGGTGATAGAAAAGGTTCTGGCCCGCCCTGAAGGAGCAAGGATATAACAGCTCTTCAGCTGCACCCAGGCCCAGGGTCTTTTAGAGTTGCATCAGTCACTGGTTATTATCCATAGATACAGGTAAAAATAAGTGGTTTTCCACTGAGGCCTTGCCCTGCCTCTGGCCAGCCTCTGAGACCACAAGCCATGAGTTTGAAAACCCCAGATAGCCCACTGATTCCCCTCTGATACAGAGCTGTCTATTCCCTCAACTAGACAACTTAAACTCTTATGCTGTTAGAGGCAATAAAAATATACTATTTTTTCAAAACTGAATGTGGCTCAGCAAACAAGGCCAGGCCTGAGGTCAGGGCTCATGGGAGCTATTCGCAGCACTGTTTCTGCCCCTCTGTGTGGCCCTGTTATTTAATCATCTACCCCAGTCTCTGCAATGTATGGTTATAAACACACACGCAACTTCGGAAACAGTATGAGATCCATGCAGGGACTGAAGCAGAGTGGTCCTCTGCTCCACTAGACATTTTAATGGGGAGAGAGGTCCATTAAGTTCTGGATAGGTGACTTGTGCATAGCAGACATGGGATTTTAATATGTAAAGGATCCTGCAGGTGAAACCTTAGGGTGTTGACAGCCTAAGGAAGAATTCCCAGACCCTTCCCAAAGATACCTCCTCTTCTGAAAAGAGCTTCTCCTGCGACTGCTACCACGGTACAACACTAATCATAACCAGCAGTATGTGCCAACATAACACAGCTGGCTGCTGAGTTAATCCAAGGAGCACAATTCTTGTGCTGAATCAACTCTCTCCAGCCTCTTTCAAAGTCCGCATAAAACGTCAGGTGAAGGAACACACCACCAGCACATGGTTGCTTGCAGACCACCACACCACTGATGTATCTCTTGTGCAAGATCTGACTGCGGGAGGAAGGCTGAAGCCTGGAGAGGGCTGACTCTGAACCCAAACAGGCAGCAGGTGACAGGGAGCAGTACTGAGAAGGATGACTGCCTGGTGCAATCTCCAAGTGAGCAGATTATGCTACAAAATCAGTTAATTCAGCCCAGGAGCATCCCTAGATCCTGCAGCTTCCAGTGAAGTCAGTGGGAGATTTGCTGTCACATGGATGTGTTCGGTATTCCTGGCTTTGGAGGGTGCTAGTTATTCCAGAAATATGCAATCTCAGAATTAGCCAGTACAACCCCTCACTCTGCGTAGCATGTCTCCACCTCTCTCAGTGACACCCTGTATTTGGCTTTTCCACAACAGCAAAAGCAATGTTCTCATATGGCAGGACTGTGGAAAACCAAGGATATTTTATAAAGCAACACAGGCATTTTCAAAGAACACTGTTCTCCCTTTGTGGGTGCAAGCAAATTGCATCACGTCTTTTCAGAGACCAGTCCAACTCCTCACCACCCAGCTAAGCCACAGATGAAGCCTAGTTTGAGCTGAAATTTGACACTGGCACCCGAGGCAGCAGCCAAGAGCATTTTTCTTCAGCCACCACAAATGATGTTTACACCGGGGCTCTTCCCCTGTCACTCAAAAACTACACAAAAGTAGCTGGCAGGAATGTACCAGTTACTGGGAATAAAAGGCCCAAAGGAGCAGTCAGAGCATAGCAGTATCCTCCTCCCCATCCCCAGGCCATCCTCCCAGCCCCTCAGCCCTCTTCCAGGCAGAGTTGTGACCTGCTTCTTCACATCCATGGCTGGGAGATGAGTCGGCTCATCTTCAGAGTCTCACTTCAGTCTGCTGCTCACATGTCTCTAACCACCCTCCTGCCCTCAATATCCAGCTCTTCCTTGTCCTTCCACAACACCACTGGTAGAAGGTGAAATCCAACTCTGTGTGAGTTTTTATGCTCCTGTCAATACTTTGAATAGACAAGCCTGGAGGGATTGCACTGGGGACAGCGGGGAGGGGAGCAGAGAAGTCTCTCTTGTCTTTCGCAGGCTGCAGATAGCATCCTGCTATATAATATATTATTATCTGCCTCTGCTTTCTAACATCCCATAAGAAACCTTACCACCTCATCTCACAGTTCAACAGTAGAGAACTAGGGATAAGGTATTTGGGGCAGGTTGCTTGCTTCTTAATTACCGGTAAGGCTACTAGCCCTTTGTAAGCTTGTCCAGTTCAGGACAGCCTGTCCAGCAAGTGAGAGGTGTAATTTCTGGCACAGACACATCCTAGATGGCTGAATAACATCAGCAGTGAAGGCACAGCAACATGGCCTCCTCCTTGTCTCCTCACCTCACCCCATACCAGGGCTGCCAACAGTGGGTCCTTGGTGCTGCTGTTATCCTGTCTAGACTGTGGTTACTCTGGGAAACATCAGATATGCTGCAGATGCTCCCCGTGGGCACAGGGACGCTGCTCAGCCCAGACTGTGTTATAGAAGGCTCTCCGTAGGGCAATTATGGTGGTCACCTTTTGGCCTTGAAATCTAAGAGGTTGGCTCCCTTCTGGAGTCCTGTTGCTTTGCGGAGGTTTAGCATCCCCCTGTGCAGGTGACTTCCACCGTGCCTACAAGGCAGAGCGGTCCATGTGCCACCTAACTCCAGAGGAGATACATTAGTTTATAGGTCCAAAATGAGGGGTGAGATTCACCCCAAAACAGAGCATTTTCCTCTCCATTTCCTGCAGAAGGTGCTGTTCTATAGTAGCATTGCACTGAATCCACCCTGCAGAAGCTGCCAGTCCCAAACATTGTCTTCCTTTGTTTAATATGGGTGCTAGGAAGCAAAGTCCAAAATTTGAGTACTTATCTTCTTTAACAAGGTTTTAAATAAGCTGATACACACAGACACAAACACACACATGCACTTGTTCCATCTCTCTTGGTCCCCCTTCATGTGATATTAAGTATTTCTAGCCTGAGGCAAAAGACTCTCAACTCATCAGTTCAGCTCTGTTGAGCAGATCCCTTGTGTTAGGAAGAAGCATTAGCTGAAATACTCAGTAAATATTCTCCAAGTAGACCATAAAGCTATTCCAACTGCCTATGGCAAGCCCAAGGTTGAATACAACCTAAGAAAATGGGAAAGGCTACAAGGACACTGGACTCTACTGAGAACATATAATGGAGTGGCTGCTGGAATGGATGCAACTCTTTCCCTTCCTCACATGCCCTGTAAATTGCACTGCCTTAGTTCTCCACGAGTGGAACTCCCCTGCTCTCCCACCTTTTCTACTGCATGCTGAACAAGCTCAGCTCTGCAAATGAAATGGTTCTGACACACGGCTTTGCTGCCTTTGAGAGTCTGTGAACTGGGACACAGCAACCATCTTAAATGAAAGCACTGTTGATTTTATCGGAAGGAGCAAAGCTGTAAAGAGCAGAGGATTTTAAAACATCTGCATACACATGTTTATCCTACCTGAAAGTTTCTTGCCCCTCTTAGCAACCTGAAAGCCATGACAAGGTCTGATTTCCAGTTTTCATCTCAGTGGGAGTGAAAGATTTGTAAAGTGACCCACCTCATCAAATTTTCTGTGCCTTCAACACCTCCTTTAGAGTCAACAGAGAGAACTAAACACTCCCAGGGTGTGATTCTTCTTGTATATTTAAACAAACACTTACGAGGAGGTGGACCACGCCTCCAAGTCCCCTGGTTGTATTAACTAGTTCTCAAAAGGAGCCCAAAATGAAATGCTCACATACATGAATATAAAGGGTCTGAGCACTGCCACCTTACATGCCGCTCTCAGGATGAAGATATCCATCTTCCCAGACTTCTGAGAAGCTGTGAGGATTAACATGTTCACATTCGTAAGATGTGCAGACTAGATGCACTAACTGATATCACATCTCCATCTGTGTATGTCTTTCACCCTAGTTGTAAACTGAAGTGTTGCAGGGTTTAACAATGAGTGGCACCAGTGGATGAAGAGAGTCTCCAGAAAAGTGGAAGAAACACATTATCAAAGGAGGTTTTGAAGGATTTGAGGGAAACTCAGCTCAAGAACTTCAGCCAAGAAGATGCACTGCAGACAAGGCTGACACAAGCTGGGCTAACCTTGGAGAAAGGCATAGATGTGGAGTTAGGCATAAGGCAGAGGGACTTGGAGCCACATTCATGCTGAGTGTATGATGCAGAAGTAACCCTCCCGGGCAGACGGCTCCCAATCTGCACTGCTGGCTTAAGAGACCTGTGACTGAACCTGGTCTGGGCTTAGCTGAGACAAATCTAGAGGCGTTTGCTGCCTTGACATGAGCACAGGGCAGAGTATGCGCTGAGCCCTGCTTTGCCACCGCTATACTGGAAGTGGTTCCTGAGCTGCGTGGCTCAGAGCAATGTCAAATGGGGGGACTGGACGCAGCAATGGATGGGACTGATGGGACAGCTGGTGGGACAGTGGAGGTGTGGGATGGCAGAGGCCTCTGCCACTGCACTGGGGCTCCCAACTGAGGGGCTCATGGTCCTAAGGGTCACCTACCAAGACAGGTCTGTTAAACCCAAAGCCACTGTAGTTGTAAACAAGGAAGTCCAGTAACAAAGAGCTGGAGGGGTTTCAGATATGCCTGACATGCTGAATAGTTGCATGCACTGTTGGCAGCTGTTTTAGTCTTGCTCCAAGGGCTGGTTTTTTGCAGCATTTCTCGCTGGGATGCAGGGAGAGGGAGAAGGGGCCCTGGCAGATCCCTGTGCAGATCAGTGTTGGGGCAGAAGGGCCTGCAACAAGTAATTGGCAGCAGAGACTGGAGCAGCTCTTCCCTACAACCCTGGCACTGCCTGGAGCTTTTGTGTGGCTTTTGGCCTTTCATCCTATAGACCTTTAATTTACTACTGGAACCTAAAGACAGCAGCTTGAGGGAGATATTTAGATGTTCTGTTTAGCCCAACACTGTTCCTGAATGAAGCCTAATAAATCAGATGCCTGCCCTGGGCTGCAGCATGAATTGTTAGCGTGAATCTAAACTGTGTTGATCTTCCTTTAGTTACTGACACTGCCCTGCTAACATGATCTGCAGCAACGCTTCGCCTGTTTTTATTTACAGCCTTTCAGCCGTCTCTCCAGTGACCGATCCCACCCTTTTTCTAATATAAAAAATAGTATGTAGTCCCAGGCTTCCCCATGCCAGCTTCACAAGGAAGTGCAAAATCCAAGAGGTTTCTGGTTTGCTTGTTTTTTTTTTTCCTTAATGTTTCAGCTTCAATGTATTTTCCACCAAAAAAAATCAGCAGTTCAGCCCTTTGCACTCCCCCAGTTCACATAGCAGGAAGGCAGAGGAAAAGTACCAGAAGGAAAAGGTTTTGCTACATTGGCAATTTTTCTCCCTTTAAGCTAAATGGATCAGTCCCTCCAATGGAGCATATCAGCCCAAATGCATTCACTATGGTAGATATGGGCCCTTTAGTTCCAGCTGGGGCCACGTGTCCATCTGGGCAATCAGAGCAGGAGGTTAGACGAGCACAGGAATGGGAAAAACATCTTTGGGAAGCTGGTGCCATTCCCTTACACACACATCACATATTTCTTTCCCTGGTGTTTCTCCTTTCTTCATGTCATTCCCCTGGTCACAAGGCAGTGTTTTGAAAAGCCATCAGCAGCTTTCCTGGATCCTGCACTGAGGATAAATAGCAAGCCAGGAGGTGACACTGAAGACACTGATTTTGCTAACTCAGTAACAGCCTGCAGAGACCTGTCTCCATGCTGGGTGTATCCTCACCCAGGGAGACTCACTTCCTAAATGGAGGCAACTTGTCTGTGCCAGTGCAAAGGTCCTGCTGAAGCAGCAGCATTAAAAATTATGATTCATCCTGATTTATTGCACTGGTGCCTAGTGACCAACCCAGATCAGCTTCCCTCTGTGCTAGGCATTGTATCAAGTGAGGCATGACACTCCCAAACAAAAGGGGGAAGTCAGAAAGGGAACAGAGAAAAAGGGAGAGGGAGAACAAATACAGAAGATATTTTGGGTGGATAGTTTTCCTCTCCATTCTGCCCTGCTGCCTGCCAGATTTATCCTACCCACAAAATCCTTCCAGCTCTGGCAAGGCATTCTCGTCCAACTTTTGTCAAATGATTTCTTTAGCAAAGAAATACAATTTAAAGAGAACTGCAGCTATCCACACAAAAGTCTGTTTCTGCAAAGTGCTTAACAGAAAAGAAGGAAAAAAACCACAAACCGAAAGGGTGGAAACAGATGACTTTCATTTTGGCTTCTGTTTTGGAAACTTTTTTTTTTTTTTTCATATCAACATTCCATTTCCAATTTTTTCTAATTGTCAGCTAAGGATTTTATAGTGGTGGTACACTGTTGAGCGCTGTATATCTCCTTCCCCCTGCAGGGTCCAATCTCATCTCTCAACTTCACAGCTGCCCTGATTCATGGGAATCAAAGGGGCACCTCTATGCAGCATCCTGCCTCCCCTTGTCCTCCATGGACATCCCCATGGGAAGACCATCCCCACCACCCCAGGCCATTCTCAGTGTGAGGACAGTTCATGCTTGATACAGTTTTAGGCTACCAGTACTGGTTTTCCCCTTGAGTTTTGAGGTGTAAGCAAACACAGCGATCCTTCCAGCCCTCATCGCTTCCTGATCAGCAGGGTGGGTCGCCACAGTAGAGCACCCAAGGCATTAAAGGAGGAGGGGAGCGTATGCTACATCCTTCAGCACAGAGCAAAACATCTCACCTATCATGAAATTGAGCAGTGTCCAGTCTTGCTGGATTAAAAACACAGAGACACCTTGTAGTCACTTCTTGCGGTGCTAATCTTCCCTGCATGTGCAACGACCTAACTCTGCTTCAGAGGATTAGCCTGAAGGTGGTCATATTCAGCTTTGAGGTGTGGGGAGCAGAAACAAGACAGACCCTCAGAATTCAGCTCCCCCTGGGACAAGCCAGAATAGCAGTCTCCTCATGGGGTGAAGGACATTCCCTGGACTTGGTAAATGGACCAGAAATGTCCTCAGTCCTGCAGGGATATCTCTTCTGAGACCTTAAACAACAAACAAGGAGCAACAGGCCATTTTGTGCTTGATATGCACAGACTACTTTTAGATACTCCTATTTCTTATCCCACCACTGCCCACAGACAATCTCTGACCTTAGCAAGTGCAGTTCCCACCAGTCCTCAGGCATATTGTCCACTACTTGGCATCGAGCAAGAAGACAGACCTCTCTCTTGTCCCACCTTCAGAAGGCAGAAAGTGCTAGAGTGGCCTTGCTTACCTCTGGGGAGGGGAACTGGGATTTGTTTCCATCAACTGGGGCAACCAAGAGCATGTCCTGCAGGATCGTCGTCATGTGCTGAGCCATGACCTTCTGCTGGTCGACGCTGCAGTGGTTCTCCAGAGAGATGATGACAGGGTATGGTGAGGTCTAGAACAAAACAGCGACATATATCAGTGAACTCTGCAGTTTCACCAGTCTATAGCAATTGATATAACCCCCAGGGCTGTTTTCTCTGGAAATGAGTGTGTCAACAGTAGGGTCTAGTATTCTGCTAAAATGAGCGTTAGTTAAAAACGGACAAATTTAACTGTGCAGTAGCTACTCAGGTCTCTGCCGATGCCTTCCAGAGATGAAGTTCCAATGGACAGGGCACCAGGCTGGCTCAGGATGCCTCCCACAGACTTGCTGTGGCACTTTGATGAGGCTCCCTGTGCTTCTATTCTCCACTTGCACTGTGGGTCAGAGCATCTTCCTACCTCAGAGGAAGGACTGAGAAGGGAGGCTTTGAAATCACTGGGTTTTCTCAAATCCTTAGGTGACATGAATCTTTCCTCCATCCGTGCATAGGCCTGATCTGGTTCCCTGTGGCCTCCCAGTCATTTTGTGTGCTGAAGGCATTGTCATTGTCACTGCTTTATAGCCCCAAAGGAAACTTGATACTAGCTCTCAAGCACACACAGAAGGAAAATCGCAGCAAGCCCAGTGAGTCTGGACAGACCCAAGGTTTTTTAAAGGCTACTGGCCCAGCACTGCCATACAAGACTCCAGACCTGCTCATTCCTTTTAAAGCAGAGTAAAAGCAGTCCTTCGCATGAGTCCCTCCAAAACACATGCACATGGGTTCCTCTAGACTAGGAATGGACCCTGAGACATCAAAGCCACACAAATCATGGGCCTGTTTGCATTTCCCACCAGGTATGCTCAAGATACTGGACATTATTTGCATTTCAGTGAGGTCCAGGATGCAGCTGTGCTGGTATAGATTCAAACTCATCCTCAGATAGTGCTCTGCCTATCCAGCAACTCCCAGGAATGGATCTCTGCAGAAAGCAGAACAGGGATGCCCAGACACATCTTGTACCCAGGAGAAATGCTAAGGTGAAGTCTTCATTCTTTATGCTCTCTGCTTAGAGGGACAGAGACCTACTATCAGTCTTGGACTGTGCATTATGGGAAATCTTAGAGGGTCCCTTGTCCTTACTTTGAAAGCATAGTTCTTGATGGCCTTAATGACATCACTGAAGAGGATCTTGGAGGTGAGAGTGTAGCCATGATAAATGACAGGCTCCGAGTTAGGGCCGTCCCAGCAATCCAGTTCCACACAGCGGCAGCCTTTGGTGAGGGCTCTGGAAACAAAGAAGGGACCTGGTTGGGTTCTAAACCTTCTGCTCCATCTCAAAATGATGGTGCATCAAGCACAGGTATTGCCTGGGAAGGTTGACGGGAAGTTTAGGGAGCAAGGGAGAAAAGAGGAACTTGGAAAAACAGGAAGGCAGACAGAGAAAGGATGGGATCATGAGAGCTCAGAGTCAGCAAAGAGAGCTCAAGGTTGAACAAGGAAAGCACAGTGGGATCTGAGAAAGGAGGCAGTGAAAATTGAAGGTAAGAATTATCCAAAGAAGAAGACATAGTGAGTGCCAGATGAGAAAGGACACTCATTACTGTGCCCCAAGTCTTTCCCCAAAGATGGTGAAGAGAAGAGAAAATTAAGAGTGGCTGCACTGGAAGAATGATAGTAAGAGAGTCAGCCTTAGATGCCAGCTCATGAAGCCTGGATGATGTGACTTCTTCATCTAGATCTGATAAGACAAGAGAGATGAGTTCTCAGAGCTGTCAGGGAGGGAGCTGTGGGAACTCCACCATAGCTGGGAAGACTGCTGAGGGCCAGTTTCCCAAACTGAGTCTACAGACCGAATTTCCACTTGAAACTCCCACCTCTACATATCCATACTTTCATTTTAATTTACTTTCATATGTATGTTCCTCCTGTACAGACTTATCTGTCTAGGAGGTGATCTTGTCTCTTTCACAGTAATTCCCTATACATTTCAGATAACACAACTCTTCCATTGCCGTAAGAATCATGGGTTTGGTTTTTTTAATAACCAAAACATAATTCTGTAATTTTAAGATACTGGAAAAGGAATTCAAACAGCTACTGAAAAGCAACTTCTGCCAGATTTCACTCTCTACTCTTTTGAGTTTGTGACTCCAGACAGCCATTGTTCCCCAAGAATCAGATAAGTAATAAACAAAGACAGAATTGCAGTCATTGCCTTGCTTATAAGGAAATATTGTCTCACTTGATAAAAGTACAGGTCACAGCAGAAGGAATGTAAGGTTGTCATGTGAGTTAGTAAAGGCCACTGCAGATATCTGGCCGTGAAACATCAGACAGCAGTCATTGTTAAAGGCAGAAATAGGCAACACCTAATGTTCTGTCCAGGGACGCTGTGGGAACATCTAAGCTGCTAAAGAGGGACCAGGCATAAGTTTCCTCATCACTCACACACTGCTTCTTTAGATCACATCCCACCTCTTTTTTTGTACCACTTCAACTAGCTCTCTCCAAAATAAACCCCAGCACGGTTCTAGGGACAGTCCATGCCAGGGGCTACTCCCAAAAGGCAGTACTGATCGTAAACATCATGATAGTGTGCATCATTTTGACTCCTTCCAGTCCCTATACAGTCCTGCAGCTCTACCCCAGAAATCTTTGCACCCTACAAGTCCCTTGCACAAATGATCTCATGCCATATTCTGGGGCATGCAACAGATACCCTCAGCATCATGCTTTGAAAACACCATTCCAGAGGTCTGCAATCCAGCCTCCACATGATTGCAGACACTTTAAACTGCTCCCAAATGTAGTAATTATACATCTTACAGTCAGATGGACAACACCTGGGGTCCAGCTGAGACCCAGGTCAAAGTGCTATGAAAAGGGGGGCATGGCCAGCTGGTTTAGAAACAGCTCACCCTGATGTGAACATGGGCGAGTTCACATTACCTGGTCTCAGGGTGGGATATTGCTTCTTGGTCCTCTTGCTTCTAGAAGTATAGATGCACCCTATGTCTTCTGTAAGAAAGAGGTCAACCCCTCACACCACACGCAAACACACACACGCGTACATTACCTGATATAGGCTTCTGTGCTGCTTGGACCTGTGAGCTGGTCTTCCATAAGATAAGTATTGTGAGAGGATGAGACCAAATAGTGACTGAGAGGTCGAGTCATGTCCTGGTAAACTTTACGGTGGGAGGAGTTGAATATATTCCCATCATCGGACAGCAGGTACATCAGGAAACCATCTTTGGTCATGGCATTTCCCCTCTTGGCTGCCAGATAAAAAGAAAGAAATCCCATATTGAAAATCTGACAACCACCAGGTTGTGCCGTCATCTTCACCATGATGCCTGCTGATGTCCAGAGGATCTCAAAGGCCAAATGTGCTCCCTAGGCATTCAGCTCATAGTAAAGATATTGATGCTGTTCAGAAGATGATGACAGCTTCATCTGCCTGAAAATGCTTTTAAAACCTCTTCACAAGTGTGGCTTTTTATGACACTTACTGTCCTTTATAACACCTAAAAAGTGTCAAAGACAGCACTTACCTCACCTGTCTCTAGAGATCTACATTTGAGCACTTCAAGCTTCCTTCATGCCAACACCGAGAAATTGTCAGATGTCTAAACATAGCCAGATAAAGCCTATCTAGATTATCCAATGAATACATGATTTGCAAAGAGTAAATGAAAAATAACCCAACTTTGGGGAGAAATTGGGGTCTCCCCATCTCGAGGGACTAAGCTAGATCTCAGTCTAATCCCCAGGTCTGACATCTGCCAAGCATTGTCCATCTCCTTGAAGGTATACCAGGACAGTGCAAAAACAGCCTATGATTCTGTGTTCATTTCTTGAACATGTCCTCCATGGTGCTCCAGACTGGTGATTCAATTAATTCTGAGCAGAAAGACAGTTCTGTGATTGCTCTCCTAAACAGCTATCACCTTCTTGGCCCTCTACTCAGAGATTTCATCACCCAATGGCTTTTCAGGTGCCCATATTCAAAAAGATTTGCCTCTATTCCTGCTTCTGGAGAACAGAAATATTGCTACATTCTTAACCTTGCAAAGCCATGTGAGGTCTTGTCATTTGAATAAGCCATCAGAGCCTTTCCCACAGGAATTTCATCACCCTCTAGCCAACTCCATATCCACCCTTCTCCAGCTGCTCAGTGTACCCAAGGCAAAAATGAAGAGAAATATTTCCCAGACTTTCCTGCACCCTCCTCTCTAAGAGCTGCTAATGTTCCCCTAGAAGACTGGTGGTTTAGAAGCAGCTGCAAGGAGAAAATGACACACATGGCTGCAGAAGAAAGCAACAGCAAAGCAATTCATAGTTCATCAAGAAAGAAAGATTTTGAACCAAACCAGCCAGGGTTTCCAACCTACCTCTTTCATTGGGCTCATATCTCTGAATTAAGGCAGGGGCAGCAACAACAGCATCTTCTTCTTGCTGTGTCTCATAGAGGAACCTCACCAGGTTCTGGCAGGACATGAACCCTTCTGCATCTGAGTACTTTTGGAAGATCTTGTCTATTTCCTTCCTCTCTGTCAGTATCTTGTAAAATTCCTCTATCTCATCATCCTCCAGAGCCTCTGTTTTGGACTTGTCACAGTGCTGTAAACGTAGAGGGGAGAAGGAGTGAAAACCTTCTTTCCTTCTGGCATATGCCAGCCGTAATCTGCACCAGGGCTACACAACGCAGAACACAAAATAATTGGAAACAGTTACTGGCCAGTGAATGAGAAGCACTTGCTCAATGACGATGGTTCTCATTGACAAGGCCAACAGTCATATAACAGTTACAATTATTATTATTTACTCATATTATCAGTGTGCTGAAAAGCACCAGGCATGGCCTTGATCTCTACCGCACTATGTACTGTGCAAACTATAAGTTAGAAGGACAGCTCAAGACAATCTAAGTACAAACCAAGGCTCAAGAGAAATGTAACTCTTGATCTCAAGATATGGAGGACTATAGGGAAACAATTAACTCAATGCATCTTAAACTACTGGTAGAGACTGTGGCCTGAAATCCAGTAAGTAAAGTGAAAAGGGCCTTCTCCTTGACCTTAGTGGGTCTGAGCTCAGGCCTCAAGAGACTGTCAAGGCTAGCAGTAGGGCTGTTTGCAAAGATGGCATCAAAACCAACTTAAAACAAAACCTGCTAGACATGTGCATGTTTAGGTATGAAAAAATCCCTCTTTCCATGGAAATTTTCCATTCTCATCCAAAACCCAACAAGTAACAAAATCTTCACAAAATTTCAAATCAGATATCAGCTGCTCAAGGAGCTGTAATTCAAATTCTTCATGCCCCCATGTTCTTTTGTGGTTTGAACTTCTCCATGAGATAACAGCTCTGACAGAGCTGTCAGAGTCAAGGACTTGACTGACCATGAAAGATTAGGAGTTTAAGATATGCAAGTTAGTGTCTCCATGAAGGACAACAGCTTTTCCAACAACAAATATTCCAGTTTATTTAAAATACTCCCAGGTTCAATTTTTCGTCAGAAATTACCATTTTTCTGTGGCAAATCCTGATATTAATTTTGTTGTTTGTTCCTAGCAGAATTCTTCATGGAGAGGTGAACAACTATTTTTCAGTCATCGCTGGGATGTAAACCTTTGCATTAAATATGGGCTGAGCAAAAAAAGCTGCAATGGAGAGGAAGAGCCTATCTCAGAGGAATCACTTATGGCAGGGAGCATTATACAGCTTCCAAGTGTTTTTCCCTGCAAATTTCATCAATCAACCCACTTCTAGTTAATGCCTTGTTATTACGATGATTCCCCCTCTCTCAATATCTAAAGCAAGCAAACAGACCCTTAACAGTGGTGTCCTCATCTCATAAAGCCCACTCACATCTTAAATTTCAGGTAAGTCTGAAAAATCTCCTTTTTGGCATGGATGCCAAAACCCCTGCAGAACATGGTTTGCCTTACTTAGCCTTGCCTTACTTAGCCTTTGGCCTAAAAACTTCTCTTCTTCAGGCCTGAGCTTGGAATGGAAAGTGTGCTCCAGGCCACTCAAAGGAGGTTGTGGTGCATTTCATGTCACCCTTGCTATGGACAAGTTACTATCAGTTACTACAACTTAGCTGACAGATGGTAACTTGTCAAACCAGAGGAATTTAATTGCTTTCCATCTTTGATCTCTTATGACAGATAGAGCTACTGTCCTGGGTTTTATCACCAAAATGCATCTCAGTTTAAGCAGTCATCATACTAATCTCAACCTAACTCTGCTAATGATCTCAGTGATGGCCATGGTGGCTTTGGCAGTGCTTCAAGCAAGATGATAATGAGGGACCTTCTTCCCCTACAAATACTCCACTGGAGTCCTTCACTAGCAGTTTATGGTGCACATATAAAACCAAACAAAATTATCTTGATGCACAGCATTTCACAAACTGAACCAAGAGCAAAAAGTTCAACTTGTCCGGACTTCAGAATCTTCTGGGTAAAAGCTATGGGTTCATCTCAGGAATGGGATAACCTGTGAAATGCTCAGTACTACGGACACCTTCAAACTAGATTTGAGCCATCCAGGAACTGTCTTTTCCTTGCTGCCTTCCATGTCTATATGATCTTGTGCTGTGGCCTTGGCAGATCTCACAAGCTAAGCTGATCATGATGCTCAGCAACTGAAAAAGGAATATAAAGAGGGACACCAACTGGGGGAGACTGCAGGGATGCTGTGAATGACAGACATTCTTTTCATTAAGACACAACAGGGAAAATGACATATTACTTCTAGAAAACTGGCATTATAACTGATGTGCCTTGGGAAGTTCGTTCATTAGTGGCCATTAAAGGTTGTCATGGAAATAGGACAATAGCATTGGCATCATAGTCATATTTCAGGGCAGATCAGATGCCGAGAGTAAAACTGAGCTCCTTCTGCTTGGGCTACAAGAGCTCCAAGTTAGAAAGATAATGTCAACCCAAAATACTGTGTTTTACCTCACTTGTATGGATCATGAACCCTGAATCCTGAATGAACCTTGGCCTGCCAGAATAAGTCAGAACCTTTCTGATGCACCAGAATGAATATTCAGGATGAAATGAAGTGAGCAATCAGAGGAGCTTTGCGCAGTTTCTGGTTGCATTGCATACATCTTACTCAGGTGTGCCTAAAACCTAGATGTAGACACAGAGTTATGTGATGAAAAGCAAGAATAAGGTGAGAACATGCCCTATAGCTCTCTCTTGAATCCTTGACCACCCTTCCTTCCTGTGACTGAATGAAGAAAAACTCACTAAGACAGAAACGATCACCCTTTTAATATGCTGTAATGTCTCTCAGCCTATCTAAGTTTAGGCAGAGGGTAAACTGAAAATGTAATTGCCTTAGGAACAAGACAGACTCTTCCTGGAGGTAATTCAGCCCACAAGAGATCTGAATTAACCTCCGAAGAGCCTCTCTTTCCAGGGGCTATACAGGAAACTTACAAAAATTACATGCCTAATGAGGGTACTTCAACTAGCTGCCTGCATTTAGACGGGTTGAATCAAGGTTTAGTAATTACATGGAGTCCTTACACAAAAAGAGAATTGAACTTCAACAAGTTTCCACTCCTAGAGCTCCCTTGTAACTATTGCAATAGCCGAAGAGGTTCATTGAATGAAGAGGAGACTGCACCTCTAAAAAAAAAGGGTGTCTTTTCAGATGTTTGATGTTTGAAGATGTACGGAGTGATTCACCTGACATATGTGAGATGTATCCTTTAGGATGAGGTGAATCGCACCCTGGTCTCCATTATTGGCATGACCTACACAGACTGCAAATGAAGTGTAAGTGTTGGTGACTACTTCTAATGTAGATGTCTGCACTGGAAACATCTAACTCAATCAGAGGAATCCCAGCCTTACTGCTATTCTTCCAGGGTCTTCCTGAGCAGGGAATAATGCATGGGATATGCCAGACAGAGTAGGCAGTACATCTGGAAGATTTTGCAAGCTGAAATTCTTTAAGATCTGCTGATAACCTTCCCCCAGTTCTTTCAGAGTTACCGGAGAGAGAGAGACAGCTCCATAAAGCAAGGATTAGGAAACTTGTACCTCCTCTGCGGGAAGGTCCTAGTGAGATCTTGCCAACCTTCCCTGCTATCTGTTTACAGGAAGGAGCAGGAGAACTACTGCCTGGTGCCCAAAACCACCCACATGTTTACCGCTGATCAGAAAAAGCATTTCTGAAACTGCACACCCATGAATTCAAATCCTGCTTCGGACAGGATGGAAGTTTGGAAATTATCCAGATGTTTTATCTCACCTCAGCAGGAAGGCTTCTTTAGAGATAAACCAAAAGCTTAACAAGTGAGCAATTTTCATCCTTTTCTTATCTTCTGATAGGCTCAGCCAGCAAGCTGAATCTTGAGAATTTAGAAGTATATGTATGTCCCTGACCAGAATAAATATGCCTTGGGCTATTAAATCAACCAGACTGGTCCAGGCTTGGGTGCAATGTTATGTATCTATGATGAATCTGGGCGGGGGGAGTTCCTAATCTGCACTTTCTTTTTGTTTACACCTGTCACTTGGCACCCTCCTCCTCTGAGAAGGTGAGGATCTGGGTTCATAATTGTAACCAAACCAATTTCAGCCAGACATAGGTATTGACATGTAGTTGTGGCACACAGAACTCCTGAAACAGCTGGGACTCGAAGTGCACTTGAACTTTGTTTTTTCCTTTTTCTCAAATTATCCATGTTTGCATCTCATCTTCTCTGAATCCTGGCAAAATTGGGCATCAATGGTAAAGAAAGACCTTAACACACCTTCATCAAAAGCATTGTGCTGGCCTAACTCAGTTGTTAGTGGGAATCTGCTGAGCACCAAAAACCAAGAGTCCTTCCTTGGTATGAGAAAAGATGCACAAAAGCTGAAAGCTGTGGGAGACCTTGACCTCAGCCAACAGCAAATACTTTATCTGCTTGCTCTTATTACCTGGAAAATCTTCTTGGCATGATAGTCATCGACTTCAATGTTCACTTCTTTCAGGAAGTTCTTGAGCTCTTTCAAGCTCATCTTGTTGTCTTTGTTTTTATCAGCTTTCCGCAGGCAGGTATGGATCCAGCTGCAGGATGATGTAAGGAAATCTTTCCAGGTCAGTGCCTAGCCTAAACACCACCCTTCTGCTGCCCATGGCAGAGGAGAAATCTGTTCTAAGGACTCTGAACCACCTCTCCAGCTGCTGTAAATCAGCGTGCTACCACTGAACAGCTTACATCATCTCACCTTCTGCTCTGAAAGAGCAAAATGGTGCTTTGGCAGAAGAAAATGTGCTGTAATACAAGCGATCATGACCCGGGAGAAGCTTTTCACCATCTGGTCAAAGCTGGATCAGCTCTCTTTACCCTGTAGGAGTTTCTGGCCACAGCCAGAAACAGTCTGATTTCTCTTTTATGACAGAAAGTGCATTCTGCTCCAGACCGTTAAAAGGGGGTAGAGGAAAGATGAAAACAGCTCCCAAGTGGAGCTTGGTAAACTCATTGTTACAGATTTGATCAATATTCAATATCAAGATGAACACTGAACAGAGATTCTCCAAAAGAAGCATTAATATTAATTTTTTTACTCACCTTCAGCTTCCGTATTTATATAGGGATTTCTACCTATATGTCTTAAGAATTTTGTTGTGAGCAGAATCAAACCAAACTTTGTGGGTCTTGGCTTCCCCTTGTGAAATGCACAGGATCTATTACTCTATCGTACTGTGATAATAGTTCATAAAAGCTTGGTTTGTATAACTTTACTATATCTATGGATCTGGAGTAATTACTATAAAAATGAGCTTCTTAATGTGATGCCAGTTAATTTGAACTGGGTCTCCCATGTTCTTTCAGTCTCTCAGAAAATAATGTTAGACAGGCATCATGGAACTGACTTTAATTTGCTTTACTGTCAAATAAGAAAGGTCATCCAGAAAAATCTCCTATCTTTCAATAGAAAAATGATTGAACTAACAATTTGATCTCCACGAATGTAACCTTCCATGTCTTGCATAGGAAGCATTGCTTCAAACTCATTCTAAAAAAATCTTTAAAAAATGCACAATTTGGATGTTAAGCAGAGTAAACCTCAGGATTAGCAAATACCAGCTGAGACATATAGTACCACAACATTTTAACTGGGCCTTCCAAAATAATCCCAAAAAAGGGCGTTAACTAACAGCCTTAGGTGCTGTAGACATAACCCTGAAACAGTATTCACCACAGCTATGATTGCATGCAAATATTTCCGAACTATGGAGATATGTGTAAACTGTTTGTAAGTATTGGTTGTCTCATGGAAAGTTGAACTTTCTGTCTTTAAAAATCTTGGCAGGTGCTAAGCAATGACCTCACACCGCATCTGTCTTAGCCTGGTAATACTAATATTCCCCTTCTTTAGACATGGAAACCAAAATAAAGAGAGGCTACATTTCCCCAGCTCCCAAGGACACTCCAGGGCCCTGAACCAGGGTCTGGCTTGGACTGATTCTTCCCAGAAAACCAAGTTCGAGTCATGAAGCTCCCATGCGCAGAGGATGCTCCGCTGGGGGCACACCACCATCCACCCCAGGGTGGAGAACCCCCCCTCCACCAGCTGTGCTCCAAAGAGCATCTGCTCAGCATGTCAGCATGGTGCCAATGGCAGTGCCACCCATTTATACGCAATCCCCACACCTTGGCTCCCCTTCATAGCCTTCCCTAAAACTAACAGGCAGGAGTAACATGGAACTCTAGCGAGCCAAGAGGAAATCCAGTCTGTCACAACCAGAGGTGAGCAGCAGGGTTGGATAACACTGTGTGTAGAAACTACTCTTTTTGCTCTAACCACTGCAAAAAAACACCTTTTTTTAAAAGTCTGCAGTCATTTCCATTGATCCTAAGCACCCAGGAGTCATGCACATATCCAAAGTCAACTCTGGAAGGCAACATGTGGGCAGTAAATGCATCTGCAAAAGGTTATGCCCAGGTCCTGCCTGCGAATGGAGGATGCTTTCCTGTTACATCCCTTCCAGGGAAGCTGAGCAATGTAGGAGGGAAATCAGAGAGCCCATGAAGAAGAGCACAGGCACACAGCGGGCCCTCCTGCTGCAAGGGCAAGCAGCAAAGAGAGAAAAAGGAGACTACAGACAACTGGGGCCTCAGCCTGTTGTTTCAGCAAACAGCAGTGTTCAGTCCCCAAAACACCCAAACTCCCCATGCATCTGGATCCCCTCAGGTTTGAGAGAGATTAGAGAAGCTGGATGAACTAAGCACTTCAACTGAAATTCTTCTCATCTGATACAAATGCCATTTTGCAGCTCTGGTTGTGGGTCTTCCTTTCACTTTACGCACCTACTTGGGCCTGGGTGAACTAGGAAAAAGCTGTTGCCATTCCTGTATACATCCAGAGAGAGCCTGCTTCATGCCTCTTGTTTTTAAAGGATCTGCCAGCTTCAGGGCTACCAGCTTTCTATTGGAAACCAGAGAGGGATGACTGAAACTACCTGGCAGATATCCCATGAATGCGCTTGGAACAGAAATGCTGCAAAACTTCTGGTAAGTGATTTCCAACCAGAAGAAAAGCTCATACATAAATCCCAGAATCGAAGCAGGCAGTGCCACACTACTCAAATGAAAAGTCCCCTGTATTTTCTGGTCTAAATTCTTCCCTGCACACATACCTGCAATATTTGCTAAATAACCTATGCCAGCTTGTTGCAGGGTTGAATCTGAGGCTTAAGAAAACAGTACTGCATGTATAAGAACATCAGAAGTACTCATCAAGCATGTGGCAGTTTTATCTTTGTAGGAATACAGGACTGGAAAGGACACATAAGACACTAAATCGAGTCCCTTGCTACCACAGGCAACTCCATCATCTTATAAACCGAACAAACCCCATCTGAAATTAGCAAGGTTTTTGCTTTCAATACTTATTTTCAAAATCTTGCTCATTCCTTACTTGCTTTGCAAGGTTTAGGAGGCTGGAAAAGATAGACTGCAAGGCAATTCTCTGGTCATGGGGGACAGGCAGGGGACCCAACACTTCTCCTCGTCTACTGACCCCTCCCCTTCTGTGCTCACAGATGCGGAGAACACTTCTGAGGTTTAAGGAAGATCTGAGTAAGCCCATGCTGCCAAGCAAACCCAGTGAAGACTAAATTTAAAATCCCAGGCTTTAATTAAATATCATCAAATTTCAAATGAGAAATCATGCTGTTCTGTAATTCCAGGTTACGTTAAACGGCCTGAGACAATCCCAGATTGGAAGCCAGCACTGCACGGTAATTACTCTTCCAGAAATATGGCTTGCCTACCCACCCTATTTAGCTTCAGTTCTGCTTTCCAAAGACAGAGAGGCACTTTTCCACACTGGAAATTTACAGCCTTCTTCCCTTGCAAATGTCATTGTTATTTTCCCTCCCTTAGCAATCTTGCCTCTTCTTACGGGGAAGTTTTTCAGCAATATATTCAATCTGACACGCTCCAGGGACAACTTTCTGTAGCCCAGATTTTCCCCACACACTGTGGGGTGGGGGAAGCCATCAGACTTAAAAGGAAAATGCCAGGGTGCAACGTTTCCAACAGCACCAAAGTTTCAAGATTTCAGCTCGTATAGGGACCGCTCCCTACCACCACAGACATACAACTGATAACACTGCTGAGGAATGACCTTACAGCCTAGAGCTTGAAAAACCATTCAAAAAGACACTCATAGTGCAGGAGATGAGATAAACTCAGCATCCCATGCATATCAGAACTAATGGAGTCTGATTCCTCTAAACGAACAGCACTACGGTTGTGCAAGTGCTTATTAGACTTCAGAGAATCCACAGAAGAGTAAAGCCTGATGAAAGCTCAGCATTTATGTGCCATCTCCTTCAACATCAGCACATTACCATCCAGCGGGAAACCCACATGGAGTGAAGCCTTGACTGAGGGCAGGACTCCCTGGTGCCTGCTCAGGCTTAGACTCCAGCTTTGTGATTTTTCCCAGCTGAGGATTTTGCATCTCCCCTTCTCTCCACAGATGCTTTGATGTTGAACACGGCATGAAGCTCACACAGCCTTCTCTCACTGAATACACTATCTGGTTTCCTCTCTGATAGCTGGATGCCTATCTTTGTGAAGCTTAAAGGAACTTAATATTTTATGACTGCTGCGGCTCTGTCAAATCAGGGTGAAATCAGCCAACAGGTTCATGTGATGGTCTGCGCCTCAGACACACAGGGACTGCAGAAAATCCATCAAAAACTGCACCCACAGATATTCTCTCTTTTTATATGGATGTGAGACCTGTGGTCACAAAGCAACTTATTGAGTGAAATGCAGCCCTGGGGAAAATTCCCGTGAATTCAGCAGAGCCAGGGTTTCACCCAATAACTAACTCACTCGCTATTTCACAACTAATTCACCCTCCTTTCCTGCTCTGCTACTTTTCCCTTCCAATATCTGCATTGTGACTAGAGCAATTGCAAATTCTTTCAGGGAAAAACTTCCTCCCAAGCTGAGGCAAATAAGGAGTATTTTCACTGAAGTCAGTGGAGCTACCCCAGAGTAACTTTGGCAGTCAGAAGAGGAGAATCAGTTCCCTCGCCTTGTATTACTGAGAAACACGATAAACAGTATGGGCTTTTCATGCCTTGCCAAGAAGTGCCTGTCCTGGAGTTTACTGCAATGCAAGTGAAACAGTCCCCTGAAGAATACAAAAAATAATGATTGTTTTATCTGGAGCTCCCTGAATGAGGCAATTCTTTGCTTAAGGAGCTATGTGAAGCCTGAATCCTCTTGCTTGTATCACTGTAAAACAACGAAAAAAAGCATTGGAAACCAGGGAGTTTGCCTGGGTGCAAAATCAGTGCGAGAGAAAACTCAGTGCCCAGGGCCAATAGGAAAAAAGGGGGTTAGTCTACTTTGTCCACCCACAGAGAAAGACAAGTGCATCTTTGTGTGCAATTAATCGCTTTATAAGGCAAAGGATACTGTTGGAGTTTCTGTTTCTGGTTCATGGAGTTGCTGTGGGCTATGATTTTCCCAAGGCCGGAGATCCAGTGGTTGGCATCATCCTCTGAACTTGCAATGAGGTCCAGGTTTTTCCGCTGGTCTTTGAAAATAATGGAAAAGCAGCGATACTCTGGGACATCCTTGGCGTATTTTTCCATACCTTCTGTTTTATGGCCTGACCTCACATCCCGAATATCTTCAATGGAGACTGTGGAAAGAAAGCAGAGCCTGCTGTCAGCAGGGGTTCAGTCAGCCTTATCTTTTCTTGGTGAGGGATATTAAGAAATTACTCTTTCTCCTTTTCCTGCAACCTTTGGAGGATTCCCTTCCCTTTCCCCCCCTCCCCAAACTTTGGTAGTAAAGAAAGCTCAAATCAGAAGGAGGAGAAAGAGCAAGAAATTTTAAAAAGAAAAACTCTTTCCCCATGTTCTTTATTTAACAAAGAAGCAGAATATGCACTAGATGCCATACTGTGATATCATGTTTATGAGATACAAATCACTGCCAAGAGTTTAGTTCCAGTCCTTGGAGCACTCCTGACTTGATCTCTGCCCCCATCTGAGAGTGGGGGAGTGGAGCTGTGCCTCCCTCTGAACATCACCTCACAGGAAAAGGAGAGGTGACTTCAGTAAGAGGAGGGCAAGGACCAAAACAGTCATGCTTTAGTTTGCAAAAAAGTGAGAAGGTAAAATTTAAAATCCCATATATTCTTCTCACTCACATTAGTGCAAATTAGGGAGGCAAAGACCAAAGCTTCAGAGCAGTTTGGTGTCACCCATACTCCACCCTCACCCCTGTCAAGGGTACATTTGACCCTCTTTGCTGTAAGAAATCAAAACACTGCTTTCAAGACCATCCTTCCCCATTTCCATCTCTGCCCCTCAGCTAGTGGAAATGAGCCCTGAAGTCACACCAAGTCTGCAAAATGCACATGCAAGGCAATCCAGAAAGAGTGGTGCGTTCAAGAGACTACGTCAAATGCAAGTTACGGAGACACCCCTACACCACCCCTGAGAGCATGCAGATGCCCTCAAACTGTGCTGAAATCAGGCAAGCTCCCGGCACCGTGCACAGTCTCTTTTTGTCTTTCATGGAGTTGATGGGCCACATAAAACACCTACAAAGCACTGAGAGGAAAGGGCAGAAACTGCTTCATCACATTTGACTGCTGAGAAACTTAAAACTGAAGAAACATTAAATACACACAACAGATGGCAAAAATGTTTGCAAACAGTGTTGGAGTCCATAACCGAGATAGTCTCATTGCATTTTCTTGGGTGGGAGACAGACCAGTTAACGTTTTGCAAACATCTACCAGTACCATCTCAGGGCACACATAGAAAAGGCAGCACACCTGAGAGATGTTCTTCTATAACTAGCATGCCAAAAAATACATATAATCACAGGAATTTGAAAAAAAATTGGCTTAACTTCTCCTTACCTCAATCTGTAAATAACAGGTAAAAATTATTTCCTGTGTCACAGATGTGTGAGATCAATTTTATTTGTGCTTATCTTGAAGGAGCTTTGTTGAAAAGTGGTACATGAGTGTAAAATATCCTCACTGTTTATCTGAATAGGAAAAACGTGCCTTTAAACATCCATTTTGTCTGCTCCTTCATTTAAATTGCTGTAATTTCACCATTAAATTGCCTGGTTCATTCAAAGTCAACACCGCAGAAAAACACAACTCAGCATCCACCCTGCACGTTTTTAGCATGGCTGCCCTGGGATCATTCAAAATTCATCAGATGCTCATTAGACGTCAAAAAAGTTCCTTTTTTTCCCAAGGCAGTCATGATAATGCTCAGCTGCTGGGGAAAAGAAAAAAAAAACCACGAACACCCAAAACTTCAGTCTTCAAAAATCAGTGACTTTCCAAAACCAACACTTGACATTTGCTTTAAATTCTCACCACATGTTGGGGTGGTCAAACATCTTCCACAGCACTTTGCTGGTTTGGTTCCTATAAAAGAGCATACCGTGAGGACCTTCCTGGAGCTGGCAAACCTCCTCCCTGACAATTAGGAGCAATTATCTTTGTGTGGTCTTTTACTATCGCTTCATAAAGGCCAACAGTCGATCAGTCGCAGGGGAGGGGAGGAAAAGGTTGGGTTGGGATGGGCTGCTGTGGAATTACGTTATCTGGCCAATTTACTGCAGAGTGAAAGTTTGTGGTTTTGAGTACTAAAACCATCCTTGAAAGAAAAGGGCTGCAATTCCCTTGCAGCTGGGCTGCCTTGCTGGTGATTTTGCCTGTTAACTAGGACATTGGGCAAATGATAGTGATCATGCCTTAGGTAGAACTACACCCTTAATGTAAAGGATGCTATCATGTTTGGACAGATTCAGTTCAGCCAAAAAGTCTAAAGTTTAGTCAGGCTCCTTTTATAGCCAGTGGGAAAAAAAAGAAGCTTTTGGAACACAAATGTTCTGTCCTATTTAGACAAAAACTTTAGACTAAGATAAAACATACCCTTAATCCATGGCTACAGTGGACCCTTGACCAGAAAGGAAGTCCAGGATCAGCATCTTAGATGCAAACATGTGCCATGCAGACGGTCCATAAGTAGGTGATTCTCCTCCACTCCCACTCTCTTCTGGTTATGGCAGTGCAATTGGAAGGATCATCCTGTTGTTCCTCATCACCTGCCAACTGCTCACCACTGCTTGGCTTGTAAGAGTTATTGTCCCTTCAGAATGGCTAGCTAGTCTGCTTGTGCAATCAATCCCTAAACTTTGGGTTGGCAACGACCTAGCGTTTCCAAGACTAGAAAATCTGATGTTAAATATTGGAAATTTAGAATGGATTCTTTGGAAAGCATTACCTGGCAAAGTGAATCCACTGGAAAAGAGAGCTGTGTGGGAGGAAAAAAAGATTGAAAACCTGTGTCTGGAAGGGCTGCCTACTCTTTGGGGTACGCTGAGAAGAGGATGATCGAGGGCACATTGCTCCTCAATGCAAAAAAGGTACAAGGAAGGCTGAAGAGCAGGATTGGTGTCTACTGTAGTCACGCAAGAGACAAGGAGAGAAACTATCAACACAGGAACTGTTAAAAAAGCAGGGTAAGGGAGGACAGTTTTTAAAGCTTTCCATAGCTTGGTCGTGTGTACTGCTTTCATCTACCAGTAAAAAAGCTGAAGCCAAAGGAGTCGGCCCAAGCCATCTGCAAATGTTATCTCTTTTCTGGAAAATCTTAGCCCAGCATGAGTACATTATCAGCTGCTCCCAGACAGTGAGCGTACTCTATTAGCAGTCCCAAACTAACTGTGTGTTCAGCTGAGCTACCTGCAAGGAGAAATCAGAAATAACTGGGGGACAGAGACATTTCACAGCAGAAGAACACTTACAGCAAATACCCATCAATCACGTATCCCTGCAACCTCCCTGTTCCTTCCCCATCACGCCACTGCGGGCAGGTAACCACAAGCAGAAGAGAATCTGGAAAGTTTGCATCTACTTCTCCCGAGTGTTTATGTCTGCTGCAGAGGTGGTTTGTGTAAAGCCCGAAACATGAAGCACAACACAAGGAAGCTTGTGTCCTTCCCGGCCTCCAGACATCAAGTCAAACAGGTTACATCCTGGTCAGCCTTCCTGGCTGCTGCAGATGCCGCTCAGCCAGTGCCACAGCCGAAGGCTCCCCACTCACATGGACATACAGCAGTGTTCCCTGGAGCTGGTGAAATTATTCCTGTCTGAACTAGTCTCAGGGAGATGTTAAGAACTTTCTTTTTAATCCTCCTTTCAATTTTCATCACCGGATACTGCCCTTGTGCTCCTCCCTTGCTAATTCCTGGCCCAATGCCCTTCTGTTTCACCATGGCACTAGCGGGCAGGTATGAGTCAGGCCCACAGGATGCAGGAGGCCAGTTTTGAACAGCCATGGTGTTTTCAAGCAACCAACATGTATCTTTTGGGTGTCTCTTTTGATTTGGATTTCTCTCTTCATGGCTTTCAAGGAGCTTGCTGGTATACTTGCAAGCTCATCTCCTCATGCAGAAGGACGAGGAACACCTCTCAAAGGAAAACAAAAGCTGTGATTCACACTGATGTGCCTGTAACCAGAGTCTGCAAGTACCCAAGTCCAAAACAGTGACCCACAAAACCTTGATGAGCAGGTGCAGAGCCTCTCCTGTGACTCTGCCTGACCCAAAAGCTCCCCCATGCCCCAGAAGATAGTTTCTTCCTTCAAGTGGCCCCTGCACAAATGCCTCCCCACCTCCCTCCAGCAGGACCTGGGCTGGCCTGACCACCCTCCACGAGGTGCCCTCGGACACACACCAGTGCAAGGATTTCAGCCCTACACACGTGTGCAGAGGGGATGGCCATTTGTGTGAGAGCCATTCCTGCAGGAAGCAGTAGGGAGAAGGTCACAAATTTGATCTCCCCATCACCCTAAAAGCTGTAACCCCAGATCTTTCAGGCTTCAGGAGTGCATCCGAGTCACACACATGCACTATAAGCCATTGGGCAGCCAAGAATACAAGTGTTGAGGAGCCAGAAGGACAAGCCTGACAAGGTGCCTAATGATGAGAGCACTTGGCTGAGAGATGAGCCCTGGCCACTGGCCTCTCCATCTCTTCTTCAGTCACTGCTCCTGGGGTGAAATGTCCAGACTGTGCTGGGAGAATGAACAGCAAAACACTTTGGTAATCCTAAAGAATACAGGGAAAGGAGGAATGGAGGCAGATAGCAATCACCCTTTGCCTTCCTCCTGTTTGACAGGCAGCCCTTTGAGAGGACATACTCTGTCAAGAGAGAACAAGGAACTGAACCCGCATCTCCTGCAAACCATGAGCATGTGAAGGATAAGGACAAAAAGGTGCTTCTCCTTCCTTGTGCCTTTGCTGATAAAGAGGGAGAGAAGGGTCAATGTATAGAGACTTGGAGGCACTGCCAAAACAGCTGGCCTTGAGTTACTCATGAGGGGAGGGGGGCAGTTTCTTCACTGTGGCGGAAATGATCCTCAGGTCCTTCCCTTTCCTTATCCTACCTCCCTGTCATTAGCAAGTGATGTCTGCAATGTGGCATTCAGTCACGTTGAACTACTCCATCCCACTCTAATTGTCTCAGTAAGTCACTTCTGTTCACTGTCAGGAAATGCAGATGAGAAATATACTCAGCTGTTAATAGCTTGCACCATATTTGCCCACAATACTGCATGTCTGCAGAGAGCTTAGACCTTCACCAGCTGCAGCTCAGCCAGGCTGGCTTCGCATCTTGTCAAGAACAGATGAAAGCTGCTACCTGACCCCAGAACTGCCCTGCCAGCCAGGATGGCTGCAGCGAGACTGCATGGATTTCACAACACATGGAGCACATGGGGCAAACAGGCACTGCGTGCTGTTTCTCTCTTTGGTTTCACCCCAGAAAAAGCAGTTTAGTTGACTGCAGTTTCACCACAGGTGGCTGATGCTAATGGCCAAATGCAGTTGGGATCAGGACCTTTGTAATCAGCAGGAGCTGGAGCACTGTCAACTCCCTGGACCAAAGGCTATCCATCACTCTCATTGCTGAAGGATGCTTTAACATAATGATTCAAGGGTGGGTTTAGCATGAGCCCCGCTGCGCTGTGCCTTCTCAGCCCTGACCGCATTGCTCTCTCATCTCCCGGTGTGTGAATTACCGCAGGTCCCAGCTGCTGATTCCTCATCCGTTCTCTTCTCCTCTCCCCCTCCACTGACTTGCTCAGCACGTTGTTTTAACTTGGGATCTGCTGCACAGCAGTCTGCCCTCATTGCTGGTGTGTGTCACCAGCTGACAACCACTGATATAATGCACGTGTAATTTTACAGGTTGTTTGGAAATACCTTTTAATATAAGGTCTTCACCCAATCTTTCTGTCTACCCATCACAGCTTGGGGCGTTGATGTAAACAGAGTGATCTCTATTTACATTCCTTCCACACATCACAACCTGCAAACTATTTCTGCAACTAGTTCCTATTTCTCCTGTCATTACAGTCCCACTAAATTTGGATCTAAGGCTCTCAACACTTCCGTCTTTGCACTTAACATATGCTGTGGAGAATAAGGTCAATATGTGTGCAGCACACTGCCTGTGATGAAAACTGTCCCAGCAACGCATGCAGTGGCCTGATTCAAAATTAAATTGAAAAAACAGGCAGCTCTGCATTTGAAATTACTTGTTTTATGGGTTGAATGATTTTGATAAAAACTAATGAGACCCATGGACAGACTGTTTTGTTTTCACAGCTGACAGCCGCCTTGCATAACACATTCACATCAGCAAATATTTTTCCAGGGACAAATACATGTCTGACCATGAAGCAATGATTCCTAAAGAAACTGCCTAACCAGCTCCAGAAGGAAGGTGTCAGTGCAGTCAACTGCCTGCTGTGTGTATCAGGTTGCTGAGAGTTTCTGTTGACTTTAGGCACTTTTGAGGAACAATTTGAAGTTTTCACTTCTTGACTTGAGCAAGCACAGAGCAATATCACGTCCTTTCTGTTCTTCTGCAAGCAAGTTCAGGGCATTAATTCAATGGAGACTATCATTCATTCTTCCACAAAAATGGTATGGTTTGTTCATCACATGGCATTTTAAGGGCGTTCCTAAATTTCACAGGAACTCAAAAATGAAGGAGAAAGTTTTCTGCTGAACACTGGTAGTAGGCTATAAACATAAAGCTTCTGTAGTATGTTTTAACCATGCAAAAATATTCTATAATTGGGTCAGAAGTCAGAGGAACTGGAACAAATTCTGTGCATTTTTAATAGTGAGTGTAATAAACCATTAGATCAAAATATCATTTTCATTACTTTAAATAATAATACAATCATCATTTGCAACATTCAGTTGTGCAACTGAATTTAGCTCACCTCTGTAAATTGCTCCCAAAACTGACTCTTTTAAGCAAAATACAGAAAAAAACCCCCAGCAATAGCAGTTTTTAAGTAAAGCTTTTGGCCAGAAATGGAAATATTTCAGGCAAAAATCCTAAACTTCTTTCTTGACTACGCTGCTCGTGACTCAACGACGCACCCCCAGTGAGTCATCCTTGGTGCAGTGTGTGAAGCTCACTCATGGCCGTCATGGGAAACGTCATCTCCCTGAGCCTCCAGCAAAGAAAGAGTGCAGGAGGTAGGAAAGCACCAGCTTCTCCAGGGCTCCCATGTAGCACCCCTAAATCTAAATGACTCATTTAGTCTTCTCCTTCTGGTTTTGAATATTCTCTCTCTCCACCAAACACTCAAAATGTTTCACTGGAAAGTTTTCAACCATCCCTACAAATCCCCAAGTTCAGAGAGTTTTTAAAGGGATTGAGTCTGGCTTAAGTGAGCTCACACTGGGGATTTCAGCTGGCTTAAGAAAAGACTTTCAAAAATGGATTTCACTGAAAGCAGCACAGGCCTTTTTGCTCTTTTTTTCACATACATGAAACCTGATATTTGACCACAGTTAAACAAGACAGTGTTACCGACAGGCTGCTGCTCTTTGAACACAAGCCCCTCTGCCTCCTTTGGCTCCCCTCCCTCCCACCACAGTGATGCTCAGGAGTGAACTGGCTCTGACTGAACTGGCTGTTTACAGCTCCCTTGCACAAACCTTTCCTTTGCCCCAAAACTGTTCATCCTGCCACTTGAACCCTGTTGTCTTGGCCCCAGGGAGAAAGCTGTCCTACGTGTAAAAGCCTCCAGGGCCAAAGAAGCATCCACCCTGACCGTGGCTATAGCAGAGCAATAACAGAGAGCAGCAGTGTGTTTATGAGCCCAGTATGCAGCTCAGACATAGGATGTAGCAGGCTATGGTGAAAAATGGATTTTTAAAGGTTTTGTGCAGCCCTTTGTGCCCAGCACTCCTACGTTTCTGTGGGAGCCAACCAGAGAGTAAGCACAGGGCATGAAGTATTTGTTGGAAAACTGACCACTTAAGATGCTTCAAGGGCTTTTGGAAAAAACTGTTCTCTTGGGACTAAATGGAGCAGAGTGAAAAATACTGGATTATGGATAATAAGGAAAAAATGGATTAGGTTCTACCTGAGTAGAAACCATATTGGAATGGCAGCCTTCCCCCAAAAAAGGCCTGTGGGTGATACAGCTATCAAGACAGCATCCAATCTAAACTTCCAGTTGTTTAAAATAAAGACAACAAAGGAAGGTACTGGTTGTACCCCATGTATCTGATCTAGGCAAAGTCTGGCCTGTGACAACCCTGATACACTGGGGTTTTTCTAACTTCAAGCATCCGAGATTCTTCTGTCCAACCTTGGCAGTCCCCAGTTTTATCTACTAGACACCACCACAGAATGGTTTACAAATAGTTTTTCTGCATGATTATAAGAACAGTAACAGGAATAACAGGAAACTGTCCAAACAAAAACATAACCCTTAACCTACTCACACTTTGCTCCTTTGAGGTGCCTCCATCTGCTTGCTCTCAGCAATGCTGCAGATAAGATTAGACCTGCTGCTAAAACCTCCCAGTTTCCATTCTGCTCATTCTTTTTCCTTCCTAAAAAAGGCAGCTTATCCGCAGTTTTAGAAAGGCCTTTGTACTGGAAGGCAAAGTTACTGTCTGTTAACAAGGAAAGGTGACCCTCTGGAGACACTTGCCTTGAAGTCCCTGATTTGGAGTATCAAATCACGACCCTGCACTCTTCCTCTGCTTTTTGACCGCCTACACACACTGGACCGAATGAAAAGTCAGACGTAGTGATAGAGCCCACCAGAGGACACAACACTAACCAGGGGTAATCCTCTCTATACCTAAGCCCAAAGCAGCCTGGTGAAGTTAGAAGCTCAAGAAAGAAACTCAAAACTAGCGATTACTCTGAAAACTTGGGAACAGAAGGTCTCAGAGGACCAACAGAGGAGAAAGGCATAGGAAAATGGAGGTTCTTGGGGTTATGGCTTGCGACTGGGCAGGCATCAGTCCAGTACTAATCTCTCTTGTTGACTTTCAGGTTCAGATGCATCCAGAGCACTGTTGAAAGCAGTCCCGAGGCGGCTCTCCAACCCTCCCGAAAGCTTGCACAACTGCAGGCACAGCTTCACATCCTCCCAGGACCATGTGGGACACAGCCTGTCCTGGCACACTTGGTAGGTCAACCTGGCACCAGGCATGCTCCCACAGCCAGCGAGGTGTACGGGTGCAAAGCGAGCCCGGCCAGAGCCGTGCCAGAGCTTGCTTTTTCAGAGCAGCAAGGACAAGCTCTGCCTCAACTGCTTTGTCTCCCTTCCTGCTACCCCTATGACAAGAAAAGGAATCTTTCTCTGGGGAAAGGTGTGCATGCATGGAGGCGTTATGGAGCGTACGTGCAGGTATGAGTCGGTAGGCAGTATTACTCCATCTTGACTTTGCACTGAGGACACTCCCAAGGCACAGCAAGTTCTCCTTCCCACAGTGGCACTGCCTCTGTCTCCAGCAGTGTGGCAAAGTTGTTTGTGCCCAGTTAGCAAAGTGTATCTTGAGTGCTGTAAATCCACACCCACACAGACACACTCCCAGCCTGAGCCCAACACCCAGCTCAGAGGATTTGATCTCACTGCAGGGCTCTTACTGCAGCTCTGTGTGTAAAAAAGTTACAGCTGCGCCAGCTCTCCATGCTGCCGCTCCAATGATGGAGGCAATGGGTTCAACCTGTGCTTCTCCAAGCAGACCTCAAGGTCCCTGGAGCCAGGACCCAGAACAAGGACCCCCTCCCATTTACTTCAGAGGACCATGTGGGGTCAGGACTGTTGCTGGAGGTGCTCTCAGCCCCCATAATTTGGAAACTGCTGGCTCAAATCACAGGACAGAAAGCTCTGAAAGTCATTCTTCTCAACTCACATCCTTATTTGGTTTATAGTAAGACATTATCTGGGAAAGGACTTTGCTTTTATATGGGACAGAGCTCAGCAGAGCAGGCGTTCCTAGGGAGCAAACATTCACTAAGGCCTCTGCGTTTGTTGTTGTTATCATGGGTTATTGCATTGGTACCTGAACAGCCCAGCTGAGCTCAGAACCGTGCCATGCTGGGCATGCAAACACACGGCAAGGGACAACCTCCGATCCAAAGCCTCTTATAGCTAGATAGAGGACGAGAAAGGAAATGTGTGGGGAAGGATGCACACAGAGATTAAATGAGGTGCCCAAGGTCATATGAGAAGAGTGTCGCCATCAGGGTTATAAAGCAAATATATTTTGCCCTGCTACCTTACTCCTCCTACTGAAAATCTTATCACTGCTTGTGGGAGGGGGGTAATTTGAAAGACCCACCCTTCATTTAGTTAATTGTAATTGTTACCAAAAAAATTGTGTAAACAACATGGGCAGCGTGTTTTACATTTCAACATGCCATAAAATATATTCCACATTATTAATTTACCTCCTGGCTTTACAAGACTGTAACTATTAGTGACAGAGAAATATGTCAGAAAAATACCAAATGAGAAGAAAAAACAGATATAAACAGATACACACCCTGCCCGATCCCATTTTGACCGCACAATTAGGATCCTGGTCCCAATTATGGCCCCAAACTGGGTGATGCTGGCACAGAATGGTTTTCCCTGTGCCCATATAACGGTGGCTGTCGTACCTGTACTTTTTACAATGGGGCAGATTCTGAGTTTCCAAAATAAGGATGAGAACAGTCTTTCCTTCCCAGAGATATCTCCTGCCAGCCCTTGGATCTCCACATCTCTGTGGTTCCCCTGTGAGTCTTAAATGCCAGCTTTCCCAGGGGTTGTAGGCAGAAAAGAAGTGTCCTGGCAGAGCCCAGACCAACAGCTCAAGTGCACCATACCACACTGCAGGTGCTCAAGCCATGTCTCACACTGAGCATCAGGGCTTGGGCACCTGAGTAACCTGAACTCTCGGTTTGAGGAGGAAACGAGCCAGGCAGGGCTACTGAGACCAACACAGCCCACCCCACAAAGATTTTAAGCAGTAGCTCATGAGCTTGGGAAATGTGGCCATTCCTGACACAGCAGATTCCTCCCAGCTGTCTCCAGAGCTGACAGCATCACTCAGTTTGTGTGTTACAGGAGGTATGAAGGTTCTGGTCTCATTGCTCCAAGCCCTACCTCCACACCACAAGCATAATCATCCTGGTTCACCCCAAGCACCTCTCCCCACAGTGACCCACGCCTGTGATAAAGCAAACTTTACTTACAGATCTGTGACTCTGGAGACCTCAGCATCTTCTTTGATTCCTGCCATATGGTTTTGCAGTCCTCCTGGAGCTTATAAAACCGCTCCTTTCTCCAAGAGCCTGACTTCACTTTTAGGAGCTGGCTGCCTTTCAGGAGGAACTTCAGATCCTTGTCATCTTTCAGGCCTGTGGAGAAACAGTAGTGGTAATGTAAGAGTCAACTCAAGAAATTATGTACACAGGGCCTTCCCTTCCACAGGACACTAATCACAGACATAGACAGTCGTCTGCAGTGCAGCCAGGTCTGGGGAGGACAGCAGAGCAGAGAGACCCAGAAATCTGCCGTGCCACACTTTACGCTCACAAAGGAGGCTGGAGCCTTGTAGATTTCTTAGATTGAGTCCAAAGACTTTTGTACTATAATTCTCAGGTGGTTTATAAACATAAAATATCTTCTTCCCAGCAAATATAGTCTAATGTTAGGATGCAAAAACAACAACAAAACCAACAACATAACAGTAAAAGCAGAGGAAAGAAAGTTGTATAACTTGTAATTGGAGTACTACCAGGAACTTTCAAGTGATTTCAAATCCATTCTGCAACTAATTTCCTTTGTGGAAACAGGAATACACAAAGATATCTCTCTTCCTTCTCTGGCAAGCAGTCCCCTCCTATCTACATGGGAATTTTGAAGATCAGTGTCATGAAGCTTAGGACGTACACAGATAAGTTTGATGACAGGCAGCATCACATCAATAAGGTAGCAATAAGGTAGCAACCATGCTCTCCTCATTGCCCAGCTAGTAGCAGAGAGGACCTTTATCTTTCTTACCCTACTAGGCCACCACAATGCCAAGTAATAATAACGAGACATTCTGGTTCCAGGAACTTCATATTTCACATCTTAGGCTAGATTCAGGAAGGCACTTAGACATCTAGAGAGGCAACAGGCATCTACTGAAACTTTGAAAACATAGATTTGGCATTCTACATGGTTTTGAATGTCTCAGCAGTATATGACTTCCACATACCTAAATACTTGGGACAATCTGTCCCTCAAACCAACCATTAATTACAGATCTGGAGCGTGTGGGTTGGGGAGGGTGAGAGCATGAACCATGAGAAACACATCCTGGGCTTTCTGTAATAAGCACCTTGCGTTTCTCTGACATTGCATGAAAGGCTGGTTCAAAGCTGGTGAAACAGCTCTTAACTCTGTAGTACTGACCAAGCATATCCCAACTCAATGGAATTGTTGCTAACCTTACCTTGACAATGCAAATAACCACTTGGCCACTTGCAGCCACCTGACACTCACATCACGGGAAATTTCCCAATGCTACATAAACATAACGCGGGGTCTCACAAAGTAGAAATCCAACTGATTCATGCAATAACATTTATATTGCAGTGTGGCATTCCCCTGTGACATTGGGTTTGTTCTTCTCTGGAAGACACAGCTGCCTTGAATTGTTGTTTTTTAAACAGGGCAAGGCAATAAACTACCAAACATCACTTCAGGTCTGCTTGAAAAATGAAGCCCATCATGAGATCCAAGTGGCCAAAACCTCAGGCTCCTGACAATTCATACAGGAAACTGAAGTGCCAGGTGCTGCAGACCACCACTGGTGGCAGCAGCATAAAGCAGCACCATGTGTTTGTAGCTGGGATATGTTGGCCTAAAGAGAGCATTTTAGGTTGCCAAATAAAGCCTGAGATCTCCGTCAGAGATAAATATTAGGGGTGTCCAGTGTCCACTCCGTGAGCCGCTCACACCACTTTACTGGTTTTGCAGATGCCGAGGAGCACGCCCGGAGCTGAGCCTGGCTGAGGCATCCAGAGTAGAAAGTGCCCCAGTGGGAGCTGGAGATCCTGAAAAGGTGGCTGTGGCCTCTCTCTTTCCTCTACATTCAATTAGCTATTTCATTAATTAAGTGTCTTCCCATGCTACAGCATCCCCTGGGCCTCTCAGCTCATGTCTGGTCTGGAGGTTCCCAAGAGGAGAATTTGAATGCTTCCTCCTCTGGAAACCTCAGAAACTCACTCATGGAGAGAAGAAAAAAAGCCATCTCCTGCAAAGCACGGAAGGGTGAAAGATTGACCCCAGCTATGGGATCTGGGACACCCTCCTGGGTTTTAAGCATACCCAGGGGTTGGCAAGAGGTCAGACCATCCAGAGAAATGACAGACACCTCAACAGCTTCACAGGTCCTTGCTCTCCTGAGTTGTGGTGTTGAAGCTTCCTCTCTGAGGCAAAGGTCTTTCAAGTGAAGGGAAGATTCCACAGACTTTGGCCTCACTAATATCACTGTGGTACCCCTGAGGTTCCCAGAGAGGAAACAAACTTCTTCCTTCTTTCTATTCACCCACAACATTTACGTTCTGGCTTCCAGCCTCATTCCTCCTCTTTCTTCAGATCCCAACCATGCGAGGCATTGTTATGGGACCAGGAGGAGGACATGCCATCCTAGGGTGACATGAGGAGGAAAGCAGGAAAACCATCAATTCCTTTGGGTGCCTATGTGCATAGGTGTGTAATGAGAAATCCCCGTTAACCGTGGCATGTTTTGTTACGCAGACACTGTAAGCAGCATACGCAAAGTGTCACGCTACCTGGCCACCCCAAAGAGCTGCAGCAATGTAATACAGGCAAATCTGGATGGGCACAGGCAGTCGTCAAGGGCGGATTCCTCTCCTCCAGGCTTGATCCACATGTCAGACACAAGCTGGAGCTCAGAGCCCTTCATCCTGCCCACCAGCACAGCCCAGTCAGTGCATTAGCATGGGTCAAAACTCCCTTTCTTCTGAGAGGATCTAACTATGGGTTGGGAGCAGTCCTCCCACTCATCCTTGGCCACTGTGCCTGAGGACCAGGCCAGGTTAAATGACTCAGCAAAGGAGGCCACTGCGCTTTGCAAGAGCGGGAGGGAAAGATGAAGAGGGACGGTGAAAGCATGGCAAAGATCAAAGATGGCAGGGAGCGTGAGTCAGAGGGCAGTGAGAGAAGCCAGGGAGGGGATGGAGACAAGCTTGCCTCTAGGAGATGGCGGGTTTGGCCAGGAAAGGGCGAGAGGGCTAATTATGGGTGTCTAACAGCTCCGTCACTCCTTTGATGTGGGAGGCCTTTCAGATAGAGAGCAGTCACCCAGAGCTGACCTCTGCCAGTGGTGACCCCAGGTACTGACTGAACCACCCAATGGTGGGCCCAGAGGAAGGAGAAGCATCCCCTTAAGCGGGTGGGCACAGCCTGTTTCAGGCCTGCTCTGTGTCTGTCTAGCAGCAGTTCAAGTTCAGACAGCCAAACTATCCAGGAAAGAGGGCCAGTGTTTTGGGCCCTGCCTCCTTTGCCCAGTCCAAGCACTGCCACAGACTCTTTAAATGACCTTGGGTGAGTCACTTAGCTTCTCTATTCCTGTCTACAAAGCACCAGCATTTTGTTAGGTCAGAGATGGAGCAGAAGATGCTCTGATCTGCTGATACAGGAACAACAAACACACCCCTGATGTGCCAGTGGAACATTACTCTCAGCTGGTCATTTAAACTGCTTTCCAGGAAAAAACACCTTTTCCCAGCAGAATGCTCATTTCAGGTTTTATGCCTGAACCAGCTCCTGAGGATTTCTGCCTAACAACCCCACGGAGCTGAGGAGGTTTGCGGTCCAGAGCTCCATCTCACAGCAATGGAAACTTGTATGAAATAAACCAGAGTCATCATACACATACATCAATTAAAAATTAAAAAACACTGCAGCAGGACAAGGATATTGGTTTCCAACTACATAACAACACTAGGCATGAGAAGCACAATCACCACGCTGAAATAGATATCCAAATTCTGTCTGAAAGGTGGCAGGACTGTGTCTTGCTTAGCATCCTCTGTGGAATACCAAACACATACTTGGCATGCAAAATTGTAGCATGCGTTTCAAGGGTCAGGCCCCCCTCCTCGCAAAAAATTAATCACACACTTTCTAAACAGAATATATTTAGTGTGCAGTAATGTTCAGAGTGAAAACCATGTTTGGCAAAGGTAGGAGCACCTCAAGCACACACAGCACTGCAATAACCATGAAGTTAATATACTGCACTAGGAAGCTTTAAACACTAAGACATCAAAAATGTTAACCTTTGTATTATCCATCTCAGCTTTACAGCAAGCAGGAAACACGATAAAATAGCTGTCACAGTAGAAGCCAGGCTCTGAGTTCACTAAGGAGATAGTTAGGATAATGTCTATAGCAGACAGTGATAATCCATATTTCTGCATTGCTCACTCACAAATCTGCTGATGTGATATAAACACGTTAATTACAACTGCTATAAAACAAGCCTCGTCCTGCCTGCTCTCCCTCTCCCACCTAGTTTAAGACCAGACATAACTCAGGTTCACCGGTTTAAAGGGCAGAAAGCCTTTCTGATAAAATCCAAAGAACTCGGGTAAGTAAATGGCGATTTTCCATTTCCACCTGCCCTCTGTAGCCGTGGAAATCAAGGGACTCGCATCCTGCAGAGAGCAGGAACCAGCAATGAGTTCATAGCCAGACACAGAAGTTATGAAACTCCCTGGGTTTCCTGTTTCTTTTCATCTGGTGAATGCAGAGCTCTGAGTGGTTCCTTGGGCTCTAATAGCAACTGGCAATACACCACTGAGAAGTCCTAAAATCAGGCAGGAAAAGGGCACTGCCTTCCCCAAACACCCTCAACCAGCCACAGTTCAGAAAGCCCAGCAAGAGATTTGGAAACCAACCCTTTGCCAAAGAGGTCTCACTTTGATGCCTCAAACGAAGCGGTTTACACATCTGGCAGGTGGTTACAGGCAAAGGAAAGGAAAAGAAACCTCGGAAGTTTAAAAATAACCTTGGAGTTGCCTTTAGGGTGGAGCACTGCCTCTGTGCAGGGAAAAGAGGCAGAAATGAAGCGGTTGCCAGCGTGTGGAAGTGCCAAGGGTCTGGCCAACTTGTCCCTTACCCAGCCTGATGCCGTTCAACGCGGCCACTCTACGGCTCTGCTCCCGTAGGATGTTTTCCTGGGACACGCTGCGCTTGGGCTGCCTTCGGATGCACTGCATGATCCAGCGTGGGGCTCAGGGAAAGGCGTCGGGCGTCGGGAAGGACGGGGGGCCACGCCACCCCTGCGGGGATCCCTGCTCATCCAGGAGCCTCCGGCATGCGCGGTGTCAAACGGGGCTCCAAGGAGGGAGCGGAGGCAGCGGGAGAGCGCAGGCAGAGGAAGGCAGGGGAGGGCAGAGTCCAGCTGGGGGTGGGACTGTGGGAAGTCTCTCCTCCTGCTTTGCTCACCAGCACACACTGGATGCAAAATTACACCAAGGCGCCTGCCGGCAGCTGCCCAGGTAGAAGGAACAAGTTTTCCTACAGTCATATGCCAGTGGGTTTTTATGCATCATTTCCAGGGGCTGGAAGAGTCCCAAATATTGTTTGTGGGTGCTAATCAGTGCCTAGGGCTTGTCAGCTTAGCCTGCCCACAAACGCCTGGATCAGAGAGAGCTCGGCTCCACCCTTTCTCTTCTGTGCGGAGCTGCTCCGTGCTGTTCCCACTGACATGCAGTGAAGAGGAAGCTAAAAACACCTTTTAGCCAGGGCAGACTTAGTGCAAAAGCAGCTCGGAAACTGTGTTTTAATGCCTTTCTTTTTCCACCTCAAGAAAAGCATTTTCCTAAGAGTCTGGAGAGTGTCTTCTCTGCCACCGATTTCCTGTATGACTTGGGTGAGTCACTCATCCTGCGTTTCTGCATAGCTCTGGGTTTATTCTTGTAATTCAAATTTATCCTGCAGTCTGGTACAGGAATAAGGTCCCCATCAGTGGTTTAACATGGAATCAGAGAATAATTCAGGTTGGAATGGACCTCTGGAGCCCTCTAGTTCAACCACCCAATGAAAGTGAGGTCACCTTTAAAGGTAGATCAGGTTACTCACAGCATTGTCCAGGTGAGTTTTGGATATCTCTAAGGATGGAGACTCCACAGCTAATCTAGATCCCTGTTCAAGAGCTTAGATGTTCTTAGAGAAGAATTTCACAGAATCACAGAATCACAGAATCATTCAGATTGGAAGAGACCTGTAAGATCATCAAGTCCAACCAGCAACCCAACACCACCATGCCCACTAAACCGTGTTCCGCAGTGCCATGTCTACATGTTTTTTGAACACCTCCAGTAAATGGTGACTCCACCCCCTCCCTGGGCAGCCTGTTCCAGTGCTTCACCACTCTCTCAGTAAAGAAATTTTTCCTAATATCCAGTCTAAACCTCCCCTGGTGCAACTTGAGGCCATTTCCTCTTATCCTATCACTTGTCACTTGGGAGAAGAGACCAACACCCACCTCTCTGCAACCCCCTTTCAGGTAGTTGTAGAGAGTGATAAGGTCTCCCCTCAGTTTCCTCTTCTCCAGACTGAACAACCCCAGTTCCCTCAGCCGCTCCTCATCAGATTTGTGCTCCATTGTTCATTATGACCAGTATAAATTTCCTTCGCTGAAACTCATGACCATTGCCCATTGTCCTTGCAACGGCTGGGACTAAAACCCATCTCTTCCCTATCCATGACCCCTTCTGCAATGAAATACAGTAGCTATACTTACTAAGCTGTTCCATTCTAGGTGAGTTTACAGACCTTGTTACAGCCTAGGTTTCTTGTCATTGCCTTTGCTAGCTGCTGCCCTGCCAGGCAAGCCAAGGGTGAAGATACTGCAGGGAGATGGAGTCAAGCTGGGGTGAATGTCCCTTACTGCAGAACCAGCATATGCCTGAGAAACTTGACAGTGAACCACATGTCACTGTTTCTGCTGGAGACCTAATCGAAGGCTCTCTATCGCCAGCCCCCCATCATACTCAACACAGGTTTTAGAAACACATCCTCTCTTTCTGGTGCCTGGCGATCCCGCCATCTTCCCCTTCTTTCTCTGCATTTTGAAGGAAGCTCTACCACATTAGAGATAAGCACAGACGAGTGGGTTATTTGACCAGCACAAGGACAGGATCAGAGTCATTAATCGCTGCCATATGCAACATTTAAGAAACTCTCTGGGGACAAGGCAGAGCCTTTACATTACATGGCCTTGAACAGCAGTACAACTAATAACACCTTATTTACACATAGCAACTACAAATCACAGATAGCGAAGGAGAATAAAGGCATTTGCTGGATGGGACATTGCTGAACATGTTAGCCAGGCAGTCAATAGGTGTTTGAGGAAACACCTCCAGCCTTTTCTGAGCCCCCTGCACAAACAGGGGCTGGATGTCGGAGCTGTAATCTCTGCAGTGCTCCCCTGGGAGCTGGGAGCTTTGGTTGTGCCCTGGCTAGGAGGCAGGCACCATGACGTAATGACTAGATGATATTTATTAGCTAGCAGTCTCTGAGCACTTCCCGTATTTCATGTTGTACTCGAGAGGACTGAGCTAATTAAAGGGGTGGGGAAGAGAGTGGTCTCCCCTACTTGCCTTAGCAAAACAACTTGCTTCTGTGCACCAGCTCTCCTGTCCAGCATCAGCCAGAGTCCCATAGGGATCTATTTGGGAGCACACAGAGCCCCTCTGCTTCATTTTCTCATTAATTCCTAACAAGCAGTGCCAGTGACAGCACTGCTTGGAGCTTTCGAGCCCCTCAGAGAACATTTTACTGTACTTATCTCTGAAGTTTGCACACACACAAAGCACGGGATCGGCATTCACCGAGTTTAGATACTTCTCCTGAACAGTAACGTGAGAGTTTTGCTGTTGTGCGGGCTTCAGAGATGTAAGGCAGTTAAAATCCATTTGTTTTTAAAATGAAGATGAGATCACTGGGACAGAAATGCCCTGCTTTGGGAAACAACAGATCTGGATGTATTGTGGTCTTGAGGTCATTTAAAGACAATGTCACATCTCATAGACGAAGCCTGATGGATGACTGTGACACTGTGGGTTACACGGCATTGCTTATTAGTGTTACACGATGCTGCGTCACGCTCTGGCACTGGAGGAAGTGATTCCTGCAAAAGGCTTAGAGACAAATTCTCCAACCCTTATTCACTGCAGGTAACACCTGACTGGGTCCGAAGCCTGCAAACACTCAAGCATGCAATTTTACCCATATGACCAATCCCACTGAAATCAATGGCACTAGTCACATGAGTGAAGTTATTCATGTCCCCGTGCCCGGGATCGGGGCTGTGCTAATCATCCTGTCAATTCCAGCCGGATTACTCACAGAGCAAATGGAAATCGATGTGAATGAGGATGTCAGAACGTGGTCCCAAAGTTGGCAAAGTGCTTTAATATCCAGGAAACAGGCACTTGAGATAGAAAGGCTGTAGAGTCTGGTAGGAAATGGGCTATGTGAGAAAACTATTAATGCACAGGCTGCTCTTCAGACAACTTTCCAAAATGAATTACTCTCCATCACATCCTTATACAAAGGAGCCAAGGAAGCTCTATTACCACTTCACAGAGGAAGAAGCAGGTTGGGTTTGAGCTCTTTGGGGCTGGACCAGTTCTCCCATCGCCACCACGTTTGGGCAACACCAAAAGTGGTGCAACCCTAATACTGATCATAGTCTCTTTACACCACACTGACTCAAATGACATGACAGATGACAGCTGCTGATTTGCCCAGACTTGTGATAATTTAGGACTGGAATGAAAATACCCATGCCGGTGATGACCTCACCACTTCCCCATTGCATCATGCACATGATGTAAATTGCTCTATTATGACTAGTAATGCCTATGGCAGTTACATAACAAATAAAAAATGTCATGTTAAGGGGAGATTTTCCCACTAAAGAGGCCAAAGGTTGTGCCTTGCTCTGTATTTGTTACCAAGAAGAAAAAATTAGGTCTATTTTACATGACGCTGTTCTTTGAAGAAACACTGTAATTTCAGTTTCCCTCCCAGGTTCCCACACAGTGAAATTCAATATATTAAGAGTAGTACCACAGAGTATTGCTGCTCATTAATGAACTGCAATGTCTACCCCTACATATTCCAGTCCTCAGCAAGAGTGAGACCATTCAATCCAGGTGAACGCAGAATCAATGAGACTTTGGAAAAGCTGTAATTCAGCTGGTCTGTAGTAACATGACAACCTTCCATCACTTGTTAGGGTGATGGAGCACTCAGAAACTGAAGTTCCTGATGCTAAATAAAGTTTGAGGATTACTTTTGCACACCTAGTATGAGGACTACTGTCAGTGCAGCGGCTGCTTGGAAATGAGCACAACAAGCTGCAGCACTGGGCAGCGGCTGCTGTTCAGAAAAGCAAAAAACCTGTCAAGTGACAAGGATTTAGTTGGTTTCTCCAGTGCTTTTGCAAATCACTGATGTTACCTGTGAAGTGCCTCTGCAGAGTCCCCTTTTGTCATCTGCCATCACCCCATAGTTATATCCAACCTGACTTTTACATCAGCTCTTTAACAGAGCTGATCCCCTTTGCCTGGGATCAGTGTGCTCCCAGCAATGGCAAGCTGTCTTCCAGCTGAGACCCTGCTGGGAGGACAGGACAGCAGGGCTCCTTCCACATCTGCAGGGTCCCACCTGCCCTGCCTTTCCCTTTGGAGCCCAATCGTCACTTCATTCATGCCCTCTCACATCCCACCCATAGACACCCCACTCTTTCCTCCTCCTTTGCTACCTCCAGGACACCACTCACTGCTCTCAGCTTTATTCTCCCCAGTTACGCTGCCCACCCTCCAAAGACCAGGCCTTTCTGCTGGCACAGCAGAGCTTGAGAACAGACAGTTTCTCATTGCCAACAAAAAATGCCAATGGCTCCTCTACACCGCGCTCCTCTTCTGGATCCCTCCGGGGGAGTGGGGACCAGGGAGCGGGTGCTGAGACCATAAGTAACGGTCCATCTCTGGCTCAAGATGCTGCTTCTTGTTGATAGTGGGTGAATCTTCGGTGCATGTGGTATGTACCAAGTTCCACCTTGTGGTGACACTGAGAATGGGCTTCTCCACAAAGCCTGTGGCAGCATCAGCAAACCTCCTTCTCTTCCTTACATTGGCTTTTCTTGCCCAATCTATTTCCCTCCCAGGGTGCTTAATAGGTCCTGCCGAGCTGGCGCAGGGTGACCTTAAAGTTTCATATAGGAGGAGTTTTCCCCAAGCATCATGTTGTGGCTGTCCTTCAAATCACTGCCTAAAACCTTCCTCCGCTGGCATGCTGGCAAGAAGCCGTGTGATGGGCAGGTTTCTGGTGCGCTGAGATCAGCACCATCACCCTGCCCAATATTCCTCAGCCCCACTTTCTCTCTGTATCCTTTGGCTGTCTCGCCTTGTCTGCAAGGTCTCTGGGAGCAGAATCATCCCTTCTCCAGCTCTGCTCTGATCAGTCCACACAGCCCAGCCATCTTCCCCCAAAACAGGTTGGCTATATCCAGACTGCCTACTGGGAAGGACTGCAGACCCATGCCATCACCTGGATCAGGCCATGTGCTAGCTTGCTATGGATCAAAACCATGCTGGGGAGTGTACTGGCAGTTAAACGGTGCGGAGCCCTGGTTTGTATAGACAAAGCCAGGCTGCCTGCTCAGTCATTTCACAGACAGTTCAAATTGTGACCTTTATTTGTGAAAATCTTCATAAATCTTTCTGCCGGTCTGGGTGACTTGAAGGGAGCTTGGATCCATGCACGGCACTGGCTGTGACCCATCAAAAGCAACTGCCCTGCACTCTTGATGAAATCCAGGTAAAACAGCTAACTAAAGTTCATTGTACTCAGGAACTCAAAACCAGACTGAAGGTTTGGTGCGGTCCTTCCATTGGCCCCTCCATCACGGCGCACATAGAGATTTGGCTGCAGAGTGAGAGGCACTAAAACAAACACTGGCTTGCAGTAAATTACAGCTTTTCCAGTAGTTGGTGTGAAAAGAGTGGGAAGAAAGTAAGTGAAAAGAAGGATATCAACTTGATGGGTATGACCAGCACCAACAGCCAGGAGCACTCATGCAGCTTAGTTGCCTAACTCCTAAGTCATGTTTCTGGGCACATGCTGATGAAGATGTTCTCTTCATAAAACCAAAGTCAATTGGACGTGGGTCCCAGCTTCATTGATTTAAGGCCACTTAACAGCTTTTCTCAACATTTTCTTCAGGAGCTGAAATTTCTTCCATAGACAAAATGCAGGTCACTCTCACCATTCTGTACCAGGGCAAAATTTGTGCAATAATTAAATTGCACAATTGAATTATGCAAAACTAGGGGAAAAAATCCTTTTTTCCCCCCTAAGTGATTTATGTGGAATTTCAGCACTCTGTTACTTTAGCCAAAAACAGCCAACGAGACTTGTTGTGCGGTATCTCAACACAAGGCTTTAAAAGGTACCCATGTGAGGGACAGACCGAGGTGTGAGAATTTCCCCACACACATTGACTAAACTGGCTCATTTAAGGTGTGGAAGTATCTTGGTTTAGAAGAAACAGTGGCAAAATCTTCTCTACCTGCATAAAGAAAAAGAGAAACCTCTATGTTTGAGCAAGGTCTGCAGCCTTCCGTTCTGGTGGGCCTGACTGAGTAAGGACTGAGACCCTCCACCCACAGTAAGGACCTAGGAGACGCATGGGCTGGGGGTTGGTCTCGCAATATTTAGATATCTAACTACTGAACAAGGGGGCAGGAGAAGACAGGGTAGAATTCACCTGTCTAGATCCCTATAAGCGTAAAATTTCTTGCAGATACCTACATTTAGCCAGCTGAATCCTATCCTGGATGATCAAATCACCAAGTATTTGTCTGCAGCTTTCCTTCATAAATACCTGTTTATGTATTTTGATCTCCCTGCACAGGAAACTATACTTTGCTCCCAAATCATCGACACCTTTGGCTCCCAGAGCTACCTATCCAGTCAGTTGAGTTTCTGGATCTGGCACAAACCATCTCTTCCCCACGCACCTCTTCCTCTTGCTTTTCCCTGTAGTTGGCTGTATTCTTTCATCTCTGCTACCTGAAGCAGTTTTCCAAGCAACTGCATTTCCTTCTTCCTCCTTTTGCATTTCCTCACTAAAATCTATTTTTCCCAAAGCATCTTTTTGCCCTGACTCATCTGCTTTTGGGCCTGATGTTGGGGCTTTGCACATGGCAACAAACTCAAAGCCAGCTGCGGGCTTTAGTTTTACTAAAAGACATTGCTCACACTGGAAATTTAGCAGCTTTTATGTCAAAATAAAAAAAGACCCAAAATTAATTTTATTTGTCCTGTCTGAAAAAGAGACAAGTTGCATGTTTAATGTACTGAGAAGTGTCAGTATTGCAAATTCTCCTGCACTACTAGAAACACTATGGCTCAAAAAACTCCCACGTAACGCATCAGGCACCGCCTGCATCAAATGGGGTGTGCTAGGAGCGTTTCGTTTGTAGGAAAGGAGATCAAAGTCACCGGCTGCTTCAGAGCAGATCCCAGCTGATCCCAAGTAGAGTTATCTCCACCCACGGAAGCTGAAGCCCAGAAGGAACCTCCTCAGTACTCCCTGCTAAGAAGGGCAGGTGGAGATGATTCATTTGGAAATTTAAATCTAGAAGTTAATCCTCAGGACTAGCTGACAGAAGAACAAGGAAACGGCCTGTTTTGTAGGATTTTACTAACTCTTCCCTGCTGATTCTCACCCTGGGCTGTGGCAGAGGGCATTCCCGTAATGGGGCTGTGGCATTCCCTGCACAATGTACACAGTGTCTGGGATGAAAAAGTCAGTGTATAAGAATAAGGCATAGTACAAATTAGCTATTCTATAATCTGTGCGAGCACAAGGGCTCCCAGTTCAGAAACAAACCAACTTAATGAGGCAAGAGAAAGATTATTAATAGCCCACAGAGTCTAGTAGATTCATTGCATACTAAATGTAGATGACCCTTTATAAAATAAACAACATGAAGGCCATCCAGCTGAATTAAACATATTCAAAATAAAAGGTACAGACCACTAAATCAGAGCAGCTACTCTGGCTCTGTGGACAAGGGAGCGTGCTCAGTTTTCTTGCCAGGACTCAGATCTCCATCCAAATGCAGAGTAAACAAAACTATACAAGCTTTTCAGAAACTCTCATCTGCAGTAATACCTGCTTCTGCTACTGGAAGATATCTCAGGTGTCTCTTACTGACTGTCAGATATTTTACTGAGATGCGCCTGTGGTTAATTCTGACATAGTAAATACAGCTGTTGTTGTATTTACATTGGAAAGAAAAGAAAAACTGAAAGAAAGAAACTGGGTTTCAACATACAGCCATAGAAAGAACATATCTATAAACCATACTATCTGAGAAATTTCTGACAAACTACATAGCACAAGTCTGATCCTGCTAACAAACCAACATGTGAGCAACTTTTCTTGACTAAGTAGTCTGGCATTCAGACTGACTTTGGCACTTGTCTGTGTTATGTGTTAAGGAATTTCAGTAAATGCTTTTTTAAAAGCTTGGCTCATTCAACGCTTGTGTATTTTTCTGCTTGAGACAACAAAATAGATTAACAAACAGCCACTGAATTCTTCTTGATTCCTAACCCCAGAAGACTAAATAATATTCACTGAAAAATGGCCCACAGACCAGAATAGGAAATATTTTAATAGTTCCAGCTGTATTTCTTAGCTTTCTTCCCCCAGTGGTTGTATAATGAATGAGATACCTACAGAAAGTATAATATTAACCTCTGTTTCACCTTCCTGTCAGATTTCTAGCATCCGGGAAAATCAGGGGGAAGATTACTTCAATCTGGGGGAATCTTTTCACATTTCTCCTGGTAATGCTAAACTGATTATGTTTATGGTCAGTCACTTATTGCTCTATTAGTTTATTTTTGTTTATAGCTCATCTATAGTAAGAAAGCACCCGTCTCATGAAATAAAAATAAGCACTCTAGACTCTTCCTATTTCTGTGGGATCACAAAATCCCATTTCAATCTGTAGCTATCACAGTCCTGAGTTGTTTCTGCTCATCAGAGTAAGCAAAATACAATGAAGAGTTAACAAATCAATATATTAAAGTCAGACCAGGGAATAAGGGATATTTCATTACCCTGTCTATCAGACAAGCCTCCCAGTCTTGGTACCAATTGAATCTTCTTAAATCACACTTGCTGGAAGGCCAGAAGGGATTTCTTCTTTTTTAGAAACATTACTTATTTTGTACTTAACATTTATAGAGTCTTGGGGGCAGACCCAGAGCCGAGGTGACTTATCCTGGCTCTGCTGTCTTCACCAGAGCCCAGAGAGTTCATTCAGTTGAGCATTTGTCCCGCTCTCAGTTTCACCATAAAGGGGAGGAGATTTGGATGAACTTTCCTGGGCTTGCAGACACTTATTCAGCCAAGACACCCTTTCTACCAACACAGCTAACCCTATTAACAGGGAAAAATCTGTCATATCTCTCTGTAACACCGAATAAATGCTGCATTACTTCCAAATGAGAGAACGGGGAGGCAAAGGAGGGAGGAGAAAGGAGGAGGAAAAATAGAGCTCTTGGACAAGATAAGAGAGCTGAAATGCAAGGACATTTCTACAAACTTACTGTTGCAAGCGAGGAAAGTGCCATTTGATTCCATTGCTGCAAAACAAGCCTATGTGCAGCAGCAGAAAGGGCTCCGGGAAACAGCTGTGCCCAGATGTTAGCGCTGGCCTGGGGTGGAAGCCAGACCCACACGGCTCCCCCTGCTCTCTGCTCCAGTAATCCCCAACGTCAGCTCCCTTCGGAGAGGCCTGCTCCTTCCCGTTGGCTGGAAATGTGTCTTCACTATGACTCCTCATTTATTTCTCTCCCGCATCCGCACGCCACTGCCTGCCCAGCGCATCGACTGAGGCCAAGCGCCCGAGCCCCAGCGCAGCGCTGGCCCTGGCTCCTCCCCGCTGAAATCTGGCGTCTTCACCGCTGGCCCAGCCTCCTGCTTTTGCTACCGCTGCAGCTTGACAACGATGCCTCTTTTCCTGTTGCTGGCACAACATTTTCACGCCCCGCTCCTTTCGGGGAAGGCTTCCGGAAGACACCAAGTGCTGCAAATCTGTCCTTCGTGGTCCCCAGATGAAGGAGAGGGCCTTAAACAGATGCCAGTGATCCAAGTCTAGGTCTAAGGGCTTTTAGACACTGGTAGGGGCATATTTCTTTTCACAGGTAAAAAGAAAAAAACAGGTCAGAAATTGCCAATGTAGAAATAGAAGTTGTAACCACAAACGCTCACAGAGGCGTGAGCTTAAAGCAGAAAAAAAGTTACAAGCTTTGCATTTGAGACAGCGAGACAGAAAGCAGAAAAAACTGCACTGTCCTGAGGCTTTTACTGAGTGGAACTGATTTCTTCCTCTCTGTCTCCTACTCTTGAATTAGGTATTTTCTAAGGGTTGAAAGACGATGCTGGCAAAGAGGGAGGGGGAAAGAAAGGGAATCCAGTCTGGGAAAATAAAGTGTCCCTCTACTTGAATGTTTGGGGGAGGTTTTCAGTTATTGTTTTGCTGTTGTTTATTTCCGTTTCTGGTTATTTAGGTTATCTTGATGCAAACAATTGATGGAGTTGTTGGCAGATTCAAAGCCCTCATTCCTTAGCAGCTGTAAACCCGGCAGCCCCACCGACAGAAGGGAGAAGTCCCTCTCTGATAGTGACAGATCCGGGACGCACACAGTGAAAAATACTTTGGGACTAGGACTGTTTGTCCCTCCCTGCCAAGAACAGGGCTGCTCCTTTGAGAGCACAGATGTTGTTCTCAGATACTTTTACAGTCCACAAATATAGGGCTGCTGCCACCACTCAAGGAAAATTGCACTAATACAGCAAAACTCCTCTGTGTTAGCACAAAACTGACAAAACCAAACAAGTGGAGAAAATAAAGAGCAGAAATTTCACCCCACGACTTCTCAAAAGCCCACCCTTCTACCGTACAGCCACCAGCATGGCTTGGGAAGGCTCATCTCCCACTAGATGCTTTCTGAAGGACCCAGGAAGGAGCATCCCTTTTGCAAACCCACAGACAAGGAGACATTGACTCGGACAGGGGCAAACTGTTTGGCAGCAAGGTCAGCTGCTGGCAGGCAGGACAGCAGCTGGAGGCACCCAAGAGATTCCTTGTACAGCCTTAAAAGCCTAAAGGCAGGGGGATTTCTGGAGGGCACCACCAAAACCTGTCGCCCTTTCAGCTGATGGGGAAGAGTACTGCAGGGAGTGTACAAGAGGCTAGTGGATGAGTCAGCCAGACTGGAAAGTCCGGTAAAGCTGAGGTGATGAGAACATTATGGTTTTCACAAGGGAAGAAAAGTAGAGAAGTGCAGTTTGAAAGTGGTGACGGGAAATAGCATTATAGTAACTCCTTCGCTCTTCTCTGTATCACACCCCATTGCATCCTCATGCTGCCTAACACAAGCCCCTCACATAGAGACGTACCGGCCAGTATCCCTATGCCCTCTGTGGCAAAGCAGGGAGATGTAAGAGAGCTACATTAGTCTCAGAAACAATGAGGACCATATTCTGGATAGAACCCCTTCACAGCAGCGCATGGCATGATGGCACCAAGACATGACCATCACTCCTGTGCCCGCTGTGACCACCACCGTAATTGCACTGACTGCTGGACAGAGCACCATCAATGAGCGAGACGGAGTTTCTCTGCCATCATCCTTTGAGATTTGAAGATGATCCCCTGCATTTACCCCTTCATGACAGTCCACTGTATCTTCTTGTGCTTCCTTCTTGCCATGCTGCATTCTCCATGGTGACAGCAAGTGGTAGCAGAAATGGTGCCTGTCAGGAGGATTCACAAAACCTTGCCCAGCTTTTCACTTTTCCCCATTACACTTACTTTTCCTGCTTCTGTACCCGTCCAGAAGCATCACCATTTTGGCTGCTTTGAGCGCTTTGGCACCTTTCTGCCACCCTAAGCTAAGTCATCACTATTCCTAAATCCTTGATGAGCTTGACGATGCATGTGTGCTCAGAGCAAGCCTGGCACTCACAGACAGCCTTGCATTCCTTGTGTTCATCAGAAAGTACAGCAGTCGCCATCAGAGCTGCTTGATATCCTGCAGCAAACACCTAGAAGCTGAGATCGCACAGCACAGGTCTTATCAGAGCCTTGTTTCAGAAGGCAGCCATCTTTTTAGCTGTATTTCTGCATGCACACTATATGCACCTGAATTCCTGTTCTTTGCATTGCTGAAACCAATATATGTCCAGAATAACAATGAAACCAAAGTGACAGGAGGAGCTACGGGGCTCCTGTGAGCTCCAGAAATCCTGCTAACAAATGATGTTCTAAGAATAATATAGCAGTTTAAGAATCTTATATGTATCAAGTCTCAGATCCCCATTTTGGATCACTGTACTTATTGTATTCCTTCCTGATTTGGATTTTAGCAGATCCAGAAGGTGCAAGGTGCAAAGGGGGATTGCCCTCTGCCTAGTTAAACCAGCATCACAGCTGAGTGGCAAGTTTAAAACTAGCGACAGAGCTGCAAAAAGTCAGTGTTCATCTGGAAGCCCTGAAAGCAATTCATTTTATAAGAAAATGTGTAGTTAAGATAGGCTGCAGCCAACTGTTGCTGTATCTTTGCTTATTTTTTAAAAGCTGTCTGAATTTCTGGCTGCTTCTTCCCTGTTCCGAAAACAGCTCCTAAGCGCTATCCACCAACTTGCTCACAACCAGTTTTGTGGCTCTTGATCTTTGAGATCAAACCAGGATTTGAAGGGGAGAGTTCGGTATGATTAAAATTAAACAGCACTCCTTTGTGCATGTTGCCTCTATTCACAGCAGCAATACTGTTGCTAAGGGTCAAAGTTAAATACATACCATTTATTCTGAGCAGATCGGTCCTGGCATCCGTAAGGTGGCATTTCGATACCTTTTTTACGGACTGCAGGTTTGTCTTCTCTGCTTTGAAAATTAACTTTTACAGTGAGATAACAACAGGACAGTAAAATCTTTTCTTTTATTGCAAGGTAACTGAGCAGGGCGATTGCATACTCTCTGCCCATGCTGACTTAGCTCTCTTTATTCCTTGATAAAATTGCCTCCTCCAGGATTTTACAGCAGGTGAGTTAACATGCACTGATTGTTTCGCAGGAGGAACACACCTTTTTAGCAATGAAGACAAAACCTCACAGAAAAACCTGCTTTCCTGAATTCCACAAATACATTACAGATTACAAGGAGGGATGGATTTATTCCCTCTGGACTCCTGTGGGCACTACCCACAAGAGTGACTTCACTGCTGAGCCCAGCTTGGTGTCTCCCAGCTTTCCGCATTTAATGGCTCTCCGAGACTTTGGAAGCCGCTTTATTTGCCTGCCTTTGTTGTCATGGATTTTAATCCCCAAATCATCCTGCCAGGCTGAAGAGGAATGTAAGGAACTCCCTGTGGTGTCTGAGCCATTTGTCTCTCCACCTTTCCGGTGTTCCTTGGAGTCAGGATCCTGGCTGCCCAAGGTTGTACCTGGACCTAAGCTCCTCCTCACTACCTTCCCAAAAGGAAGGCAAGGTTGGGGTGAAAAAGTAGAATACCAATAAAAATTAAAATGATAGGATAAGGGCATGTAAATCAAGGAGAGGAGCAGGCAGTTTTTGTAAGGCTTCTTGGCCTCAGTGCACAGGGTTTGTCCTCCTTGTTTGCATGAGTAGGAGCTATAGGATGGGGCCCATATGCAGAATAACGCATTAAAGGGAATATTTAGAAATGGCAGTGCAGGAGGGAGAGGATAAGAAAGAACCCAAAGTCTACATCACAGAATTTTCTCAGGTATGGAAAGAAACCTAGACATGAAAATGACTCAAGAAATAAGCAACCTGTTATTTTTTGTTCCTTTCTCCTCAGTCTTTCCCCTCCAAGGGAAATTCACCCTTGAGGCTCTGGCACCCAGGAGGGAGGGAAAGCACAGCTCCTCCATCCTGCTCCCAGCCCTCCCCTCCTATCAGCCACTGGAGAGGGTTCTCAGGGCTGGAGGAGGGAGGAGGACTCCACTTTCTCAGTTGCGCCAGAGAGAGGTGCAGGGAGGATGCATTTCTTGAGCAGGAATCTCTGAATAAGAAGAGGCCAGTAGTGCTGTGAGATCCTCCTTCGAATTTCTCTCTGGACTATGTGCATATGGATTTGTGGCACAAACATGCCTGTGGCAGTGGGAGCTAAGGAGCTGCTGCTCCCAAGTTGCTCTCAGGGTGGGGAGATGAGGCTCCTGGGAGGTGAAGAGGGGACAAGAGGACATGTCGCAATACATGCATCATCATCCTCCTCCTGGACTATCACAGAAGGCCTTTTCTCAGTCGTGAGCTTCAGGCTTATGCCAGTGACAACTCTGGTACCCCCAGAATCTGATTAAAGGAGGCACAAAGGCCTCACAAAGCCCATTTTGCTCCACAGTCCCTTTAATTTGGCTCAGCCACAGTCCAGACTCGGGCTCAAAGACCCTCCAGCAAAGACAGCAAGAACTGAGCCACACTCAGCTCTTTGCTGTGCCTGTTTAAGACAGGCACATCTCATTGCACCAATTCACCTTCCAGCCAAAGAAACTCAATCACCAAAGCGCATACCATCAGACAAAGGCAATTACATTTCAAATGAATAGAAAATCCCGAAAGATGCTTTGGGCACCCTGCTTTTTTCTTGTCCATACCATCATTTTCTGAGCTCATCAAGAAGCAGAGTCAGGGCATCTCTAGGCCTGGACACATGTTGTAGGATTGTCATGGCCTTCCCAAAGCAAAGCTGTCACTTTTCTAAAGAGTGCAAGGTGATATTTTACCGTGATATTTTACCAAGGGGCAAGTCCTAAAGCCAGGACACACCTTGATTAACCCACTTGCTGTCTAGCCATATACATGAGCTTGAAAGGAATTAAATGTCAGCCAGGCTGGGTGAGGAGCCTGCCTTCCTCTGTAACCCACCCTCCAACACGTGTCTACGCAGCTTGCCAAAATCATCAGCTGAACTGGAGTTGTGCAAAGTCAATGAGAGCTCACTTTTCTCGCACACCTACACCCCTTTGCATTCTCCTCCTTTGTTTGTGTACACACAGCCCTGCCCAGGCAGCAAAGAGCATTTGCAGTGTTCAAAGCCAAAAATGTTCGCAAGGTTCAATTCAATGGCGAACCATAAAGCACAGCAAACCCAAAGCAAAGCAGTGTACCTGTCTCCACTCCGAAAGCATGACTCAAGTGTTGGTTTAATTGTACACAGTGGAAGGAGTAGCTTTTCATCTCAGAGGAATGCTACACCACCTGATCACCAAGTATTTCCTACAGAGAAGATGCCTCCTGGCTCCCTCTGCCTTTCAGACTCTCACACACACCCTCCTCACCACACAGAAATGTTCCCAACCGCCTCTCCCAAAGATAACAGCAAGGTGCTTTGTTTGCTTTGCAAAACCAACTCAGGATTTCTGCCGCTGTGGTACAGCAGGAGTGTGAGAAGCATTTGAGGATTATATGGCCAGCAGGGAGCTTTGGTAGCCACGTGTTATTTTTTTGTCAGCAGAATTACTGAAACCAGCACAAAAGAAAATGTCATATTAAATAGAGTTCATGTCAATGCAGAAGCAGGACTGGAATTTTTCAGACACTTCTGTTATGGTCTGGCTGTTCACTGAAATGTTTTTTCATGTCTTTTCCCAGTCTGTTTACTGTTGTAGATGGGGTGTCTTACCATCCTTAGATCATCGGGTCTCTCTACATCCAACTATCATGTAAATAAGTCAATAATAGATGGACAGCAAAATGTAACATTCTCAATTGCCTTTTACATTTTGGGAACTGCTCAGGGCTCTTATGAAGCAGTCTATATATCAGTTTGGAAGGCCAGCTCCCATCACCCTGAGGAGTCACCTTCTGTAAAGTTATCATTACTCTTTTGTTATCAGTACTGCCTTTCATTAGGTGGACATAGTTCTTGTTGATAACACATTGCACTCCCTGCCTATGCAAGATCTGGGATTCAAAGGACTGATCCTGCCACTGAGTCTGCTCCACCCAACATTTACCTATCGGTGAATTTTCCCAACACTGCCACGTTTCTGGCAGCTGCTGGTCTTTCATCTGCAATATACACAGTGCAGTGTGGGGAAGAGTAGCCTCATGGCTCAGCAGGAGCTGACAGAGCTCAGCACCTGTGGAAATCAGGTTCCCTTAGGACATAAATTGGCAAAAGCTCAGGAATGGGATTTATGACCCTGCAAGAGCAGTGAGATTATTGGGTTTGTGGACAATTTGCTGGACAAAGTCATTTACTGTAGTTTATAAGCTAGGCTGGAATGGAATTAACACAACACAATATAAAGTTCAGAGAACGCGTAGGGCAGCCAGATGCCTTGTTTATCACCACAGACAGCTGTGCCAAAATATCTTCAGACTGAATGATGTTGATGTATACATCTGCATTTAAACCATTTATTGCAACAGTTACTCCCATTCAGAAGAGTAGTACATGGCCACAGGAAAAAGAAGTGACAGATGCTGGGATGTGTAAAACTAAACCTGCTGTTGGCATAATCCTACACAAGTCCCATTAAAATTAACGAGGTATTTCTGCTTGAGCAGAAGATAAATTTGACTTACTAAGCCAGAAATACGCCTACCTGACTCTGTATATCTGAAGTATTTGGAGGGGTTTTTCCTCCACTTAGTATAAGTAAGTAATCAAGAGCAGCCCTAACCAGCAAATGAAGCAATAAAACAATCAAAGGTCACAATTAAAGACTTTAACAGTTACCAGCTCAACAAATCTCACATTGATTTCAGACTGAAAAATTACATGAAAACAGAGGAAAAATTAAGATTATGCATAAGATTTGGGAATAAAAGACCTAGGTTTCTCTACTTATTCCAAAAAGCTCATAATAACTCTAAGAATTTTGGTATAAAGGAGACATTTAAAAAATTTGACCTCTGTCCAATAGTACTAGGTATGATTTAGACATCTCACTAATTTTACCTTCAACCTAATTTTAATTTGTGTTGAAAGTTTTGTTTCATATTTGTTTACCTAATTTCTGTCACTACAAGATAGATTTATGAGTGTCTGAGGGTCATTTTTGTACATTTCTATGCTTTAACAAATCAAGGTTTAAGTGAGCCCTCTAATGTTGAATTCCCTGACTTTAAGTATTTTGATTCTGGGATAATGAAAATGTCTTTACCAGAGAGCTGTACAGAAAAGTACATTTAATCTTAAACACTTCTTAGCAAGATTTTTTGTGGGGAGGGGACCCCAGAGACTTCTTTTAAAGCTATGAAAAGCTCATCTATTAACAGTGAATGAGAAGCTCAAAGAAAGTGTCACGCATGCATTTTATCAACTTCTCAGTTCAGTGCAACAGTAAACAGCACAGATCAGCCACACAATACCAGACAACTAGATATGATTTATAACTGTGTGAATGATTTAGTAAATCTGACCATTAACATGAAGTTAACATTGTGTGATTGAGAAACAATAACTTAATTGGGGAACCTAGTAACATACTAGACTTACTGGTATGAAAACATTACTTGCAGTGATTATCACTGTTATAAAAGAAGAGCAGTGGGAGACTGGTCCCAGGGTCCTGCCACTTTTATCCATCAATGTCTCCTTCTGATATATTCCAGATTGCAACAGAGCTGAGACACCGAGCTTCACAACCACTAACATCCAAGTTAGCAAGCACACTTCTAACCTTGAAAGACCACAGTCATTAGGCCAAGTCATCTGCTGTCAGGAATGCTTGACACGCATCTCTTCTTTCTTGCACCGTTGCTTCTTTACAGCCAATAGCACTGGGGTATACAAGTTAAGTATGGAGGAGGGTTGATGATTAATGTCATAATGGTTGCTTTTAATATACTTCATCTGTCAGCTTAATTCTCTGTAACTGGGATAATCACAATAATTAGATGCAATTGTTCATATCATTACTTAATTGCAGCTTTTTTCAGTGTAGCCAATTCATATGAATTTTAAATGCACAGAAAATATGGAAAGTCTGAATTACACCTACATTTTAGAAAATCCTATGTATAATCTTATGTATAAGATTGACCCAGAAGTTTAAACCACACATGAGGATCTTGTGATTCCAGAGTGCGCAACACAGGTATTCAGTGATATTACAAGCAAGGCATTTTTATTTCTGATCCTAAAGAGTTAAAACTACAAGTCACACAAGCTCAGTGACATCAGACTTCCCTCCACTCCCATCTGAACAATTCATGCAGAGTACAAAAATGTTCTTGAATTGCTAACTTCTCCAGAGCAGATATTTATGCAGAAAGTATGCAAGGAATCCCTGTGTCTCCTAAAGTCCTAATGAATGGCCACCATTTTTTGTGTTAATTTACAATCAGCCATGCTCTTTGAAAAACCAGACATGAGATGAGGAGAAAAACACATACTGAAATCATTTAGGACCAAAAAAAAAGAAAGATCAGGCAAGGTGACAATTTATTACTAGATTAATTTTTAGATTCATGTATTTCCTAAATGAATAAAAGGATGAACTTGTAAAATCTCATCAAGTGTATTCAAGTAGAGTATTCATAACCTCTAATTTAGTTTCTTTTAGTATCTAGTTTCATTTCGTAAGATGAAAGTTACCACAGTTCAATAAACTGCCACTGAAGAGAGGGGAGCCTTTGAGAAGAACGAAGAGGACCAAATTAAGATGCTGAAGTATCTCAAAATAGACAGAGTAAATACCCTTCAGAGAGGCAGTGTTTTAAGTCTGAGATCACATGCTATATCTTTATTACAAAGGGAACAATGAACCTTTGCTTTAAGTGCAAAGTAGAACTCGAGTTTACATATTAAGGTGTAACTGCTACTTCCAAAATCATGCATTTATACTCCTGATAGAATCAGGAATGCAGCCACATTCCTCTGGCTGGTGGTGGTGTTTGGATTTTTGAAAAGAAAACACCAAGGCGATATCAGGGTGCAGAAAGAACCATAAAAGTTGCCCACTGAGGAAATATTTTATTCTTTTTGGTGCCTCCTCATCAGTTCTGCAAGCCTGGTGCAGCCAAAGCAGAAAGGTTAAATGACTCATTTCCTTCCTGCTCCTGCTGTCGGGCACCTAAACCAGCACAGCCCCTACACAGGCGTGCACCCCTCCGATTGTAGGAGACCTGGTTTGTGCAACTACGTGCAGACATGCCTGTGGGAACAATAGTCGGAAACTAAAACACAGCGCTATCTGATTGCTATTCATATATACTAGTGGAATCCCTGCTACAAGCCTGTGGGCTGTGCAAGAACCAGAGAAGAAAACCCTGAAGCTGTGGCGTGGGCCTTGCCTTTGAGTTTGCGGCACCTCAGGCACATCCCTAAACTCCCCAGGGCTTCCCTCATCCACCTAGTGCAAATTACGCCATCAGCTACCCCTGTGCCCACCATGTGAGTCTTTAATCCTGAACACTTCACCCTCCCCACTCTCTCTGGCCACTTGCTTGCTGGAGCAGAAGGTGAGAATCCCCAGAGATATCTAGTTTTCTACAGAAATTGCGCTTGTAGCTGACACACTCCTGCTTATATCAGTGGTGGATCTCCTTTAGATGGAAGGTAAAAAGGGCTGCTCTGCCAAAACAGAAGACAACCGAACAAACCAGCTTTGGCTGCTTATTGAACAGTTTCACTTAAAAGTGTTGCAACCCTGTGGTGTCTCAGCACAAGAACACACCAGGACATGATGGGACATGTTCTCACTGTTTTATGCCTTATATTCTTCAACCCCAATGAGGATGCTTTTAATTCCAAGATGCCAGCTGCAGCCCAGGTTAAAAAGAGATTTTGAAGGGTTTTGCTCACTTTCTCATGCATCAGGGATAATTCTGGGCTGCACTTTGGAGGTGCAGGGGTGTGTATTTTTCAGGCCAAGTGCAGTTAAGAAAAGAATTCACCCTTTCTGCTGAATATGAAAAATATGGTGAAGCTCTCAAAATGCAAGCATTTCTTCTTGCATTAGGAAACGCGTTGTTTTCAGGTCAAAATTAACACTATAATGGATTCCATGCTAAACTGTAGCACTGAGGGTTAAGCCATACTTCGATTGTTAGTCTGTCACTGATAGTCTCTGGGTGCTCCCTGTGGGGGAAAAGTGCTGCTCCTTGAACTTAACGACTTTAAAAACAGTACTTGGCTTCCTAAACACAGAAGTCTTCATGTCATTTCAAGTGTTGTGAGATGTTCCAGCTGGCCTTCTACTTCTGCTCCAGAAGGCTGTCAATCCTCAGTAGATCCTGTGTCAATGTCTGCCAGTCCCTGGCAGTCCTGTAGGCAATGCTGTCCTAAAAGCAAAACCTTCCCTTGGGAGACCTTTCCTTGCTCAGAGCCCTAAGGAAGCTGCTATGTTAGAAATAAGCTCTGAAATGTTAAAAGATCATGTAACTCACCCCTAGAATAGCCTGCCTAGAGATATTTTATAATACAAACACAAGTAATAAGCTTACTAGAAGAGTTATTAGGTGCAGTTTACAGCAGGGCATAATGGGGAGAGAAACAGTCATTCTGGGACCTCCCCACTAGGCAGTTCCTTGCCCTTGTTTCAGTGCCTTAGGTGAAGACCATTTATATGGCAATAACTGAAGGTAAATGGAAACAACATATCCCTTGCTTCCTGATTTCCTGGGCACAGGAAAGGGTACTACCGAACATGTCCTGCTAGCCTGGGTGGAAAAGAAGACGCTGATTTTGTAGGCAGGTTCCAGTTCATCTGGCTGGTGAACCAAGGTGCCTCCTCGCTTTCTTTGATCCACTGCAGGACTCACATGGAAAAGCATACGCAAGCCTGCTGGTTTGGCTGAGCTGGCCTTATCTTTCCTTACCAGCAAAAATCAAATATACGCTGGGAAAGCGAGGTGATAACACAGCTGTACATTTTTCTGGTGACAGACTCTGCATGCCCTCAGGACACCACCACCTCTTGCACTCTCCCATCCCAGTGGGACAGATTTTCTTTCTTTCACACGGAGTTCCTCCAACCATACTCCTACAGACACTATTTCCAGTGAGATTCCTCCTAGTCTTCAGGAGCTAAGATACAGTTTGGAGCTAACTTGGGCAGCAAGAATAGAAAACGAGGCCAGGCTGTCCTTAGGAAATCCAAGCCACTTCCTTTGCATTTCTGCCACCAGGGCCAGCTTACAGCAGCCATGAGCCCTCAGGCTGTTCTCTGGAAGATGGCAGTCACAGACCCCTCTCCAACAGCACAGCCTATGTCCTCTCCTTGAACTCCAACTCTTTGCAACAGATGACATTGTGTTGCCTGTGACCAATTTACTTATGTCCCATCCTACCCTTGCAAGGGCTTTGGAGGTAGCTCTAGCACTCCATATTAGTGTTGTCCCAAAGTGAACAGTCTCCTTGAGATGATCTTTAGGGACTAAAACAAGATATTCTTGTTCAGCTATGCAGCCCTAACTCAGCTGGCCTTCTGGGTCATTTGTCTGTGTCCAAGTTCCTGAGGATAAAGGGATAAAAATGCATTTAAACCCACCCCATTCACCACCCTGGAACACCACAGCCCGGAAGGATACTGTTTGGAGCTTGGCCTAAATTAGCAGTTTTCAGGGAGGTGAAAATAACACAATGCTAAGGTTCCTTCTGAGGTTCATCTTAGAAACTTCCTTCTCACCTGGCCTGACGTTCCTATAAGCTTCGTCTCCAGTGCTCCCAAATGGCTGTTTCTAGCCCTCAGCGCACTGACAGAGAGGGAACACTGGATTCAACAGTTTGCACTAAATGTAAGCTGTCTGAATCTGTGCCATCTGCTTCAAACACGTTTTTGCTCGTGCTCTTATTAAAGCAGAACCAAGAGCTGCGGACAAATCCAAATGAAAAATCCTAAATGGAGGGGCATTTGGATTCCTTTTCCTTCCAAATCAGGTGGCAGTTCCTCATTGCACTGTACCACACAGGAGGCGTATGATGGGTCTTTTCCATCTTCTACTCCAAAGATTCAGACCTTGCCCCATCCTCTAGCAGAACAGGGCCTTGCTCAGCACATCTTCACATTACAGACATCTAGAGCGTGGACAGGCATGGAAGAATGAGAGAGAGAGGAGAGCAGGGGAATATCTGCAAACACATTGTGTCTGAAAGTTTGCTGGCAGGAGGCTAAGAAAAAACTTACCAGATAAAGGTAAGAAAAAAAGGTGTTTAATTTCCTGCGCAAAAGTTTTCAAGACAAGGAGGGAAAGCCTGGTAAAGTACAGAGGCACTGGGACAGCACAAGACAGGCCCAAGCCATGGTTTTCTGACAGCCATAGCTTGGCTGAATGAGCCCAGCCAGGTAAGTCACAAAGGGGTAAAAAGTAAGTAGTAGGGTGATCTCAGACAGGAGCTCCCAAGGGTAGGGAGAAAAGTAGAAGGAAGACGCCCAAACTTTCTCCTCTTCCAAGGTTTCTTTGCATTTATAGAAATCCCGGCTGTGTAAGGAGAAGAACTTCCAAAAGAAACTGAAACCCAGAAGGGAATCAAGGGAAGAGAGAACCATATTTCCTCCTGAAAAGAGTCAATCAGTAGGTTATTCCCAGCAGTGTAAATTAGCTATTGTGGGGCTCTGCCAAACCATGCTAGATTGCTTCCAGGACAGAAGAGGCTCACAGAAAGTTAGTCCATGTATATATATCTATGCAAACGCGGAATGTGCAGTGTAGGTACGGGGTACAGACATCTCCCCAGTGATGTCTCTGAAGGGTACAACAACACTATTAAGCATCAGTTAAATCTTTTTGTTACTGCAAATTCTTTAAGATCTGGAGAGATGAAGGCTGTGATCCACCACCACGTAGATGCTGTCCAAAGAAACAGGTTCATTTACCAAAAATAGCACTGAGAAGAGCCTTTATGGCCACAGAAAAAAAAAATCTGGAGTTTGAAAATGCTAACCTTATTCTTTAATTTGGGGAACAAAGGCATATCTGGAAGCAGAAGCCAAATATTGGGTTGTGAATCTAACCAGAGGCTGCTTTCCTAGTCAGCTTTCATAGACTCCTTACAAATAATCAGTGGACTCTCTGCTAGTCATGGAACGCAGAATGAAAACCACTAATTTTAATAAAACATGTTACTGGGTAAACTGTTTTGGGGTAAATATAATAGATTTGACAAAAGGAAGTCAGACTGTAGTCCAATAACCCTCTCTGACCCAGGGACCTGTGAACGTGTTGGGGAACATGGAGTATGAGCCCCTTGTTCTGCTCTGCTTGAGAGTCCCAGTGTCACACCAGCACTGCACCCTCCAGCTGGATCTCTGCGTGGAGGCGTAGCCCATTTCCAGCTTAATTAGAGAGTGATGTATCTGCCCAGACACTGTCGGAAAGGAATGACTGGCTCCTTTGTGTATGCATTTTCCACATGCTTCTCCTACAAGTTGGGTGTGTCCGGTTTCTAAGATCCCATGCGGCTTGAATGAAATTACAGCATAAGTATTTCAGCAGAAGTACGGCAATACCCACTAACACGTTTTAGTGAGGGACAGACTTGTAGATACAGGAGAGAGGTGTGGGAAGCAAAGAAAAGCTTAGAGTCAGGAAGTGTAAACTGGAAGCAAGTGAAAGGGCTGACTCACATCAGGAGACAGCCACAAAATAACACCACACAACATGTTAAGAGAGAAAATAATGAAGACTATCCAGGTGGAACTGTCAATCACAGGTTACTTCAAACTGTCTTCAAGAGAACTGGAGATGATCTAACTACAGCCAGCAAGGCAAGATCTGTAAGAAATGGGTAGTCTTTAACTAGGACATTTGGAGAAAAAAACAGGACAAGGAAGCAGTGCAATGTGAGAAGCCAGCTTTCACAAACTGAGCTGTTTGGCATTTTTCACCTGAAACTGAAAGGTTATTTCTCCATTTTCCATGCCTTCAAATTTTACTTGGGTTTTAAAGTCAGGCTGTGGATGCTGGTTTTAGTTCATCTTCAAATACACATGGTAACATGCAAAGAAGACCCGCATTCCAGCGATACCTGTTTGGCTGCATCTGCCAGTGTAGAGAATAAACACACTTTACCTAATACACTGGTAAGACAATATGCTAGATTGAGATGGAAGTATTTTTACCTGCTCAGCTGCCTGATCAGAACAAAGATTTAATACAATGTTTGTTTTTAAAGGCTTTCCTGAATACGTGGAAACTTTAATAAGACCACTGGAGGGCAGCAACGTCAAAGGGAACCATTCATCAGCGTCATTTTGGGAAGTGTTTCGTGAAAACCCAAACCCAAGAAGACCTTAGCAAAGAAATAGAAATAATTAGAAATAATATTCTGCTACCCAGATGCAAATATACAAAACAGTGCAATTCTTCTAGCGCAAAAGATACTATCACAATATCATTTCCCTTACTTTCCCGCATCTAAAGAATGCCACCTGAAGTCTGCATGACTCGTCCTGTTGTCAGAAAATGCTAAAAACATCCAAAAATATGTGGAGTCTTGATGCATTCTGAACCCTATGGATTTGTAGGGTTTTTGTTAAAATCAATACATAACCCAAGACTATTTTGTATATCTTTTTATATACATATATATAATTGTAATTATATTTACATTTGAGGTATATATAGATACCTATTTCCAAATGAATCCATATTGTTGCATTAATATAATGGGGGCAGCACGTTCAGCAGAATTTTTAACTTTGATTTTTAAGTGTCCTAAATTTCATAATTTCAAAGAAACCTTTCAAATACCAAGTGAGTAAAATCAGTTTAGTGAGTCCCGCCTCTGTAAGGAAGTCCACTGACATTAGTGAAGATTTTGGGGTCACCATGAAGATAAACGTATGAACTTTTCTGCACGCTGTTCCAACATAGTGAAAGGATGCTATTATTAGTCCAATATTTGCACATTTAAGGAATAAATGTTGACAATAATTTAAGATTATAGTTAGTCAAACACAGCTGTGCATTGCTGTAAAATATATAAAGAAATACACTGGCTGACTTACAGACCCAGGTCATAACATCTGTCTATACTTTCAATAAAATATGTGCAAGGTAAATAAAACTGCTATGGAACTTGCTATTTTTGTAAAAAGTGTAAGATACAGTTCCACTCTGCAATGTAGTTATGTACACATCACCTCTTCCTCAGTACTTGAGCTCCCTGATTGCATTCAAATCACATCTGGCCATTTTATATACAAATATGTTCTGTTACTGTTGGTCTTAGGAATCTGACAAGCAGAAAGAAGGAGCTGGGCTTGCCTTATCCATAGTGTCATTTCATACCTGGATGCCTGAACAAACCACCCCCATGACTGTAAGGTGATTTTGTTAGGTTACAACGGGAAGGACCTTTTCTGAAGACGTTACTACCAGAAGAAAGCATGGTTTTGGACAAGAGTTGAACTTTGAAGAGTCCTCGTGGGACAACAAGGAATGTGTGGAGACCACCTGCGGAGTGTGAACAAAATAAATACAGAAAAGCAATACGATCCTGACAAGACACGGTGGCTACTTTTAAGAGTGGAATAATCTGGACTTTAGCAGAATTTATGATTCCTCTAAGGTCTGTGACTTAGGCTACGTCTACCTTAGCAAGTGGCTTGGTGCACTAGGAGCAGAACTGCAGTGCAAAAAAAGTCAGTGTTTAGGAGACAATCTCCACTCTGTAGGCATTTGAGAATGTTTCATTTAAGACTAGCTTTTGCCTGGTCCTGTAGACTGAAAGCCCATTAGCTGACAGAGCACATGAGGTGAGATCCTGGAGAGCTTAGTTTCAGATTAGTTTCCTCCGAGAGAGATGCCGTTGTGCCCCATGCTGCACACAAGCATACAAAGTGGGACCCTTAGGAGTCTCTTCAGATCCACACACCCAATCCAAATCTAAACATCAGCATAAAAGCCAACATTAAATGGTACAGAGGAGAAATACAAGGTAAAATGTCTGGTAGAGGTCATACATGGCAGTTAGAGAAAGTGTCTACGTTTATACCTATAAATGTAGGCTAGAGTTTCTGTTTTGGGGTTTTTTTTTTATCATTTCCTACATGCATGAGTCTCTCTTCAGCCTTTGGAAGTTAAATATCTCAGAATGGTGATAAAGAGGATTATATATATGCAAATTGTTGTTAATGTTTATCATATTTATATGGAAATGTGAATATATATGTGAATTAAACAGCTTTACAATGGGAACAGTGGCATTTCTTTTTTATGTTTATATGAGTAAATGACGACAGCATAAAAATGGAGATCTAACAAAAAATATATCAGTGTCATATGGGAAACAATTGTGTACAGCTCTAGACCAGTGTTTAAGCCCTCCGTTCTGATCTTGCATTTGAGATCACCTTCACTTCCAGATTTCGTGGCGGGTTTCTGGACTGCAGTTGGAAAAAAAAAAATCCAGCTTCTAAAACGAGATGATCTGCTTGGAAAGTTAGTGAAAGACAGTAAAGGTGAAAGTACAAAAAGTCTTTTCCACAGTCAGTTTTCATGTACATCTATATAATATTTTAAACAAAAACATCTGCTTTACTGCCACTACTCTAAGGTTTCCTTAAAGGCTGGGAAAGAATTCTGTAAAAAATGCTGGATTTTATTAACATTCCAGTTAGCAAGCAGATGTTATAACCAATTGTAATAGCACATGATGAGAAAAATTGGAATTCTGATATGGAAACGTGTCAAAATGTGGATGCTCCGACCTACTTTTAAAGGCAAGGACTCACCTGTGTGCCTGCAGAGAAACAAAGCTGTGAACCTTTTCTATGGGAAAACACAGGTGCCTGGTCCTACCCTTGTCAGACGTCAGCCATTTCTCTGACTTGCCTTAACCTTTGGAACAGGATATTGCAGAGTTGCTGAGCTTTCCCTTGGGCAAGTTTCCCTTTTTCACAGGGAAACTAAAAACACAGCAGTGCTTCCGGGTCTAAGTAGGTGTCTTATTCCAAACGCAGACTTTAGTGAGCTGATGAACGAAAGCTTGTGACACCGTGTAGTCACAAGCCCATGTGCCACATGCCTACAAACACCAGTTTTTCAACCCCCCCCACGGTTGCCGTGGGGCTTGCACACCAAGCCTTTTGCTTATCTGCTCGTGGAACAATACCTGTCGGTGAATTATAATTATTTTTGCGATGGTTATTTTCTGTGAAGTCCCCTCAGAGGGCAGTAACATCTCCCACATCTACTTCCAACCCCTGCAACCCCCCTTGAGAGTAACTCCCATGGAGCCCAATGACGCCGGTAGCGACAGAGAAGCCCTGGGACCCACAGTCAGGCTCCTTCACTCTAAGCAAGACGCAAGGGGGAGGAAAGAAGAAAAAAAGGAGGCAGGACAAGTAGAAAATGCTACGCCAGGATGGTTTCTAAGGAAAATAATCACCCACTTCAACAGGAGCAGGCAGCTGTTGTTAGCAACCGGCGTACACAGCCAGGGCGCTCCGGCAGGCAGAGGGGGAAGATGGATGGTTTCTCGGGCTGATGATGAATTACCCCACCTCCCAGCCCTCACAGCCCCACTGCAGCGGCAGGGCGGCATGTGGCAGCTGGGGAAGGAGGAGAGGATTTGTCTCCTTCCCTCAGCTGCCAAACTCAGGGCCTGCACCGGAGCCCGACGGTGGCAAAGGGGCAAGCCAGGCCTCCTGGAAAGCCCAAATCCCCTCAAAAGTTTCAAGTCAACATTTTATTTCGTTTCTTATTAATTCATACAGCTCTGCTGCTTTAAAAGAGCACAAAAAGTACCTATTTTGACAGCAGCAGGACAGAAAAGGGGTAGGGGTCTCACAGAAACACGAGGTGCCGCCCTCAGCCCTCCCAGAGCACTGGCACGGCGGCGGGAGGGCGGCGAGGGGCTGTGTGAGGGGTGAGGAAGCCCGGGGAGGGCTGTGGGAGGGCTGCCGCCATTATCCCGCTCCGGGGGTGGCCTCGGACGGAGCTCAGCCCCGGGTGCCTCCACTCCGCCCCCGGGCCGGCTCCCCCGCCCGGCGGCCTGGCCCTTCCCGCCCACACGGTCGCTCAGCAACGGCGGCGCGGCCGAGCTGCTGCGGCGGGAGGCCGAGGGGACCGGGCCGGCCGGGGCGACCCCAGCGCCGGGCTTGCCATGGCTGAGGCCAGCCTCTCCCCCGGCACACAGGTAACTCAGCGGGTCTGGGCCGCACGGGCACACACACCCCCCTGCAAACAGCCTCAGGCACATGCACACCCCTGCACGCAGACGCACACCCGCAGACACACACCTGCACACACCCTGGGAGACAGACACGACGTGCACACACGTACACAGGCCACACTCACACACTTACACCCTCCACGGCGCTTGTATCTCTCTCCCTTACACACACACACCACTCACACACTTACACCTTCTACAGTGCTTTTATCTCTCTCTTTCACACACACACACCACTCACACTTACACCCTCCATGGCGCTTGTATCTCTGTCCCTGACACGCACACACCACTCACACACTTACACCCTCTATGGCGCTTGTATCTCTCTCCCTCACGCACACACACCACTCACACTTACACCCTCCACGGCACTTGTATCTCTGTCCCTCACACGCACACACCACTCACACACTTACACCCTCTATGGCGCTTGTATCTCTCTCCCTCACGGACACACACCACTCACACTTACACCCTCCACGGCACTTGTATCTCTGTCCCTCACACGCACACACCACTCACACTTACACCCTCCACGGCACTTGTATCTCTCTCCCTCACACGCACACAACACTCACACACTTACACCTTCTACGGTGCTTGTATCTCTCTCCCTCACACACACCACTCACACACACCCTCTATGGCGCTTGTATCTCTCTCCTTCACATGCACACACCACTCACACACTTACACCTTCTATGGTGCTTGTATCTCTCTCCCTCACACACACACACCACTCACACTTACACCCTCCATGGTGCTTGTATCTCTGTCCCTCACACGCACACACCACTCACACTTACACCCTCCATGGTGCTTGTATCTCTGTCCCTCACATGCACACACGACTCACACACTTATACCCTCCACGGCGCTTGTATCTCTGTCCGTCGCATGCACACACCACTCACACACTTACACCCTCTATGGCGCTTGTATCTCTCTCCCTCACACGCACACAACACTCACACACTTACACCTTCTACGGTGCTTGTATCTCTCTCCCTCACACACACACACCACTCACACACACACCTTCTACGGCGTTTCTATCTCTCTCCCTCACACGCACACACCACTCACGCAGCCCCGTACACACACGCACCCCTGCATGAACCGTGGCACACGCTGTGTGCACACAGACAATCCTGCCCGCCACCATCACCTACACACATGGCCGGCCAGCACAGCCACACTGTCTCTGTGCATGCACAACCTTGTGCGCCCACACACACACTTACATACAGGCCTCCACACCTCAGTGTTCACGTGCGCACACCCCTTTTGGGGTCCGTCCCGGGTATGTTTCCTAGCCTTTTTCCCCCACTTTTCCTCTACAGTTCGCTAATTCCAGCCATTTGCGTGCGCCCTCGAATCTCGCCCTGGGATCTCCTCCCATCCTACCTCAGGCTATAAGCACTAACACCCTCCTTTTCTTTCCTCAGGACATCTCCCACTTGCTGGCTGGCACCTTTGAAGACCTGTACACTGGAGATGTTATCGGCGTGGACATGGAGAGAAGTTGGATCAAGTCCCAAGGAGGAGATGATGTTTATCATGAGAGTTTTATGGAGGAGCTACAGAAGGTACAAGTCAAAACTAAATCAGAGTTTGGAGCTCTGTTCAGCTTTCACTGCTTCTTCATAATTTCTAGATCTTCTGTAAAATAAAATAAAAAGGCAGGGACGATCCTAGAACTGACATTTTAATGGAAATTTACTTGAGCACAGTTTCCCACAGAACCTTTCAGATAAATTAATATTCACCATGTGCTCCTTTATGATATTCTCAGCTCTGGACAGCTTTTCAGACACAGAGTAAAATCAGTAGCCCTTTAAATGCCTATTCTACTGGCTAACTTCTCCCTGTAACTGCTGGTCAGTGTACTAGACTTCCTATCTTGCAATAAAGTATTCTCATGTGCTGCATTTTGAAACCAAATGCTGCAAATATTATTTATATATGCTTACCTTAGTGGTGCGCTACGACATGTAATCCATTAGCATTTGCAACACTGTTTGGGAATTTTGGACGAAATCAACAGTAGAAATGCAAAATACTTGTATTAATCATTGCTCTGATAGCTACTGTCAGTGTATAAAAGTAGAGACTATTGCTGGATGACTTAAGCAACAGGTATTTTTTCCATTTTCTGTCATCATAACCTCTTCAAAGGTTATCAGCTGAAAAAAATTTGAAGTTTTGTATTTCTTTTGAGTCATATATTGGTGGACTGAGTAATAAACGGAAGTACTTCTGCTTGGATAAGGTTCATTTCAACTGACAGTACATGTCCGTAACATGTATGTTACAGCTGAACTAGACATCCAAGGCTTTCTGTACCATCAGAAAAAGAGAAATAAACCACCAAACCAGGCATTTTTGGGACACGATCCATCTGATCCATTTTAAGTAGCAACTTTGGCATGGAGTGGGATCGTATCCTAGATTCCAATGATAGTGGAGTGATCCCAGAATAAGCAGAAGAGGAGGAAGCATCTCATTTTAGCTGAGATGCATCCTATTCTTTCTACTTAAAAAATGAAATAGAATTATTCTCTTAAATAATTATTCTATTAAAAGAGCCCAAAGGTTAAACCTTGTTACATAGAAGTTCTACAGAAAGCTCAGCTAGGTTACAAATGCTCTTGAGACCAATGTCTATCAGTTTCTCTTGGTGTTGGTCTTGTATGTCTCTCTGCCTCTGCTATATTCTCTCTTTAACTTACATGGATACCTCTTTGAGGCAGGATTTTCTTTTTGAGTTGTACTTGTAAAGCACTTACCACACTCGGCAGAGGGATCCAAAATATGTCAAGAGAAGTGAAGTATCACTATTGGGATATTTTTGAGTTTTAGAAACCTACCTAGTAACTAGGAGGGAGCATTCACTTTAAATTTAATCCTACACTTTCAGGCAAAATACAGTGCAGTTGCTACTGTCGCACAGAATGTAATAAAAGACAGACATTTCTCTTGTCCTGAGAGAGTATTCTCATCTTACACATACTTTTCTTGGGTAGTGCTTCTTACCCAGCACAAGTTAAATGATAGGAATGATGGTGGTTTGGCAGGCCAGTTTATGCTTGTAAAGTAATGATGTTTTACCAGGCTGTCTCTATTTACCTCTCAAAGGCAAATAGAAAACATTTATCTGCAAGGAGATTCTTTAATAATTTGTGACAGCTCAAATCAGACTCATTTCTCTACATTCACCTATGCCCGTGACAGCTTCTTGCTGAGTATAAGTGCCGACTGACAGAAGCTGACATAGTAGAAGAGAACATCGTTCAGGCCCAGGATCGAGCAAAAGCTGAAGAAGAAAGGGCCGTAAACGTGCTGAAGGCAGATGCGGGGAAAGATTTCCACAAAATGGGATTGCCACCAGGTGAGGATTCTGGAAATACTGTCTCTCCCTGGTACATGCTTACGGTACCTGGAGACCAATGCAATGTTTGTTTGCATCACTGGTAGGACTGACGCTAGACTCAGTGAGCTTTTAGTTTGGCCTTACATCCATAGAGCAACACTGAAGGATTTTGTGCAGAGATTCAAGTACAGTAACATCTGTTTAACAGTGTAAGAAACTAAATGACCAGGTCATTTTCAAGGTATTAAATCTGCAATTAATGGCTTACCACCTAATTTTATTACAGGCATACACACCTTGATATATAGCAGCAACGAATGGAGATTAAATGTTTCTCCAATGGCTGCATAACTGGGTTTGAACTGAATTTACAATTGTGGAGGAGCATGTCCAAATCTTGGGATTAAAATACCAGACTGTTTCTCTATCCAAAAATATTACCTGACAGTGATGAGTTATAAAGACAACATTACTTTGGATTGATCAAGATAGTGTATCTTAAGGGGCTAAGCTTTTGCTTTTTTTTATTGGTTTTGGGTTTTTTTACTGTTGCAGTGGCGTCCTCTTTTAGGTGGATTGTGGATAATGAACTTCTCAGAAAAAATCATTTAACCTGCCCTGATGATTACATCACTGATAAATTACCTGTTACTAGAGCACCAAAAGGTAAATTTAAAGCAGAGAATAATTAGACTTTTTAGAACACTCTAAAAGAATTGAAGCATTGGAGGATGTAGCAGATCTGAGTATATTTTTATAGTTTTCTGCCAAAGCAGAAGGGACTCCAGTATTACAAGCATAAAATTCCACTAAAGGGACAGTCAAAATAAAATTGATAAATGAAAAATTCTCTTCCTCTGAAATTAATGGATTATTGAGTTTAAACATGCTTAAATATGAAATTTAATGGTAGTTGCACATTTGTTTACAGTTCTTTACATCTGACACAAGAACTGTATTAACTGTGACTGCTCTGCCTCTATTCAATTTCATTAGCACAAAGCTGCAACTACATCTTGTATTCAGAGAACGGTAGTGGTTTACATTAAAGTAGAAACTATTTTCAGTGAAATAAAATTGTATTCTTTATTTTGGGTTTAAAATTTTCCAGTTCTGGAAATATATCAGTTTGATTTGCAAATGAAGATCAGTAAGAAAAATCTTTTGGGCAATGTCAAGACTTCTTTACTTTTTTTACTCATGTGTAAGTCAAGGTGACAGGTTTTAGTATCATTAAAAAGATTTTTTTCAGTCAAGTCAAAACAAGCATTTCAGAGTAATGAATTTAGTCACGAATTCCAAGATTCGGGGGTTTTTTCCATTTTAATTCCAAACAAAGCCAAAAATCTAACATCTCAGAGTTTCCTCTGAGGTGGCAATTTTGTTGTCTAACTATAGGAACACGGGACTAGATGGTACATGCTGTTTATGTCAATTTTCTGACTGTTGTAAGTCCATCATATAGATCTTTTAGTAAACTGAACAGTACATTCTAAGTCCCACTCACTTGTAAGATTAACATAGCTTTCTGAGAGTAATATAATTTTCTTTGTATATAGCTTGTTTAATTAGTATTTCTAAAAGCTTTCTTATTCAAGCACTAACCTTTATTTGTGCAAAATAAATTATAAATGTAAATTAAATTCTAGAGGATTTAAAGTGTATTTTTACCATCAACAAGACTAAAAGAAATTCATACACCTATGCTTAGAATAAATGCTTATAAGTCATGTTTTTCTCTTCTAGAATTAGTTTTTTCTTTGAATTGCAGGAAAATCAGAACCTGGCTACATCAAAGAGACATTTAGTTTTAAACAGCATGTTTCTTCAGGCTCGCGGGCCCAGATGCCTGCAGAGATTGCACACCTACAGAAAATATCTGGTAGTCTGCCAAATGTGTCTTTATGCACATTAACTCTGCCTTCAACTCCAGATTCTAGCCACCAGACTAAAAAGACAAGTAAGGTACATTTTACTGATTTATTTGTTTTAGTCTGTCAGAACTGTAGGGCCTATTGCTGTTCCCGTAACAAAGGGTGGATATCAATGCATTGTTGATTTTGTTCCAATACTTATTTTATTCAATCTGTTAAGAAAAGAGAAATACAATATTTCTATATGAATTTTCAATGCTGTATGGCTTTAATTAGACATGTACAGATACCTTTTTCATTATCCTCAAAATTGCTGTGTTTAATTTTGCACCATGGTCTCTTTGTTTTTCAAAGAAAACGAATGCCTTACAGAAGCTAGCCTGGAAAGATAGTAAGTGCAAAGCAGAGGGACAAAGTGACTGTGCTTACCTTGCCAAACTTGAGAAAAGACAGAATTACTTGAAGAACCCCCGCTTTTTCCCACCAAATGCTCTTCATGGAGGCAAATCTCTTGTCATTTCTCAAGAGAAGGTGGAACAAACCTTAGCCAAAAGAAAAGCAGAAGATAATAAAGGGTATGCAGTATATACAGTTTCTTGATTCTGAGCTGGAGCACACAGAGAGCTCCACTATAGAATTGCTGTGGATTTGCACATAGATACTGAGCTAAATGTCTGTATGGTCTCTTAGGAAACAAAGCATGTCTGTATGACATTTTGGTTTTGCCAAAGGACACATTTTTGCTATTTCTCATTTTATCAGTATTTAAAGAACTAGGCAGTAAGATAATGTCTCCCTTTTTTTATCTTTCAGAGATACCTCATTTGTTCCTGTATTTCTTGCCAATCCACCTACTGTTTTATTTTCTGATTATGAAGTTGGCCAGGTCTGTGAGGTGAGAACTTACTTGTTTGGAGAGGGTTAGTTCTACCACCGAGAAACATTATGTCCTGCCATGATCTACATATTTCACTCAATCTTCTGGCTTTCTGCAGTTTAACAAAAGTCTGAGTTTCTTCCTTATATTGAATTAATGACCCTTTAGCTTCTTTCAAGATACTTGTTCACGCATGCCACTGACACACTAACCAGTGAAAACTAAAAGGGACCCTTTTCAGTCTCTGCTTGGTTTTGGTAGTATCTGACTCAGCCTTTATTGAATAAACTGAAATTTTTAGGCGGGTTGTGATGGTAAATTAGCTACAACTAGCAGAGTGCTAGAGAATTGCAAACATTATAATGAGTGATGATAAATGCAATGGAGTATTTTATTTTCTTTTTAAATGAAGATGACTATAGAGCTGCAGAACATCACTTCAACGTGTCATCATGTAAGACTTATCCCCCCCTCTACTTCAGCATTTGCCATTGGGCCAGGTAAGGGTTATTTTTACTGCCTTTAAGATGTTAACACATAAGAGATCTAATTTATCTGCTTGAACAAAGATTTTTCAGAGACATTATGTTTGGTTCTGCTATCCATAGTGCTCTGGGTAGGACAATAATCTGCTTAATTCTTTAGAGACTGAACGTTGTCTTATGTCTCCAGGACCATTCACATGAAACTCATCAGCAGATACAAATAGTCTAATGAGGAATTCAAGAAGACTAACTAATATTAAAATCTTTGAAGTTAGATTGAAATATATCCATGGAATACCTAGATTAAGTCTTACGTAAAATGTATGTAGGAATGGATGTAGTGTCCATTGAAATCAGTAGGGGAAGAGGGCAAGAAATAGCCACAATTGCTACAAGGAAGATTAGGTTAGAGGAAAGGTAAGAAAAACATCTTTCCTATAGCAGGATAGGCAGGCACTGGCATAGATTGCCTAAGGAGATTGTGGTATCTCAGTCACAGCATTGGAGGAATATTTAGAAGAAGTTAGAGCCGCCCATGTAAACCCTGTTTTGTGGCAGAGGAAAACTGGGTAACGTCTCTAGGTTACTCCTCACTGTGTTTTCTCTGTAGTTAGGAGAAGCATATTTCAGACCAAAAAATTTTTTTTTACTTCAGTGGAAGATATGCACATACACAGATTACACTGGCAGGCCTTTTGTGGTCATTCATTTTTATCAGCAATAAATGGGGAGAGTTTACAGGCACCTTTCCAGAGGGAGATGTGATTATATATACATATGCCAACTTTGGGAGGTTTCAATTTTTTTAATTCCCTGTATTTTTTTTTCCCAAGGAAAATTTCCAGGAAAGGGAGGAATGATTGCTCCTGGGATGACATGCCAGTATACGGTCCAATTTATTCCTGAACATCTGGGAGATTATGAAGATTGTATATTAGTGGAGACTCAAGTATCAGAACCTCTTCTGATCCCGATCCAAGCTAAAAGACGACCTCCAGTGTTAACATGTCAGTAATGCCCAATTCTTAAGTTTCTCTAAAGTTAAATGGATTTGTTGATTTTTTTTTAATTTGACTGTCTCCAATTTTATGGAGAAAATTGGCAGTGCTTTTTCTACATTTTGATATCGATCTCATTTTAACTCATAATAGATTTATTAGTTATTAAAATGTAATTTTGTAAAATTTTTCCTCAATTACTTTTTCTTGCCACATCAAGTTCATTTTTTTTCACTGTATTAGAGGAGTGAGCAGGAGCCACTTTTCTAGGTTTGTGTCTTGTCAATTCCTGGACTACTAACTGTAATTACCAATCCTAAATATTAAGGAATTACGATTTAGCTATAAATATTTGATGCTATTAATTAATATTCATGGAATGTTACATTAATTATATATGGATATGACATATCTGCAGGATTCACCTCTCAGATACCTAACCTCAACTGTAACAACCAGGATTACTTTTGCAGAAACTTGCTTTGAGTTTTTGTAAATTCACCTTTCTTGTTATACCGAGCTTTTTTTAAAATCATCTTGCTTTTTGTCATCATTCAATGGAGTCTTTAAGTAGGAAGCACCATTAAAATGTAAGAGGAATGTAGAAATATGCACCTCATACTATTTAACTTTCAAATGGAAAGAATTTAAGGCTTTTTAGGATTGCAGCACCTAGCATATTCATATGCAGTAATGTTGTCTTTAACGAGTTATTTAAGAACTGGCTTTGCCAGCTGCTAGCCTTCACTGTCTGTTTAGTCTGATTTTCTGTGTTACTCATTGCAGTGCCTCACATTATAGACTGTGGTTCCTGCCTTGTTGGAGGAATAAAAGTAACGATGATTTTGTGCAGAAATGAGGGATGTAGCACTGGGAAGTTCCGTATAATGCCAAAGAAAGCCTGGCCACCTCCTAATTTCAGGGTAAGTGATTAGAAGGGAAATACTGGACGTGGTATGGTATAGATGCCCTGACATGAAGGCCTTTAACCTAGTCATGGTATATTAGCACAGGAGTCATAAAGCCTTGCTGGGGTCATCTGTATTGTTCCATTCCCTCAGGGATTCACATTTATCCTTGAGCCCAATCTCCCTGGATATCCGAACCTCCTGCTTGTGCTCTGGCTTCCCTCTGGAAGAAGTTGTCTTGCTCGGTAGTGAAGTAAACTCAGGCATAGATCAGGGAAAGGACAACTGACTTGAACTTTAATCTTACCCTTAAAGCAAATAGAAATGCAATCAGTTCTAGCATTGCTTGAGCTAATTTCCTCCCCCTCCCCACCCAAGATACCACTTACTAACCTTGCTGCACCTGTAGACCCTGGCATTCCACTCCACTACTGCTCTGTCTTTAGTTTTACATCACAAAACAAGGTCTAAGTGATACCAGATGAAGAAGATAAGATGTGACTGGTAGATTGGCATTTTATGTGCTGGAGAAAAGGCTAATGGGATACATTAGCTTTACATTTCCAACTCAAAGTGAGTCATAAGCATGGAAAAACGGAGTGAACTCTTATGCTTAGGCATAGCTGTTCTTCTGTGAACATGAATATTAGGGCTCCTGACACTATCATTTGGCTTTGGAGACAGCAGCTTCCCTCCTGCTTTCACCAAGGTAATTATAAAGCATGGGGCATTTCTTCTAATTAAGCCATATACATAAGCCACATACTTTTGAGATGTGTGAAAAAAAATTACAGTAAGATGTAGAACAGTGATGTTGTAGTATACAGTCTGTTCTAGGTAAGCCTGTATTTTAAAAACAACAACCTGATCAATTTAATTTATTAGTCTTCCTTTTTTTCCTTTTTTTTTTTTTTTTTTTTTTTTTTGTAAACAACTTAGGCTGTTTCCACTGTTGGTTTTGTGATACAAGATCCTTTTGGGATCCATCCTGCTGTTTTTGAGCTAGCTCCAGGGCAGAGTACAACAGTAGAGGTTAGTACCAACTGCTATAGAAACTATTTGTACTTTACCAAATACATTAGCAAACAAGATCATTTTAGAAGATCTTGGCTGGACCTTGTGAATTTGGGTTTGTGTGAGCAAAAATGCTCAAATCCTTTTGTACAGTCATGCTGGAAGAATTGCAATTGTGCGTCTTACTGGAGAGTCTTTCATTGTAACTTCAAAGTCTTGCTTAGCCACTCAGAGACGAGTCAGATTTCCCCCATGCAAAGAACCCTCTTAGAGAAAACAGAAATCTGAGAACACTGGAGTCCTTATTTCACTCCAGCTTTTCCTTTCTGAGCTTCCTTGAAAAAAAAAAAAGGACATTTTGGGAAAAAATTCTTTCATTGTAGAGCAGCAGTTACAAATCCTTCACTTATGCTGTGATCTTTCCTGAAAAAGATCCTGCAATAGGTGTGCATTACTGGTTGCCATCACTGCTTTCTCTGATGCGGGCCACATTTTATTATAGCATCGCTATGGAGAGAAGAAGAGTGATATGGAGAGTATGGCTAGTCTCCAGCCCTTCCTTTCTCCACTACCCCCTGGCTGTTGATAAAAGGACTGGGTCAGGCAGGTGTGGATAAAGGAGGAACGTTTCTCTTCCTTTATGTCTCCCCACGTGCATTGCTTCAGCAGGGCCAGGCACATGTGGGAGAGAAAAAGGAGATGGATTTAGCATGGGCTGGGTTTGTAGGTGGTAGTGGATCAGAGGTAGGATAACCATGGTGCACATTGCACAGCCAAAGGTTTTGGCCCCTGAACCATTTTGTTGAGGTGGGGCTCAGGGAAGGCACACAGCAGCTGCCCTGGTCACACTGTTATAACTTGACAGGCAGCGGTGGCATTGCTCAGTAAGAGACTGAGGACAGATTCGAATCTGAGGGTGCAATTCATACAACTAAGCCAGTAGACTGCCCACACCTCCAGTGACTACAAAGGCAGCCTCTGGTGACCATCCAGAAACACACATGTAAGTTTAGTGACCCAGAAAACACCTATTTCTTTCTGGTCTGTATTAAGGGAATGTGACACTGTCTGTTTCTGGCAAATGTAAGATTTAATTACTAATCGCTAGAACTGTCCTTTAGCGAACATTTACTTCCTGGAGAGAAATCAGTTACAGACATTGCTATTTCACTTCTCTCTTTCAGGTAGTGTTTTTCCCTTCTTTTCCAGAATTCTCACAGCAAACATACACCATTGTTTGTGACAATTGCCAAGTCAATGATGTTACAGTCACAGGTTTGTTTCTAACACCTTTCAGAGATCGTGTTTCTAACTCTGTAGATATTCAAATAATGTGAGTGGTGGTTGATGGCTTGAAGTGATAGTAAATTTTTATGTCATTGGATTGAGCAAATACTTTGTCCCCTAATGGTGTTAAATGCTAAGCATTTCTATTATTATTATTACTACTCGATCCCAGTGCATGAAATACATGGCATTCGGAAAGCACTGAGCTCTTAACCCACTGTAGCCAAAAATCCATACATAAAATGTCACCAAGTAGCACAAAAGAACACCTGTAGTCAGGTGCAATTCATTTCTTAGGCTTTTGTATCAATAAGATAACATGACAAACTATAAAACATCAGCTTTAACAGGGCAGAAATACATTTAGGTGTGAAGAAAATGTGGGCCACATCTTGGATTAGGGTATTCAGGAGAGATAGGCAGTCTTTGGATTAGCTAATGAAAGCAGTTGAAATTCTTGTAAATGTTAGTGCTTGTCCTGTAATGTAATTGTGAGGCATGTAACATTAGGCTTGACTTGTAGTCTATTTAATCACTTTATTCCAGGTATTTCCTTTGGAATTTTTTTAATAGTGTATTTGCTGCTTGTTTTTATTTTAATATACTGCTCAAAACATCTGGGAGACGCATTATCAACCATTGCAAACATTCTGCTCGCTTCAGTGAAACGATGGTGATGTAAGTGAGCTGAGGTTGTGGCCCTGAAATCCAAATCTGTTAATTCATGAAGAGAAGATCTCTATTGATATATGTTGATGAACAAAGAACATCAGGAAAATATTGTACAATTAACACATTGGAGTTCTGAAACTTGAGGAAACACCAGATATAATCAGTAATGGCCATTGCTGGCATTTGTTGTTAATGAGTAATATAAACAATGTTAATAAACAGTAATACCTGCTTGTTTCTTCAAGGGGTTGGACAGCTGATAGCTCTGGAGCTTTTGTTTGTCACGGGTGGAGAAAGCAAACCTGAACCCGGTGAAGTTACTGATGCAACAGCACAGCACCTTATACGATTTGACCCCCAAAACCCACACACCACCGAGGAGAAGAAACTGATTATAAGGAACTCTACGTACGTAGCTGCTATTAATAGAGTAATGCTGTGCAGTCTAAACATACTGGTAGGGATCTCATTTGTGATACCAGCCTCTCTCAAGCTGGAGAAACCTTCAAGTGCTTGATAAACTTTGTGCAGAAGCGTTGCTTCTTTTTGCTCCATTGTTTAGTGATTAAGGTTCAAGGATATGCTTGTAAGGGCAGGGACGTTATATATAGAGCAAACATTATGGCAACCATTAACCATACCATTTGGTTCATACACTGCCAAGGTCAATATATTTGCCTCAGTATAGATAAATCTACAACTGCAAAAGATTCATAAATGTGGATGGTTGCAGGAAACATTTAACACTGTCATCCAGATGGGATTTATCTAACTTTACATGTCTACAATGTATACTTGTACAATTGAGCTAAGCACCCTATACTCTTTTCCTTTCATAGTGCAGGGAAATAGATGCTTTTAGATGCAATAGATTTTAAAGGTGCAATTCTGACTGTAGACATCTCCCATAGAACAAGACATAATGCATCCTGGACTCCACTGGATCTCCACTGATTAAAATGGGAGCCCAATGTAACTAGCGCATATTAAAACTTTCCAATGATTCCTACTATTGAGTCCTAATAGATTTAAATGTAAACTCTATTTGAGGTCAAGGAATATGTCCCTATGTGCAATTACATTGTTCTGAACATAGTGGAATCCTGACTTTGATCAAAATCAGTTGGACAATAATAGAAGTACACTGATGTGCATGACTGCAGCAGTTAGGGGCTGCAGACCACAAAAGCAGTAAGGAGGTCAGTGCTGGTTTTAGACACGTTCATGTAAATTGTTACTTGCTACAGTGAATTTCTGGAAGTTTGTTTTGTGGCGTGGAAACCACACATGCATAATGCCAGAACAGAATGCTGTTTGGGTATAGAAAGTGTGATTCAGTGAACTGGATACTGTAAACTGACAAAGGATGTGACTATGCCAATTTCCACATTTTCTCTGTGTTACAATCATGGCAGCAGTCCCTGCACGTCTGGTGTCAGCATTTGTATGAAACAAAGCTGGACAGGCTGAGACTGAACTCCACATAAGGAAGAAAGAGAAAATTTTGTACTGCTATAGAAAGCAATACAAGAAATACAAGTTTTATGTCATTGACACTCACTTCCAAATTCCAGTGTCCTTCCTCCCCTTAGTAAGGCAAAGTTTTTGAGGTCAGTATGAGCAAGGTTTTAAAACCCATCAACACATTCCATGGAATACACTTCTGCTGAAGCAACCCAGTTAAGCAACTTTTTCTGGATTACAAAAAATATTGCCGAGCCATTGCTATAATCTTAGCTGGAGCCCCTGTGTTTCTTGATATGTTAAAGCCCACAGCTTGCACTTGGATTAAATTCAGAATGTTATGTAGATCATCAGCAGTGATCCAATGCAAACATACTGATATCAGCAGGAATTTTCCTGTTGATCTCAGATTCTTGGAAGAAGAATTGTAGAGTTTCCTCAAAGTTACATTACATCACAAGTTAAATAAGGCAAGAAAGTGTTAACATATCTTGCACATTTATATAATTTACTTCCATATAGCATGTTCTTTGTACAATTTATATACTCTGACTCTACACCACCTCATCAGATTTGTAGCTCACAAAGACTGGTAAGCCTAACCCCTGTAATATTTAAGGAGAGGAATTCCCTACATATAAAAAGGAACCGAAAATTTTCTCCCAATATTTTACTCAAAAATACCTGATTTTTTTTTAATCATAGCTTTTTGGGTTTTATTGATCTCTTTGCAGCCACATTGAGCTTCCTTTCTACTGGCAGATAATAAAGCCTAATCTGAAACCATTAATACCAGAAGAAACTGCAGACTTTATGAAGCTCAAATACAATCGAGACACAGAGTCAGCCTTCTTCCTAAATCCTGAGCAAGGAGTTTTGCTTCCCCATGCTGATCATGAGTTTATTCTCACTTACACTCCACAGGAGGTATGGCTTGTGATTCCTTCCTATCTACAAACTCCAGCTGTGTATTTTATGCAAGTCATAAAATCCTTGCTGTGTAGCTTTCTGAATTAAATTTAATTAGCTGGTACTATGCTCTGGTAAACAGTGTTCAAAATGTAGAAAGTTACTAAAAGAAAACATGTTTTGACTGCAAAATATGAGACAGTTTCTCATCTCATGTCATTTTTGGTACTGATTGGACACAATTAATTTTACACTGAAACTGTGGACGCATCCTCATAGCTGCAGCTGTGCTGGCTGGTAAAGTTACCCCCCTCACATTACCAGCTCCTCCACAATCTCCTGGCCCTTCCCATCTGCTGAGTGAGCTGCTTTGGGGATATGTGCCCCATACCTACTGCAGCCTAAACAAGTTTGGTTAGCAAACAGTGATTATTTAAACTGTTTCCAACTGTAGCTTTTTTGGGCTGAAATGGGTCCTAGGAACAGCTGTGTGGTAAATTAAGGGGGTAGTAGTAGCCTTTGGCAGAGTAATGATGGCATGCAGCTGTGGGTAAAGAGGGGTGCAACGATGTTTGAATGCAGCTGTACCAGTGACTGTTGTCTTAGTTTCTGCTCTGCTGTCCATGTAAATAAGGAGCATGAGGTCACTGTATTTAAAGAAACTCAGAATCAGTACGGTTGGAAAAGACCTGTAAGATCATCGAGTCCAACCTGGGGGGGGGGGGAAAAAAAAAAAAAAAAAAAAAAAAAAACCACAACACAACCACAAAACCCACGCCACACAACAACAATAACAAGCCACAACCCACCCAACACCACACAGCACCATGTCCATCAAGCTACATCCCACAATGCCACATCCACACGCTCCTTGAATACCTCCAGGGAGGGTGACTCTACCACCTCCCTGGGCAGCCTATTCCAGTGTTTCACCACTCTCTCAGTGAAGAACTTTTTCCTAATGTCTAGCCTGAACCTCCCCTGGCACAACTTGAGGCCATTTCCTCTAGTCCTGTCACTAGTCACTTGGGAGAAGAGACCAACACCCACCTCTCTGCAACCCCCTTTCAGGTAGTTGTAGAGAGCGATAAGGTCTCCCCTCAGCCTCCTCTTCTCCAGGCTAAACAACCCCAGCTCGCTCAGCCGCTCCTCATAAGACTTGTGTTCCAGACCCCTCACCAGCTTCGTCGCCCTTCTCTGGACACGCTCCAGCACCTCAATGTCCTTCTTGTAGTGAGGGGCCCAAAACTGAACACAGTATTCGAGGTGCGGCCTCACCAGAGCCGAGTACAGAGGCATGATCACCTCCCTGCTCCTGCTGGCCACACCATTTCTGATGCAAGCCAGGATGCCGTTGGCCTTCTTGGCCACCTGGGCACACTGCTGGCTCATATTCAGCCGGGTGTCGATCAACACCCCCAGGTCCTTTTCTGCAGGGGAACTTTCCAGCCACTCATCCCCAAGCCTGTAGCGTTGCATGGGGTTGTTGTGGCCGAAGTGTAGAACCCGGCACTTGGCCTTATTGAACTTCATCCGGTTGGCCTCAGCCCATCGATCCAGCCTGTCCAGATCCCTCTGCAGAGCCTTCCTACCCTCAAGCAGATCAACAACTCGATCCAAAGTAAGCCCAAGAGTGGGAATATCCCATGCTGTGGTGATTGACAGACATAGGAATACCTCCAGTAAGTACGGAAGAGAAACTAACTGGGTTTTTAAAATACATTAATTAGTTAATAGAAATATATATTAATGATGTTTTAAAGATTTTAATTTTATAACAAAAATATATTGAATTAACATATACACTTAAATTAATCTCTCTCTACAAACAAATGAATCTTTTGCAAAGCCCTTCAAGTATAAGGCCTGCTTCTGTGTTTCCTTTTTTCCCCCATTGGAATATAGAAGGCATCCTCTTTTTCCATGATGGAAAAGTAGTGTTTCTTACTCAAAATCAGATTGATGGTCAATTAAGCTAAATACCCTGGAGCGGTTAGAAGAAACTGTAAGTACACCAGTACTGATCTTAATTTGGGGAGCCTTTGCAGATGCTTGTATGTAGTATGCAATATACTAGGGAAATAATAACAGGCATGTCAAAAATGAGTATTTTTCTTGGAACTACACACCATGAGATCAGAATCTGGCTAATATTTTGCAGTGAAACATGTTTTCTTTTAGTAACTCTAAAGTTTGAATATTGTTTATCAGATCTTAGTATGCCAATGATGATCGTTCATCCTTTAAATGTAAACTACTTTTTCATCTTTTTTTAATCCTCAACATAACTGATTACTTGACATTAAAATCCTCTCCTCCTTCGTGTGTGTAGCTGAAGAATTATCACAGTGTGATTCAGATGGTACTGAGGGACATCCCAGAATCACCTTGGTAAGCTGAGAAACAGTATTTCCCGGTAGGATGTGTAGCCATATTTTAGCTATGCTATTACGTTAAGTTACTGGGATTCTTCATCATTCTGGTGATGATGCACTGACAATTATAGAGGATTTTATCTGCACAACTTAGAGTGGTACAAAGATCGTCTCTGTGATCTTCCCTCGTGTCTGAACACATGCCTTAGCCCTAGATGGGGCTGCACCTCACTTGGAAAAAGATAATGCTGACATTTTGTCTGTTCATTTCCCAGCTTTCTGCTGAGGTTTCCAGCAGGTTTTCCTGCTATTACTGTTTGTCACAGCAGTCTATGACTTACATACTTGTTCGTGAACAGGCTGGAACGACTAGAGTACCTTAAAGAACTACTGTAATTTTTCCAGTTTTCAATTGTCCCCAGCCTGAGATAACTGCACCTGGGCACTCTGTAGTTAGAAACTTTTGATGATTTTCAATTTTGATCTGGCAGTTAAAAGATGTTTAAACACCAGTTTAAGATGCTTAATAATTCTACCATATTCCCTCCCAAAGTTTAGTAAGAGAGGCGATGCTTCAAAACATCCCAGAATACAAAGCAGAGGATGTAATAGCATTGGAAATAGAAGTTAAAGGATCAACAGAACCATTTCATCTTCTTCTGGAACCATATGCCATTATCATCCCTGGAGAAAACTTTATTGGTGTAAATGTCAGAAAAACATTTAAGGTTTGTTTGCTTTTGACTTCATTGTGCTGACTGTCATGTGCTTTGTGTCACTAGATGTCATAGGTGTTATTAGAAGATACCGGACAATCCATGTTATTTTAGTTTTTCTTAAATAATTTTAAAGGAGGCCGTGACTCCAGGAGGGTCTGTACTGAAATTCCCTAGCAAGTCTGCTTAGCCCTACATTCCAGGCAAGCAGGCTTTGTTCTTTTTTCGTCTCTCAGGTTTGATACCACAGAAGTTTTACCCTTCTAAATGTTTTTCTGGGTCATTAACCTGTTACTTACCACTTTTTCACTCCTGTGGTGTAAAAGTTTTCCAGTTGGGAGGAATAGCTAATTGATGATAAAATTGCTTACATAACAGGGGCACAGTTCATGCAAGGGAGTACAGCAAGCACAGAAGAGCTACGAAAGTGACACATGCTGCAGCTTACTAGACATTGTTCTTTCCTGCAGGTTCTGATAATTACCGTTTGACCATTACGGGACAGACTGGTGCTGCAATTGTCCACTCACTCAGGATCCTTTTGATCTTAGACTCACTTGGGAAAAATAGGCCTGTTAGCAAGAGCCAGGCAGGAAGACATTTCCCAGTTCATGGTCTTCCCATTTTTTCGTAAAGATACTGCTAATCAGCATTTAGTTTTATGCTTTCTCTTCCTAGAAGTTCTTTTTTAACTTAAGACAGCCATTTCATACTTTCCAGTAATCCAGTATAGCTACCCATGTGGTATAGGTAATTAAGTCACTTATTGATAATATAATGGCATTCCTCACAGTTTCCAATTGCTTTTTTGGTCTTAAAAAGATAAGAATGTTAACTGTGCTTAGAGATAATTGTGTTTCAGAGAAAAAAGTTATTTACTGCAATTAAGAAATAATGTCTGAATAGATCTGAAGAGCAGGCCAAAAATTTCAAGAGCTTACATCTCCCTCACAAAAAAAGGCTGCTCTCAAAAGAAGTTTAAGCTTTGAAACATTTTGAAATATTTTGAAAAATGGGGAAAAAGTTTAAAAGGCTTCAAATATGATAAAGCTTTTGAAAAAAATGGTTAATGGATTATTTTTTTTTACGTTTCAGAAAACACTTTCACTAGTGTGAAGGTAGTCACTGTGTTCATCTGACTAAATATAGTGCTTTCAGCATAGATCCCCACATCTGAGCTACCTGCTCTAAACTTTGCTTAGAGTCCTCGGAGATCTGGTTGGCAGCATCCAGGAGGTGATTCATCTCATCCCACAGGCTAAAATAGGTCAGAGGAATTGCTCCCAGCACTGTCTAATTGGCTTTATTTTTAGCAAAGAGAATTCCTAGGAGATGAGATCAGATGTAGATCTCTTACCTATTTTGCAGACACCTGAAATCCAGTCAGGCGAATCCTACTGCTTCTTGTTTTACATTACAGAGGAGAAAAGAAAGGGAGGACACAGCGTTATCATGAAAATAACAGTAGTTAGTGCATGGCACTGGGTTAGTACTGTTCAAGTCACAGGTTAGATGAGGTTCTGTGCCTTTTCACTCTTACCATGCTCAGTTTATTTCAAGATTCAGGTAAAGATACAGTATGTTGTAGCTAGATTCAAGGTATGTCAGTAAGTCGTAATGTTTAGTGATCAGGCTATGGTTAGACTTTGCAAAGTGTGTGATGTAGGACTTGCAATATCTAGTTTGCAGTGCATCAGTACTCTCAGCAAATTGGCTTGTTGCTATGAAAGCTTAAAGTGCATTAATTGTCTCGTTGATTTTAATTGTTTCAGATGTGGAATAACAGCAAATCATTGATCAAGTACACATGGGAGAAAATCATGCCCTGTGACATCATGGAAGTTGAACCTCATACTGGCACCATAGGTAAAGTTTGTGACTTGCAAGCATCAGTTAATGAAAGAAATATTTAAATTGGTATGAGTGAAAGCGAGAAGTCATAGAGCACTGTAATACAAGCTGCAAAGCAAGATCTGATCCTTAGCCCACTGGAGCCAGCAGGAGACTTGATTTGGTTCCAGGCGTTACAGTAACAGGCTTGCAGCAGGTGGTTTCTTTGCAAAATGGTGAGACAGGACCCTGAATTTTTCTTTTCTAGATATGAATAAATGCTGTGAATTTGATTTGGCAATTACTGGAAGCAAACCTGGGTGCATCAGCCGTAATCTGCAGTGTAAAATTGAACACTGTCCAGAGCCACTTGTACTGCATATTGAGGCTGCTTTTAAGGTAAGGAACAGTTCAGTGTTGCAGAATGACTGTCTCTGGGGCCTGGCTATTTTCCATATAAAGTTTTTTGCCTCTTAAAGGCCTGACAAATCTAGAGCAGTTACAAACAGGAGGTATTTTTGCTGTCTAGTAACTATTGAGTCAGTGTTGATACTCCCATGACAATAAGATTTTTTCTGTATTACACGCAATGCATTTGCTTTCTGCTATTCTCTGTGAAATTGAACGTTAATCTTAGCTAATGTATGTTTCTTAATTAGGCAGTTTTGGCAGAAGTGTCCATTCTGACATCTGTTTCCTGGTGTCCTAGGGTCCACTTCTGCGTATTGATGTTCCATCACTCCGGTTAGGTTTGATTAAGCAGGGTGAGAGTGTGTTAAGAACCTTTGAGATTAAAAATCTGTGTCAGCTGCCAGCACAATGGAGAATGCAAGAAAGCCAGGTTTGTCTAGCTGAAAGGAATGAAGAGGTAAGTCACTGCTATAGCTGGCTATGCTGCCTCTTTAGCTATTTCTTCCTTATGCTTAGGAGTTGTAATATTCATTCCAGGTATCAGAAGTTATAATTTCTGTGACTTCTTATGAAACTGGTTCTGCACAGTTCCAGAAGTGCACAAGTTCTTTTGAGATTAAATGCTTCTTTGCAATTTTTCTCTTTTTCCATTTATTACAAATCTCCTGCCAGCCTGATCCAGAGAGACATGGAGTATTTCCTGTATGACAGTGATTTCATCTGCTGCTGGTATAAATAAGGGGGCAAGACTTTATCAGAAGTGAGGCTGCTAAACACTCCTCCCACGCACCCACATCAGCATCTCAAACAAGAATCTCAGCAGCTACTGAACTGGGCCTTTTGGCTTTAAACAGTAGCTTTGAAACATGCAGCTGTCTCCCAAAATGACTTCTTACTACAATGAACACTAAAACTGTCATTTAGTATTATCTAGGCTGTGATGTGTCAAATGCAGTCTATCCCTTTTCCCCCAGAACAGTTATGATCAGAAGTGCGTGATTAGGGGTAGGGGTGCCCTGGAGGAGACCCTGTCCTCACAGTCCTCAAGCCCCTGCCATTCCCAACAATTGCCAGAACCCCAGAGATATTTTAGACTTAATCTCTTGAATTTGTCATCCCAGAGCCCATTCAGGTCCTAGTGAAGATCATAGATCGAGTGCTCCATTTCTCCTGCATAAGAGCTACCCCTTTCCTTTCCTGAATCTCTCCAGCCCCCACCCTACACTGGTGCTCTTCCTGTTTCCACTCCTCCAGCCCTCCTTTCTCAGCCTTCTGTCCAAGAATCTCCCTGACTTGAGGCACCTTGCATAGCTGCTGCTCAGCCCCTACACTTGGGAGGAGACACTGCTACTGCTGCTGACTGCTTCTCCTTCACATTCCCCTTAACTCTGTGTTATGCTGTTGGCTCTGACTACCCTTCTCTTAGGTCATTGCCTTTTTATTAGCTGACCCCATAGAAGCAAAGTCCTGCCTCCTTGTGTAGCCAGGTTTTCACAAAGCCAGCATTGTGCTTACTGAAGTCAACCCAGGTGGGACTCCAGGGGCAGAGAGAAAGGACATGTCTGAGGAAAAATTAGGTACATGCAAGTCCTAAACACATTGTGTGGCTTCAGCATTGTACACTTGCTTTGCAGGCATCAAAGAAATTCCTGTTTCCTCTCTGCTCTCCTAGGTATCTCCCTTTACCATTCAACCATCTGCTGGAGAAATACCTCCTTTGGGTATATGCAGTGTGTCGGTTCAGTTCACGTCGTTGCTGTGCCAGCGTCTCCAGACAGTATTAGAACTAGAGGTAGAAAATGGAGAAGGAAGGTAAGGGGGAAAAGAGGTGTTCTGCTTTGTTTTTTTCCTGAGATTCACAAGTGATTTTCACTTTAGGTAGTTTTATCTCCTAAAACAAAAATATGTAGCAGGAACTCAGAGTGGGGTTGTGTAACCTATCAATGAACTATACAATCACTAATATTGCTAAATAAACATAATCATAATTCTTTCCAGCATGCTGTTGTATGTCTAGCACATTTCATTAACGATAACAATAGACCATCTGTGTGTTTATTTCCAGTCATCTTCCTGTTTTTGTTGAAGTTCAGACCCCCCAAGCGTGCCTGATATCTAGTCATCTAGTATTCACTGAAATTTATACTGGAGTTCCTGCCAAAGCAACCAGCAAGCTTTTTAACCAGACACTGCTGCCAGCAAAATACTTATGGGGAAAGGTAAATGTGCTTCTAATGGATGAAGAATACAGCAGGGATGGAAATTGTAATTTCTATCAAAATACAAACTACTCTTAAAAGCTTTTCTGATGTATCCTTTGAGTAGTGATTCCTGTTTACTGGCTTATGAGCAAGACTTCAACTTGAGACCAGCCTTGAAAAGATTAGCTACCAGTTGATATTAATATGCTCTTACTGTCTGTGGATGATCCCCGGGAGAATGGGTGTGCAGAGATGTGAGGGGAAATAGGATGTAAGCTACCAGAGTATTAAACAACGTACCATGGCATTTTAGGGTTTGCATTTAATTCAGCAGAGCAAAGAAACAATGGTGCTTTTGAATTGTGTCTAAATTTTACTTAAATTTTACATTCTGGGTGGGATTCAGCTCACATCTTAGGACTCCTAAATTTAATGTTAGTTTGTAAGCTATGGTCTGAAGTCTCTTTTCAGTCAATGGAAATCTGAGCAGGAAGTCAGTCTCTAGAATATATAATGTCCAGTGTCATTATGGGTGCTGTAGACTGTTCTTCCTCACCTCCAGGCATCACTCAAAAAGTGTGGTCTCTTCTAAGTCCTGTCACACCAGCCAGCCACGCTTGTATGGCTTGGCTACCCTACGTGCCTGTGTTTAGGCAACTAAATCCTAGCCCATCTATACAGCCAATGGAGTCCGGAGGCGTATCAGCTCCCCCTAAAATGGAACCTACTTGGGTCTGCAGAATGCTCTCTAGCACATACTAACTGTATGTCTGTTGGCTGTAATGGTAGTGTTGATGCCCGCTGTGCATACAATTAGGTTAATTAGCCTGTAAGCTGAATCCTACTGTCAGTGCCTTGGTCATTCAGATCTACTCTGACATCCAGGGTTCAGCTCAGTTGCCTACATAAAAGCATTCAGTGCCATCCAAGATGTCCTTAGGTGCCCAAGACATCCTAACTGAGTGTGTGGATGATATAGGACCTATGGGAAAATGTTTTGGAACAGCTGGAGCCTAGGAGGGATATCCACAGCATTTTACATGGTATCTGATGTTCATACGTGAGCAACCAAGTTGAACCCCTGGATTCATGCCATGTGCATTTATTTAGTCAATTAGTGAAGGTGCCAACACCAGGATTGTCTCTGTAGTCAGTGGAGAGAGATGTGGCACCTGTAGGATCCTGCTCCAATACCAGATAAGTTGACCTAACCCTGGAAAGGCTTGTGACTGTGAAAGGGCTGATAGTGACTCTGCTTCTAGCCCAGATGCTTCAGTTGGGCACCTGAAGTCATTTTGAATAAATGTAATGTGAGGATCTTCTCAACCATGGGGGAATTGTAAAGCAAGCCTCATCTCAACAAACTATATGTGTTGCTACCTGAAAGTGTCCTAAACCTTAGAATAACTCTTTTTTTTATAGTCCTCTTTGATCTGAAGAGCAAATCTGAAAGAATCAGTGTTAATGAATTAAGAGAGTTAACTGAATGTCTGTCCTTTCTGTTCGGCAGCTCGTTGGAAGTCAGGCCACTTTCTGCTCCACCACTGTCTCCCCAGCCAGTGGCACCTTAGGCCCAAATGAAGAAAAAGAATTCTGCATAGAATTGTCAGCTAACATCGTGGTAAGTTTAAAAATTGATGCAATTTTATCAAAACAGCAACACTGGCATTCTCATCTCACCTCCATCTGGCAAAAGGAAGGATTTTTATATACAAAACATAATGGTTTTTTTTCTGTACAGTAGTTTTTCTGAAATTGCTTTGCTTTAGAGGTAACCATGGTTGAAGGCAAGGATTAAATCAGTCTATATGGTGTGCAATTTTCTACCCTGCCTCTTTGTTTCCCCACTGTTCTTGTTTTCTTTCTTTCTTTCTTTCTTGAATGCCTATTCCATTACTCTTAATGCTTATCACTTTTCTCAGAGCATACAGATCCTCACTTCAGACTATCCCAAATGAAATGTAGCAGACTGGCATATATATTGTACATTTGATTTTCTGAATGCAACTGGGCTAATGACATTTTGATATTTGAAACTTAAAAGGGGCTGATGGGACTGAGAGTCTGCAAAACAGGGTGTAGACTGCAGAGTTTACAAACTTCAGGAGTTCAGCCGTAGACTTTATAGGCCCATTCAAACAGCTGATTTAATGCAACTAAATAAAGGAGCTTCCTATAGGTGTGGTGTATTAGTTCCCATAACAGTCACTGGAGACCTAAGTTTCATTTATTTGCTTAAAAGTAGGATTTCAGTACTATCAGAGATGCCCTAGAAGATCTCAGATACCCATGTATGTCTGGCATATGTGGCACAGGATTCCAGTAAACTGGAGCTTTCTTCATGGAAAGCTGGAAGCTCAGCAGGACGTGGGCGTCTGAAAGGGCTGTGTGTGGACGTCTGTGTGTGGCTGGGGAACTGAATGCCATCTCAGCCATGTAAAAGGAAGGTCGCCTGCATTGTAGGTGAGCTAGATACTCAAGTACTGTTAATGAATCAGTGGAGATTCGGAGCTCGTATTTGGAGTTCACCTTTATAGATGAACTCAAGCGTTCTGTGGTGGGTTAACCCTGGCTGAATGCTGGGTGCCCACCAAAGCCGCTCTATCACTCCCCCTCCTCAGCTGGACAGAGGAGAGAAGATATAACGAAAGGCTCATGGGTCGAGATAAGGACAGGGAGATCACTAACCAATTACCATCATGGGCAAAACAGACTCGACTTGGGGAAAAAATAATTTAATTTATTACCAATCAAATCAGAGTAGGATAATGAGAAATAAAAACTAAACCTTAAAACACCTTCCCTGCACCTTTCCCTTCTTCCTGGGTTTAACTTTACTCCAGAATTCTCTACCTCCTCCCCCCAAGCAGCGCAGGGGGACGGGGAATGGGGGTTGAGGGCAGTTCATCACATGTTTCTGCCTCTCCGTCCTCCTCAGGGGGAGGACTCCTCACACTCTTCCCCTGCTCCAGCGTGGGGTCCCTCCTATGGGAGGCAGTTCTCCACAAACTTCTCTAGCGTGAGTCCTTCCCACGGGCTGCAGTTCTTACAAACTGCTCCAGCATGGGCCCTTTCCACGGGGTGCAGTCCTTTAGGAACAGACCGCTTCAGCGTGGGTCCCCCCCAGGGTCACAAGTCCTGCCAGCAAACCTGCTCCAGCGTGGGCTTCTGTCTCCACGGGGCCACAGGTCCTGCCAGGAGCCTGCTCCAGCGTGGGGTCCTCCACGGGCTGCAGATACCTGCTCCACCATGGACCCCCATGGGCTGCAGGGGGACAGCCTACCTCACCGTGGTCTTCACCACGGGCTGCAGGGGAATCTCTGCTCCGGCGCCTGGAGCACCTCCTCCCCCTCCTTCTTTACTGACCAACTGCAAAGTTGCTTCTCTCACATATCCTCTCTTCTAACTGCTGCTGGTGTTGTGCAGGTTTTTTTCCCCTTCTTAAATACGTTATCCCAGAGGTGGTACCACCGTCATTGATGGGCTTGGCCTTGGCCAGTGGCAGGTCCATCTTGGAGCCGACTGGCATTGGCTCTATCAGACATGTGGGAAGTTTCTAGCAGCTTCTCACAGAAGCCACCCCTGTAATCCCCCCACTACCAAAACCTTGCCACACAAACCCGATACAGGCCCACATTTGGAGAGTTCCATTTAGAAGTCTGAATCTGGAGCTGAATCCCAGTCTATTATTTTACGCAGGACGCAACGATTCATGTATTGATAAGGCAAAAAAGTATAGTAGCATTGAATTAGCCAGAGTACTGGTGTAAATGGGCCACATAATTCATCCTACAAGTTCTGCTTTAAACCCAGGTAGAAATAAAATCTTGGTTTTGGAAGATTATGTAAGCATGACTAGAAATGATTAATGCTTAGAGCCTCAAAGCTTGCAGTATAGAAAGTGTGTCAACAGTGACTAATAGAACAGTTTTAGGCTTATAGACTGATGTGAGTACAAAGCCAAGGAACAGCCACAAATTTTTACTTTGGTATTGCCTTCTAAGCAAATCTGATGCTGGCAGAGAATGCCCTTAAAACAATTCAGTGAAACTTTTCAAGATTCTGTTGTAGTTCTGGTTTTAGTCCAGTGAGGTTTATACATGCTTTCTAAGTAAATTTCTTAATGAAGCTGCCTTTCCTCTGTGATGTTTGCTTCATTCACAAGGAAACTTAACTCTTCTCCTTTCAGGGTGAGCTGAAAAACCTTGCCCTTTCCTGTAGCATAGAAGACATGATTGAACCCCTCTTTCTGAGCATTTCTGGAGAAGTGAAAGGTCTGCATGTCACCTACTCAGTACCTTGTGACAGTGGAGTTGCCAGGTAAATCAAGGGTTTACCCCTGAAGTGAACAAAAATTACTTCTTCCCAAAGCAAAAATACAATAGAGAGGGGAAAAACCCCACTTATCTATGTAAAGGTCATTCCTCCTCCTGCTGTAGGCAGCAAGGACAGTAAAATGTGCTGGGACAATTCACTGAGGTGTTTCTGTGAAGAAAAGGTACTGGGTTTACATCCTAGTCAAATTCAGCACCTTCATAAGCCTAAGAGAAGACTGGAGAAGAGCACTACTCCGCTCCCACCATTGTTTAGCTGAAACAAATTAAATTAACAATTGTGAATTCAGTAATTCATGAATAATAAATTGGTGTGAAGTTAACTGCACATTAGTGAAATTCATGTTCATGTGTTGTGTCTGTTCTCCCTTGTGCTCCTGGCACTTGTAACCTGTCAGTTGCCTTGACACTTTTGTGTATAGAGAGCATGAAAATTTACCTTTCTCCCTGGTAACCAAAGCGTGGGACCTCTGCAGTCCCTCACATGTTTGTGAGTAAAAACTATTTTCTTGAATGCCAAAAAATTTGCAAATTCAACTCTTAGTTGTGAATTCAGAATTACAGAATTATACCCAAGGTACTGTATTTTGGACCATTAAGTTTTGTTCTTGCACTGGGAGACATGATATTAAAGAAAGATGAATATACTTCTCTTTGACTTGGTGTAGCTGACTGGTATTTATTTTTTTGATATGTAGCATGATTACTCTCTTTTGGAATATGCTTGTCTTTATATAAGTAAAAATGGCTTTAATTTGGTAGGTTGGCACATTATACATGATAAAAAATTCTACCCAAAATAAATCCTGATGTGGATAGAAGTGAAAAAATGAAAAGCATTAAATGCTGATGAAAAAAATGATAACCTACATGGTCCTTTTACACTGGTCATCACAACCGCATTGCATAATGCACAATTTAAAATCTACTGAAATTATCTGTGGCATAAGAAAATAAGACTGACGTTTTAATACTAATGTAACTTTTTCTGACAGTGATGAAAGACAAATGTTACAAAGTCCGTGTGATCTTCTTTTGGACTTCGGATCTGAAGTTGCACTCAAAGACATAGTAAAGCGTCAGCTACTTCTTACCAATCACACTGGAATCAGTGCTCCATTCAAATTAGAAGCTGAGTATTTTACTGGCTATTCACTTACTCCAGAACAAGGAATCTGCCTGTAAGTCTTGCTTTTCTGCATAATGACTCAAATACTTATTTAGGTCTGGATTAAATCTGAAATTAGGACAGAGTGCTATTGCCTCTGTCACGAGATGCACTTTCTGCAGTGCTCTGGTGGGGTTTTATTAAGCTCTTACTCTGTGGTAATGAAACTTGCTGGTTGCAATGCAAGGATGGAAGATTTAGCTGGTATAAATGGCAAAACACTATTGTTGCTAATGGACATAAGCTGGTTTACACCGGCCAAGGCTCTGTTGTGTTAGATTGTATGCAGAGTCTTACAACTCTGAAGCTGATTCACTCTTAAGGATTTTACTTTCAAAAAATGCTTTGTATGCAGTCCTTCTTTAAGTTATAATGGCTACTAATTTAGGAGTCAGGTAGAGCTATAGCAGAGTCCTGCTCATTTCGCAGAAATGTCATTGTGGGTTTTCTTATTTTTTTCAAGCTCCTCAGGCTACCTGGTGAAAAGAAGAGGGCCCGTCACAAAACACGCAGCCAGAAGAGCATGGTCAGGTATTAGAGTAGCTATTAATCCTCTCAGTGGAGAGAAGGCAAAAGACAACTGACTACCATATTCAGCATTAAACGTGCCAGTCAGGCACATAATTTCATTCTTGGAGTATCTGGCTAAGTCTACACTGTTAAATGACTTAGTTCCTCAGCTCATTCTTGAGTTTGAAAGCCCACATTACATAAGCATTAGGTCAATCTCTCTCTTCCTCCCCTGCTTCTTTTTTCTCTCTCCCTTCTCCCTCTCTTTCTCTCTCTCTCTCTCTCCCTTCTCCCTCTCTTTCTCTCTCTCTCTCTCTCTCCCTTCTCCCTCTCTTTCTCTCTAAACCAACAGTCTGGAACAAAGATGGGTGGTTCTGGTGATAGTTCACTCCCAGGATCACTCCCAGCACACAGTATGGATGACATGCATAAGGTTTGGCTATTTCCTTCCTGCACAGTCTTCCAATACCATTGCAGCAGGCTTTCCTCCCTCAAACCTTTTTATATACTCTCCCCACTGTGGAAAGCTACATCCCATCCCTCATTTCTGATGTGTTATACTGAAAAATAATAATATTTGGAGCCACATGAGACCCAGGGAGGGGGGAAATGGGAGCGAAATGCTATAAAGTGTGGATGTGTCTTCTGTATCCAAAATAAAACTTGGACTTACTGGTGCCTTGCCATAGTGTTTGGTATCTGTTACAAAGACAAAGCTTTTCAGCTGTTGAACTAGTACTTAAGATTGGAAAAATGCTGTTCTGACAGATTCCATGCAAGCTTATTGATTTAGAAGGCCAGGTGACTCAGAATGTGGAAAGGCTTTGCTCTTTGTAATTCATTATTTGTGTTGAAGAGCAGACAGATGTAAACAGGCAGTTGCTAATAGAAAGATAACCAGTTAGCACAAATTCCAGCTTATTTTTCTCAAATTGAGGGTGTGTTTTCATGTAGCCAATTAGTGCCTTGCATATCCCAAAGAGTCCTGGATCAGGTTGTTGGAGGGAGTCCCTCTATGAAATAATCTCTGCAAGAACTAACTCTCAAAAAACAGATTAAGACCCACTGCAGAAGGGAACTTGGGGTAAAGTGGTATAAATGTGGGTTGTGTTAATGATCCAAGGTTTTTTTGAAGCCAGTGAGGTTAGGCTGATTAACGCCAGCTAAAAATATGGTCCTATATATTCTTTGAAAGACTAACTTTGTTCCATTGCCTCAAAATTCATCACATGCTTCTTTGCTATGCTCCTTCAGAGTTTGCAGCAGCAGTGCTGTCTCATGGGAAGGGAGTAGCTTTCCATATACAACCTTCCACAGGAACTCTGAAAGCCTTCCAGCAGCTAATCATAGAAATAACAGCTTACAACAACATGTGGGGAGAGTACCAGGATGATCTGGTCTGTAAGGTAGGTGGGGCTTCAGTTTTAAGTGAAGTATTGCTATGGCAGATTTTACACCAATTATATTTTCCGGATTCCTTTCTGTTAAAAATACTTTTTCAGTTTGTTAGGACTTCTGTCAAAATTCAGGGTAGATATTGCTATACTGCTACCTTCAAGGACACGTAAGGAACAATTGTTTGCTCTTACAGTGTGTGGTTTAGTTTTGGGGTAACTTGTTTATTCCTTGCGAGGTTTTCATGTGCCTTTAAAATGACTGGAGCACTTTTGATTTATAAAACCTGTTTGGTAGCTGGCCAGTGCACTGCTCTGCTCTACTAATACAATATATTGTGTTGTATGGAAAGGCTGCAAGAAAGCTGATGAATTTATGAGGTATTGCATTCTCCTGCTGAGAAGAGCTTCATTAGCATATGAATTAGATGCTGTCAAAAGAAACCAGTCAAAAATATTTGAAAATCCAATCAGTTTTTAAAACATAATTTTGTAACCCAGAGAACTAAAGTTTTATCTTGATTCTAATAGCAAAAATTCATTTTTAATAGGTGGGAGACTTACAACCTAAATTAATTCCTATGCAAATGACTGTGAAAGGCTGTCCAATCTTCCTACAGATGACAGGACCACAAACAGAGGAACCCATAATCAGGTATAGTGCAAAATACTGTCAGAGAAGTCAGAGAATTAAATACCATTGGACTATAGCCAACATACATACCTGTTCCCATCTTCTTGTGATAAAATGGGAAGATCAGCGAAGTGACTGTCAAAGTACAGTATCTACTTCTATAATATCAATACATTTGTCTCTGCCAGCCTAATTAGAAAAGAATCTGCATACAAGCCTTCTCAGGTTTACTGGCAATCACTGTTCTGGGCTTACAGTCACAGAAGTTCACACAGTCCAGCCTCATCTGATTCTGTGGAGATGGAAACTAGTACACGGTGGCAGTTCTTATCATCCTCCACAGTTCATTTCTCCCTGTCCCTTTACCTGGACCAGGAGAAATGGAGCCCCAAGGTAAATAGGGGTGAGGGAAGGTTTAAGCCCTCTCATACAGTAATTTGCATCTGCACATCTGGGTGAGGGGTAAGGGCTGGTTTATGGGGACCACAGCACTACACACTCAGCCAGCTGCCATACAGCATGACTGCTTCTTTCTGATTTCAGAGGAATTAGCATTGTGTATCATACTGCAGCCAAGAACATTTGCAATGTCAGCTTTGTAACGGGGCGTAGAAAATGGATTTAGCTATCCACCATAACCCTTATGCACCTGGAAATCTGTGTCTGACACAGGTCACTCCACTGCTGCATAACCATTCGCTGCCGCTGCCAGAGTGTTTCACAAAAGCTGACTTCACATGTTTACCCTGAAACATCTGAGACAACTAAGAAAACTGGAAAAGAGAAACTGATTAAATAAAGCAATATTGTATTTCACAGTATAGGCCATGCTTTACCTAATAACCACTCTTAACAGGCTGCTAGCGCAGCCAGATATGTTTCCACTTTTAAACAAATCTTTAATGATTTCAGACATTCACTTTTATTTTCTGCATGTACTGACTGCAAGGTTCTCCCCCTCAGGTTTGGCACTCATGTCTCCGGAGGGTCTCCTGTCTTTCGGAGGGTCCAGCTCAACAATCCTACTCCCTTTGGTAAGAATGACTTTTGTACGGCAAACATCGACGCTTGCATTGTGCTGCTTATGATTATAAAAATAGAAGAACCCATTAACATGTTAATTCACAGGCCTACTTGTTTTCTAATCAAGATAGTTTTTGTAAAAATAGTATATAAGAGAGTGTCTAAGCTGTTTTCTAACTTAGCTAGTACAGAACAATAATACATGTTGTCAGGTCTTTATATGCATAGTAGTATTTACCATTATGGCATTACTGCTGTGAATATTAGTTTGCTTTCTGTAACAGTAAAGCAGGTAAGCTCCAGCCAGCGTGTAGTAGAATATATGTAATTGACTCAGTGTGTTGTTACTGTGAATCTGCACATCCTATCCTGACATATCTGGGTTTTCGCTCATTGAAATGATGGGAATTCAGGATTTTTCATTCTGTTTTTGTAAGTTTCTCACAGCACTAACCCCGGTCAATCTGATGTGCTACCTGCTTCTTAGTGGCATCACCTGGCTCTTCTGTGTTTAGACTTCTTATGTCTTGAGTGAGATTTTAAGCTCTTCAGAGCAATGATCAATCGCTTTTTTTTTTCCTGAATGCCACCAAAAACATTTGCTTAACAAACAAAATACTTATTATTTATTTTAATGTTATTAAAAGTATAGTTTAGGACCTAGAGAGTGGCCAAGCTATAATAAGAGCATAGCACACATGGTTTGAAATCTTTTTAGTTTACAGCAAACATGGAAAGTTTCAGATGTGCTTTAATACAAATCGAGTTGCTAGACACAAATTTGTTACTTGATATTCTGGTGCTCTGGTACCAACTAAGCTATGAGTCTTCTCAATGACCAGAAGTAATTGTCCTTTCTCCTTTTCAATTCAGACATCCGCCTGGACTGGGAAATTTACAACCAAGAGGAAGACGATAAAAAGCTGGTGGACCTGTTGATGTTCTTTGGAGACCCTTTTCCTCCTAAGGACATGGATGAAAATGAGACTGCATCAATTGGTAGCACCTCAGAGTCAGAGATCGTGTTAAAGTTGGATCAAACTGCCATTCCCTGCGGAAGCATTTATCCAGCTTCACAAACCACAGATGAGGTCAGCTGTTAGTCTGTTTTTTACACTGCTGCTGAGATACATGATGGGTTTCTTGGCATGAAAGGTTGAAAACAATAACACGCAATATAACTTGTAACTAAGAGCTGGATTGTTAAAAGAAATGTCAGCTCCTCTCACAGTCAAAAAAGCAATACATGGGTAGAAGGCTATTGGTAGCAGCAATCAGTTTCCAGAATGAGCTATAAGCAAATAGCTCTTCAGCTTCTCCTTTTCTTAAGATTGTTAAAGAAGCTGATAAGGTACTTTTTAAAATACTGTCATTGAAAAACTAATGCCATTTTACATGAAAGTGTTACAATAACTAAAAGTCCTTAATTTGGGTCTCCTTTTCTCATGGGTGCTTTATGGCGTAAATGTGTCAGGGAGCAGAATCTAACCTGCAAAGTTCAAATTGTAGCTAACGATATGGAGGTATTTATCCCAGTGCTAAAGTTAAATCGGTTCTGTTACTCTGTTAGAATATGGTAACATCTATTACACGTGAAGTTTGATTATAATATGGCAATTTACTGTCTTGAAGGACTGGGAGTGACAGGGAGAAGGTATCATGCAGGGTACGTATATTTCTCTGGCAAAAGCTTTACAGAAAAGATATTAAAATCACATTTTTTCTGCTTCAGCTCAGAAGGCATAGTTGTTTTGAATACACCTCTAACCTTTCTTGTGCAACAAGGGAACATTATTGCCCTAGAGTGCTGGTTTGTATAATGGGCCAGAGATGTTACGGTTGAGTGCTGGTAGAACAGGACCCAAGCATGCACATTTTCCAAGGAGTTCAGGAGCAGTTTCAGGAGAGCAAACCTATGCATCAAAAAATTAATGTACAGGACACATCCACATGTCCAGCTTTTGTGCCAGAAAGAAAGAAACTGGAGCTGGCCATACTTATTGACTAGTGCAGCAGTTCCCTGAACACTTCACTTGCATTCCTCCTTTGCAGCGTAACAGTTTTAACCGTTCCCCACCCTCATGTCCCTGCAGTCTTCAGACTCTGACAGCAAAGAGAAGGAAATCATCACTCAAGAACCTACAATACAGAAAATCGTCTCTGTACTTATACGACCTCATGAAGGGGTTCCTGCAGACAGCCCCTACTCCATTACTCCAAGACAGATAGTAAGCTTTTATGTTTTCTTTGTGCTTAGATTTAGCATATTTTCTGCAGGACAGAGGAGACAGAGGAGGAGGTAGCTTTGGTTGGGGATAGAAACTACTAAACAGTGCAACAGTAGGCTGGGAGGCTTTGGGATCTTGAAGCTGTCAACAGAAAAAAGAAAGTGTCCTACCTACATTTGAGCAGTTAACTGATGACTGGAATGAAGTGTTCAGTTGCACTAGGCTCTCTAGAGTGGCATCTCTGGTCTCCTCACTTGGGTTTCCTTGGTGAAATGTATGGCATCATTAGGTGGGAGGCATCCAGCCTGAAGCTTTGGAAGCATGTTATTTAACCAGGGTACATTTGCGAAGTAGATGTGGCAGAGCTGGAAAGCAGGCGCCTGGGAAAGGGGTGCTCAGTACACAACTCTTTTGAATAAACTGTTGTAACCCACAGTGCTTCAAAAGTAACTAGTGCAAATAGGGGCCACGGTGTCACAATTCCTTACGAATAAGATAAAGCAAAGACAGCATTGGAAAGATCTAACTATGAGTGACAGGGTTGCCCAAAACATCAGTGTGTCAATTTTAATTCTTAAATATTAGCAAGTTTTTTGCCAAAGGGTTTCAGTTACAAGTTACAATGAGCTAAAAATTACATAAAAGAAATAATTACAGAAATGGCATCTCAAAGCAATGAAGCCTACAGTCAGCTCTGGGGTGATTGAGGCTGAGATGATAGCTCAGATAGCAAGTGCCTCATTGTGGAGAAGGCTCTATCGGTTGTAGCCAGCAGTGAGCTCTGCCCATGTGGAATGAAGTTGATGCCTATGGAGCCATTTAGGTATTCCTCTGCAAAAATGTTCTCTCTGTTTCTACTATTGCTCCAGGAAGGTCTGTTGGCTTAGGTGCTTTGCAGCACAGCTGGCCAGACCTGGCTTAAGTCCATGTCTGAGCAACTAAGCTCTCTGAGACCTCAATGCACAGACCCTTCAGTGTTGTAGGACGTGACAGGGCTTACTATCTCTGCTCTCGCCCTGCTAGACCTTAGGCAGAGCTTTCTTAGGCTCCTCACTGCTCTGAGCAGAGGAATGCAGTGCAAGGACAGCTGAGGTAGTTTTGTTTCTACTGAACGTAGGTCCAGCAAGACCAAACATCTCACGCTGTGATCACATGAAATAGAGGAGTTTGCATCTGCACAGCACTAGCCTGAAAGCAGTACATACCACATGGCCCCTGAGCTTACAGACTCAGCTAGATGTAAATTGGCTTTGTAGGGATGTGGCAAAGGTTTTTCTGCAGCAATAGTAGGATTTAACCATAACGTGCATAATGCACCTAAAGAAAGCAGAATCTATTCAACCTGTAAATCCCAGAAAATCCACTGTGGCTGCATTTGATTACATTCCCTGCTGTCGTGTAAAATAAAAAAATACCCAAGAGTAAACTGAACTTTAAAATACTCTTAATTCAAACTTGTAACTCTTCACAAAATGTTTCTTGTATCTGTGAGTGCTGTCAGTTGTGGGAGGATCATCTGAGTTAGCCATGGGTAAGAGTAGGCAGAATTGGGTATTTTTAAAAACAAACAAACACGTATGTACATATGTTTGTGTACTTAGGGAGTTGGTCTGTGACTGTGCTTAAACTCTGTTGATGCTGAAGAGTGGCTACACTGATAGTTGCAGCTGAAATAATTGTCAGTTTTGTTGTCACATGCTGTCATTTTAGTACAAGCCTGAGCGTAGCCCATCCCCAGGAGATTTCATGCTGCTTGTGCAACCCAGTTTTAGCAGCTGAGCACTGAGGATGCTTGTGCAATCCCAGGCAGCTCCCTGCACCACTAACAGTTATCTCTCGACTGCAGGTGGTTCCAGGAGGTGGCAGCATCTCCGTTTGCATCTCCTTCACCCCCCGGGTCCTGCCAGAGGCTGCGCCTGAAGCGCGATGCGAAGGGTTTGTGCTGGGTTTCATGAACCTAGACGACAAGGTAAGTTGACTATCACAGCAAGGCTGAAGATGACTAGAAAATAATCGTTTCGCTTCCTGATATTTATGTACAGGCTACTGTGTACCTGGCCAGTCTGTATAAACAGTCCTGTACATCCTTCCTTAACTAGGGTTGTTCATTTGTTACATTTGCCTTTTACCTTGGAAGCATTCTGGGGTGGGAATGTCACTGTTGTCTAACGTTGTCTGGTGCAGCAGACCCCAGACAAAAGCCCAGGGTTTGAAATGCTATCACAACATCAGGTTTTCTTGATAACAATAATTAACAATGGGACTGAGACTCAGGACTGCTGAGTTCTGTTCCTGGCTCTGCATTTACCTTCCTGTGTGAATTTGGACAGCGTATCTCTCCTCTGGGAAACTTCCTCTTCAACAACTGCAAGTGCGGCTCACAGGCTAATGTGACGCTTGAATAGTGTTTTATGAATTGCTCTGCGATTCTCTGACATGAATCATTGCAAGGGTGCAAGGTATAACGAATGAATGATAATAAAATATTTAATAAAAACATCTGTAATGTTCCTGACTCCTGGAGAAAGAAACATCCATGCCTGTATTAACCACAGCCATTCAGAATTCAACTACTACGTAGCTTTTGCTGTTCCTTACATGTTGCTGTCATGTCTTACAAACAGGCAGTACATTGTCAAGCAGAATCCTATTTTGGCTAACAGCCTCTCAGGCTAAAAGTAGAGTTTCAGGTTTTAGTGTTAACATTTTCTACACCATTTCTGTTTTCATTTTGTTGTCAGCTTGCAAAGACAGTGCCTAAAAAAGTGCATCGCAGACACGGCTATGAAGCTGCACCATTACGAATAGACTTGCAAGCTTTCATACGGCATGCTCTGTAAGTACCATCACACTGACGGCTGGTATGCTCGCAGAATGAATCAGCCTGGAGGGCAGGGCTCTGACCAGCTCTGGTTCTTTACACTCAGGTTAAAAGTAGACATGGATCGTGACAGAGGAATGGTGTTTTATTCAATGGCAAGTGATCTCGTACCAGATCAGTCTCTGTTAGGAGTAAGTATTTCACACACTGATGTATTCAGCTGGTTTCTACTGCTGTGCTACTGTAAGAATTCAGAGCTGCATGCACATGGTTTTTAAAATGCATCTTTATCCCCAGTAGCCTCATGTTGCAATTTTCTATATTGCACATAGCAAGATAGCTAAAACAAAAAGACTGCAAGTACTTTTTAGCCAGGAATAAGCAAAGCTGAGCTCAGACAATGCCTATTTTATACATCTTTCTCTTTCTTTGTAGAAGAGCTTGGAATTAGAAAAATAAGTACTTATTTTCAGGACATAAAGGTCTGATAGCAGAATGAGTCACTTAGAGCGGCCTGCTCAGTTTCTGTGACCCTTGACATTCAAAGACTTTTTAACTTTATTACATTATTTGTATTTTGGTTTTTTACTCAAGAAATTTTGAAAAACACAAGTAGAAAATACTAAGTTGCTTTGGGGGGTAAAGGTCTTCAGATCCCTGGTGGTGCTGAATGACCAGACAGACTAGCACAAACCTCTCAAGGGAGTTAAAACTAACCAGTTTTGAATCATTTCTCCACCAGGTTTTGACAGATTCAGTAATGACTCAGAGTTTGAAACTCATCAATTGCACTAAGGTTCCTCTGTACTTCAGGCTCCTTCTGTCTACACCCTTCAGCCTGTCCAGCACAGATCCCAAAAACAGCACCAAAACATCCCACAGCAAGAAGGAGGAAAAAGAACAGCAACCGCAACTTGTACTTTATCCACAGCAAAACATGCTGGTAAGTTCAAAAATAATAATCCTGTGCCAGAATAGATAGTTTAGTAATTGGTGTGTTAGTGTGGCCCAGATGAACCACAAGAAAAACACAACCAGTGTAGAAATCTCCCAATTTCAGGGGAAATAGTGGTATATTAGCAGATGGTAATTACTGCAATTTTGCCCGCTGTATTGCAGGTAGAAAATACTTTTCTACAGTGGCCCTGATGTGCTTTTCTCATCAACTCTGACCTGTTGCAAACTCCCGCAGAAAACCCTGTGGTTTTTGGAGCTCACCTAAATCAATAGCCATATATGCTGGACAAATGAAAAGATTTCCGAAGACTGCAGTCCCTCCTTTCCCTAAATTTGATGCAGGCAGTGCAAAGACAGAAAGATTTAGTTTGTTTTGGGTGTACACAATGACATTAAAGGAAACGAAGTCCTGGAGTCAAGAATTAGCTAGGGTGCAAAGAATGAGTAACAATTGCGTTTTTGATGTATGCTTCTCATTTTTTCAGTGTTGATTTTGACATGGAGACGCACGCGTCTTAATTCTCCATGTGTGGGAAGAAAGAAGACTTGCACGTTTAAGACAGCTTTGGGAATACAGTATTTGTAACCTCAGGAATTTAGAACCTTTGTCTTGCTAGAGGCTGTTTCTCCCCTGTGGTTCAGAGATTAGCTGTTCACCTTTACACTCCATCTCTGTGTACTGGATTCATAGGAAATAGCTGTGTTTTTTTCTTTAATTATAATGCTTTGTTCCAGTGGGAATTTGGTTGCTGGCATGACACCTTTGGGTTCCAGTGGGAAAATGCATGCCTGGGCCTTTGAGTGGTGTTTACTTTGGATTTCTTGCACACAGCATCCATTTATGTGAGGGTCATCTGAATTCCTCTTCCCACAGGTGAAAGTGTCATTCCACACAACTCTGGAGTTACTTACGTATCAACATTTGCCAGATACCCAGCTGCTTCCTGGATTCCAAGTGCTCCAGTTTGAGAATGGAGAGAGAAAGCTGAAGTTTACTCAAAATCTGGTCATTGAACATAGTAACCACACTACCCAGGTAAGATCAGAACAAGATCTCTGGGCGCTGAGAAAGGGCTGTGTTTTATCAGCACCTCTGACTCAGAATGAACGTGCCTTAGGATTTACTCGGCTTAGAACTACAGCCACCTCTCGAGTAAATTCTGTCACCCAGTTAAAGTGAATGGCCACGGATTTGCAAAAGGATATAGCTCTATTGGGACTACAGGTGACTCTCAGGTGGACAGAGTGGTTTTAGGTCCGTGGCCTGGTGCTTGCACCCCAGCGCACAGCGTGACGGCCTGGATGATATGGCTCCATCAAAGGGCAGCACACCCAGTCACAGTATGACTCTCAACGTCCTGCTGAGACACAGGGTCAGGGCTGTCTCAGCGAACATGCCGGTGACTGAGTCACGAAGCGTTGCCTCCTGCAGTACCCGAGTGCTTCTTGAAAGTCTCCTGAGGCTGCCTAACTCATGTGGTGTGGTCACAGCCCACACACATTTAAAGACCGATCTCTTCCAGATGGAAAGCTATAAAATCCCCCCAAGTCTTCAGCAGTTCCAGTACACTGCAGGCATTTATTTTTTTTCATACCAGGTATTTCTGAGGACTGATCTGTGTAAGATCCAAGCACCATATCTAAGATACAGTCAATTTAATAATGATCTTGGGCAATCTGCACAAATCGAATGACTCAGTGGGCCATATACAGTCCTAAGGGACGACGAGATGCTGTAATGTCTGCATCGCTACAGAAAATCCAAATAACAAATCAGAATGTTCACTCTGTGTTACTTCATTAAGACCACAGTGTCTGGTTTGAATATCTATCCCAAAACAGTAAAAAAAGCAACAACTTAATTCACTCAGATACGTAGAAAGGGGAATTGACTCTATTACAAAAGAACACAGAACAACTACTCTTCATTCAGTGCTTGAGGTAAGAATAGTATCTGATACAGCTGGATCATTAAAGCCCTACAAAAATAAGGTGGGGTTTTTTCTCCTTTCCCTTTCCTCTGTTTTGCAGCTGGTCCCAGTGACTGCATACCTCTCTGTTCCAGTTCTGGAGCTCTCTTGCGACACTGTTGATTTCAAGACCTGCTTTGTTGCACAGACCAAGACTGAACACATCTTCCTGTGTAACAGGAGTAGCTGTAGAAGTTACTGGACTGCTTTGCTGGGTATTCTGGTTTTGCAGTTGGATTTCCTTGTTATATAGTTTCACTATTCAGTTTTTTTATTTAATAAGACTGCATGCACTCATTCAATATATAGCCAATACATGATGATGTTGGCTGCAAACATATCAGGTCTGCTTGTCTCTCATGTGGGCTTTTTTTTAACATCAGTGTATGTCTACTGATTTCAGCAGTTACTCCAGATTTAACCAAAAGATTCAATCACAACCCTCACAAGCAGTGGACATGCTTTGCTCATTTATAATACAATCCTAAGAGGCAAAAAGAAGCAGCAGGTCCTCATGAGTTCGGTTTGAGTTTGTGCCTAATGACATTAACAACACATGGGCTTCAAAGGAAAGAACATCAGGGCCTTATTATTTTGACATGGAGGCCATTGATCACTCCCCTTGATTAGAGGATGAAAACAGAAACTAGCCACATGCATAGAAAGCCTCTGACACACTGTAAGACATCATTTATTAGTTGGCTAACATGGAGGCGCAGTGTTTTGAGTGCTACATGCTGTACAAACTTACACAAAGGGTATTGTATTGCTTTGTTTGATATTTGCTCCCTTCCTTGCAGATGAACAGGAAAGGCGTAACGACCTGGAAGTATTTTCTGTCTCCCCTACTAATGGTATTTTGGAGGCACGTGAAGGGGACCCACCTACCAAAGAGATTTTGCAGATCAGCTTTACTGCAAGGTACAGTTAACAGGACTGAAATCTTGCTGTTACTCCCTGTCAAGCCCAGACTTACGGTGTGAGTATTCGCTGAAAGCAGAGAGCAATTCTGCTCTGTTCTTGTGTTCTCAGGCTGCTCATTTTCCTTCTAACGCTTGCCAGTCCTGGGCATCCAGCTGGTACTTTTTCAACATAACCATGTTACCTACACTGCTCCCATATATGGGATTGCTTTTGGAACTGGCACCCAGAATTTCAGAGTTTAGAATCTATTTACCCACTTGCAATCATGCTGTTCCAACAGTCAGCATGACACACTGACTATGTACCTCTGGATAAAATCCCTTTCTTTAGGGCACTGTCTTCAACAGAGAGCAAATCTCAGGCCTGTAATTCAGTGCAGAGGCTGACACAACAGTTGAGTCTTTTATGCATCCAGCACTTTATTAGGACAGAGGGAGAAATGTGTCTGGAGTAGTTCAGAATTCCAGTAAAGCATCTGTCTGTCACGCAGGAAAGCACAATGTCTTTTCCAGTCAGTCTCAGGATCCTTTGTTATCGTTTATGTGTCTTCTCTCTAAAAGAAACTTTTTGAAGTTCTTTTCTTCCCTACATGCATTTAGAGTACTCCCTGATGAAGCAAGTAATAGAGCAAAATGTTCTAATGCAGTGATACAATTTGTTTTACCTTTGCTTAGCCTGGTACAATGTTTAGTGTTACGGTCATGTTGAGGTTTGATGAGAAAAAAATCAATGTATGTATTTTTGTTGCCGCTAGTCCAAAGGTTTGCAGTACAACGAAGATAATGTAAGCTGCAGGCAAATGACAGCAAAGAACAGAAGAGAGCAGAGGAAAATTACTTTCTTTACAAACATCTAATATTGTTCTAATTATGTTTATGGAGATCTTATTATAAACTTTTGTCAAGGCTACAGATTACTTGTGAATGGCAGAGGTAGTGACCCAAAGCCTTTAATTTCTTTGTTCTAATTAGAGAGATACAACTCCTGTAAGAAAATTCAGCTTCCATTACAAATTATTTTATTGGAAATTATCACATGGTGGCAGAAAGTTTAAGACAGACAAGTCTATCCTGGTGATTTCAGTGAACTCTGGACGCTGCTGACAGGGAAGTTTCAAGAAGCAAACTATAGGCGACGTGAGTTATTGTTGTAACTTCGATCTCCCTGGAACACACTGTGAGCTCTCCATCACTGGAGCCACTGAAATCTCAGTGGGACGAAGCCCTGAGCAGCTGCCCTAAGCTGCCCCTGCTCTGGGCAGCATGGTGGACCAGAGACCTGCCCAGGCTCCTGACTGCCTCAACTTTTCTGGAGCTCTTCTGAATATGCCTGAAGCGCTGCTTTTTGTCTGACAACAGATATGCTGATCAGCATGCCTGAAAGTACCAGAAAGCAAAGATGCCATACAGCAGCCAGCTCATCTGTTCAGCTCCAAAGAATTCCCAACATAGCAGAGCTCAGGACCAGCATGGCATTAGTAAATAATTATATGCAAGTTGTGAGGTTATTTTAATAATGCACCTCCCTAAATCAGTGGTCTTCCTGCAGGGGAATTTTGTGTGAGAAAGAAAAAAATAAAAGTTGTCTGGCAGAACAGGTTATTGCCTCAGGCCTTTACAACAGCTGTCTCTTAGATGCAGAGAAGTCCTTCAGATGAATGGTCTCAGGAGTGTTGGGTAGCATTAGCCTTAGGCGAATTATGCTGTAAGACTTCCACTTCGCACAAAACTACGCTTGCTGTAAGCTTTTTGATGTTCATTTACCACCTGGATTCCATTGACTGCGTCTCATCTTAGGGGATTGGACAGAGATTTTTCTGTTTCAAACTTTGTCTGTCACAGGGACGAGTTTTCACGTCAAGGCAATGCAGGCATTTGCTCCCAAACACTAACCCCCAGCAGAGCTTCATTTTATTTATTTAACTAAAATAGAATTTCACAAGTAGGAAGATACTCAATTTCTTCTTTCAAACATGAAGTTAATAATCCAATGTTTTTACTTCAGGTACAGACTGGACCATTCTTTTCAAACATCCTACATACAGCCGTGGGACACAACGCTATGAAGTGAGATTGCCACCTGCAGACTCAACACTAACCTTAAAGACCAGCGTTTGTGATTAGGAGCAGTTTATGTCTTAGGGCACCATTCTCCCCTTTTTCCTCCGCAAAGTAACTAATCTCATCCTTAAACACAGAACTGCATCTAGCTGTAACTGAACTGTCTTTTCCCTCTGCATTTCAGGAGCGACATTGAATATGAAACTATCGTGACCATTACCGGAATGCTGGGAGAGAAGCCTTGCAAGCTACAGATCAGGGGACGTGGAACATACGATGGGAAGTATGAAGACCTGTATTTAATTTAAGCAAGACGATGTGGGACAAATGTCAAGGTCATGGGTTGGATGCATATGTGCCATCAGTTGAGCCTGTATTTTTGTCTACTTCAGTTGTTTTAATATGGACTGAAATTTTAGCAGAATGAAATTTTAAGTTATAAGGGGAAAAAAGCTCATAGTACTTTAAAGAAAACAGTCATAATCTTGTTCTGTGCTATTACTTTTATTGCTGTGATAAGCTTACCATTACCACAGAACCAGGCTCTGCAAAATTACCAGTTTTAAATTGCAAAGCAGCTATGGTAACAGTTAGGCAAAACCTTTTGCACATCACAGTATGCCTCAAATTACCATTAAAGACTATTTGTACCTTAAAAAGCAGCTTTTGTTTTGCCTTGTTGATTTGTTTGACATTAAAATGGACATTGACACATAATAAAAACAAGAATAGGCCAGCATTCCCCAGGCTGTTTTGTTGGTGCCTTACATGAAAAGGGGAAGAGCCAACTTTCCCTGGACTCCTTGGAAAATTACCAACCTGCATGTTTCATCAGGCTTGGGTATTGAGAACATCCCCTTCAGCTACAGAGGGAGGAACCTTTCTTCCTTTTAATTCTTTCCCCCCCACATGGTTCCCATTTACTCATGCTTCTCTTTAAATGTTTTTAGTATTACTTTAGCTAAAGGTCACTGAAATTCCCACTTCTGAGCCTGTTAAGTTTTCCACTCCCATCATATAAAAGGTTTTTGTTAACAGAAATCCACACTGGAGGAGAACAAAAGATGCATGATAGCTGCCTTCTGCCTCATTTAAAACAGACTCATTTTATACAGAGAAACCTCAGTGTGAAAAAAGGACCCTCAAAAGATGCTCATGCCTCTCTGCCCCCTCTAAATAATTTCATCTTTTTGCTCTAAAATACAGCATGTGTGATTGCCAGCTACAGCACAAGAATGTGAGAATATAAAATATCTCTAGCTCATCATGACCTTCAACTAACAATCATCATAAAAAATACAAATATATTGCAAGAACCCAACTGTATTATTAAGTAAGTGCAAAAACAAGAGCCAGGACAAAGAACTTCAGTCTGTGTTACAAATTTAAACATGTCAAAGACGATGAGTACATTTCTTTTTCAAGCCGTTAGCTCTGAGTTTCAGTGATCTGATAATTCCTCGTAAGAGGAAGACCAGGTAAGGGAGAACTTTACGAGATGAAACATATATTTTGCTGATGTTCATGTAGTGCTTGCAGTAAGAGTAATGCTGAAATCTGGTTTATGTTAGGTAAGTAAATATTATTAAGCATAAGTTTGTCTTCTAACTTAGGAGTCATGCAAGCTGATACTTAGAAATGTGTTGTAAAAGATGGAATGGCCACTTTCAAATTCCTGGCTTCGAGCAAATCATCAAACCTTTCTATTCAGGCACCTCAACAGTCTGTTTGCTCCTGAGTAAATCACTTTCTAGTCCTTCCACTTTCACCCCACTGGGGGCTTCAGAGCAGCTTGGTTAAAAGTAGAAAGCTGAAGAACACCCTCCAGCATAAGGACAGTTTAAGGCATAGCCAACTTAGGACGTGGATAGGACAGGCAGAGTTGTAAAAGTGGTAAGTCTTTGCCCTGCTTTCAAAACAAGCTGTTCTGGACTACTGGCAAGATGGTGAAATCTTTTAAGAAAACCTTGGAAAAGCCTTTTCATGTGCACTGTTTTCATTTTGAGCAACCATTTTAGACAATTTGTAATACAAAAGTACTGTACCATGAACTACTTCTCTCTGATAATATTCACAGAATAAAGGGATCAATTAGATTAGAAACATTCATTCACGATCCCCAGACAACGGCCTGTAGTTGAACTTCAGCTGGACTCATTTCTCATATCTTGTCAGGATGCCGTTTGCCAGTTTTGCATTTTCCCACCTGCTTAATAGATCTGTATGATTTATTTTACTTTGCAATTTGTGCTAAAATTTGTAGATCTCGTAACAAATCCCTGAATCCACTTGATTTCACAGTGCAAATCATTTGCTATTACTAGAGAAGGCAGAGAATTAGCTGTTGCGTTGTTCCATCAGTACACTGGAGTTTAGTTCCCTGGGTACTCAAATACTGCTGCAGCACCCATGCCAGTTCCAATGCACATTGATACAACACCGTATGCTCTGAAACAAAAGAACACGTCAAATTAAGACAGATCTGGTTTAGATCATCTGGGGAAAAAAAAAATACAATAAATCTAAGCTACCCACTGCTCTCCTGCGTCACCAAGAGATTCTAACTCTGGAGCAGGTCCTGGAGTTCTTGCAAGGTGTTTGCAGAGCATGCAGACACACATTTCTCTGGCACGCCAGAAGCAAGCTCCTTAGCCACCTACCTCAGACATACTAGCAGCAAGGTCGAGGGAGGAGAACTGCTTTGATTCAGACAGGTTGAGGAAGAAACTTTTCCTTTCCTGCTTCCTACCACTGCCCTTCACATGGCTTTGCTATGTGAAAGTTCAAGGTAAATTTGGACAGTCAGATGATGTGCAGTAGGATTTATGGAAAAACAGAGTGGAAAGCCTGATTTCAGAGCAAGTTCTTCCACTTCAGTTTGAGGTGGTTTATTGTTACTGCCCGATTTGCTTGGCTCTTAAGAGCTCGCACTGTTACCCTCCCCTCTACGCCAGGGCACAGCTCGGTGCAGTCCAGTGACACGATCCCAGGACGTATTTAAAAGACATGTGGATGAGGCCCTTAGGGACATGGTTTAGTGGTGGACTTGGCAGTGTTAGGTTAACGGTTGGACTTGATCTTAAAGGTCTTTTCCAACCTAAACGATTCTATGACACTGTATGTGCCAGCCCCAAAGGCAGCAGTGACAGAGCCAGCCAGCAGCAGCTGCCGGGTTTCTTCCACACGTCAGGAAGAGCCCGAGTCCTGGGCAGAGGGCTGAGACCGAACTGTCACAAGGCCTGATGCAGCCCAGCCTTGCAGAGCCGCCAGCCAGCAGCTCTGACCACTGACTTGCTGCTCTAACACTGCAGGGAGGTCTACCCCAGGGCCCTGCACCACCAGGGACCAGGAGAGACTCTGCATTCATGGGCGGCAAGACATTACACAGCCCTCCGTAAAGACAGCCATTGGGAATTCATGTTCAAAGCTATCACAGGGATGGAGAAAGCTCAACCCAAACTGATCGTTACTTCTGAGCCTAAGTTACTTACAAACATGTAAGGCTAATACCATTCCTCAGTGCTCACCTTCTCCCTCTGCGCTTCAATTCATTGAGCAAAGTGACAACTTGACGAGCACCAGTACAGCCCAGTGGGTGCCCCAGTGCTATTGCTCCTCCCAGGGGGTTGACCTTCTCCATAGGAATGCCCAGCTTTTCAACACAGTACACAGCCTAGAAAGACAGAGAGAATGGTTTCACGGAGACGCTCTTGCATCTGTTAGTTCTCAGGTCTCCTGCAATAGAGAGCTAAGAGGACTGCAGAGAAGACTGGTGATCTCGTCTGTACATAAAGAGGGACAGCAAACCATACTAGGCAGCTCTAGGGGCTTGAAAAGATTTGTGCTCAAAATGAATTTAGCTCAAACTATGTTTCTTATTACACAAACTCCAGATCATCATGTCAGCAGCTGTCAGTATTAAACAGTTAGTACTTAGAGGCCTGACTCCAGCTAGACCATCTTTACCAGTGGAAAGGAGTGGAACTGCATTACAAATCCAAAGCACACAAAGGGAGCTAAGCCTATCAACTTCATCTCAAACTGAGCCCACGTACATTCTGACAGGGATGTCATCGATTTGTGGAAGACACAGTAGTGAAGTTTCTACCTTTCATTAAGGACCTCCAAATTAGGGATTGCAACACATTCACACGGACACCACCCGATAACAAATGACAGCCCTTGTGAAATGGATTTTGCAAGTTGGTGTGAGGATATAATAGTTAAGATTACATTCTTATTCAGTATATTTTTCTGGTTTTGGTTTTGTTGTTGGTTTTTTTTTTTTTTTAATATTAAGCTGTATAAGCAATGCCCTGCGTATTTTTATTTGAAGGAAAGGGAAAGTAGCCTGCACATGATATTAACATTTGGCTGAAGATATAATATGTGGAACAAGTTCAAATTTTAATTTGGAGGCCAAGCTGAAATATACTCAGCTACCAATCAATGTAGTATCTCAAACAGGATGATCACTCACCTGGCTTGCAAAGGCTTCATTAATTTCGTATATATCAATGTCATTCAGAGTCAGACCTATGGCTCAGAAAAGTCAGGATTTAAAAGGAGGTATTTTTGCCTTATGACTGTATCAAAGAGAATAATTTACTCACAGCCTCCCTTTATGAATTCTAGTTCTACTCCGCTAATGACAAAAAGAGGGGGACCCTGGCTCCGTGTGGGGTACCTACACTTGTACGCATGTTTTTGTAGTCTTTAGACGTTGTTGTACAAGATGTCACAGTTCACAGTGTTGTGTCACTGCTTCCTTAGATTAAATGTGATTTCTTTGCAGAGGGATTAAAGACTGAAAGGTATTTCGAGACTGAAAGATAAAACTATAGGTGAGCATGTGACCATAGCAATGACAGGCAGACACAACAATGATTGTCAGCTATAAAAGCTATTTAACCTGATGAGTTTGATAAGAAGCCTGAGGAAAGCCTGTTCTGCTGGTCAGATGCCAAAATTGTAAAGAAAAAAAAACCCCAGAAAACAAACACAAACCCCTCCCCCCGCCCCCGCTGGTCATATTAAGGAAGAGAAAAGAGCACTGAATGAACATCACTTGCCACATGTTAACTGTTTGTTGAGACTGTGCAGGGATTTAATCCTGAGCTTCTCAAAGGTGAGTGGCTGACAATTTATACATGTGTCCAAGTGAACAGTATTACAATAATCCCAGCTGGGATCTCTTTTAAGGTTTTTAAGTTCACTGCTCCTGTGGCTGATAGCTGCACATGCTACAACAATATCATCTTGAATTTCAGTCCACAGAGTCTGATATGCCTTGGGCCAAACACTGTATGAATGACAAGCTGTTCTTACCCGCCTTCTCCACAGCTACAGGGATCGCGTAGGCTGGTCCTATGCCCATAACATCGGGTGGGACTCCAACCACAGCAAAGGACCTGAGCACCCCCAGGACTGGGAGTCCCAATTGTGCTGCTTTTGAGCGTTTTGCCAGAAGAACAGCAGCTGCTCCGTCACTGACCTGGCTGGCATTACCTGTTGGAAGAGATCTATTAACACCTTTTTTGCCTAAGCACATTCTACTACAAGGCAGGTAAACCACAGGAACACTATAAATTTAACAACAAAGCTGACCTGCTGTAGTGCTACCATCCTCTTTGAAGGCAGGCTTCAGCTTTGCCAAGCCTTCCAGGGTCGTCGAGGGCCTAATCCCTTCATCTTGGTGCACGGTGATTGTTTTTTGGTTGCCCTGATTATCTAGAACAGTGGTCTTCACTGGAACAATCTCAGTTTTAAACAGTCCCATCTGCTGAGCTTTTGCTGCTCTGTTAAAGAAGAGTATGAAAGGTTAAAATATTCTGGAGGTGAACTGCAAGAGAACTAATGTCAGGGAAACCAGTTAGTAAGAGAATGAACTAAGGTGTGACTTGGTACACAGGCACATCATCGCTGACTAGTGGACAAGACGACAAGCGAATACTTATTTGCATTCATGGGAAGATAAACTTCTTACCTCTACGTCATGGGAAATATATCGCTAACATTATGGGCATTCTCCCCAAACCTGGGTCACAGGATCACACACTTCTGAGCAAGATCCCCATTCTGTTCCCATCAACACCTTTGTGACTGACTGATCACCACCAGCCCACAGCATGAAGTTGTGCTTGTCCAGTGGCACAGTCACATCACAACTATAAGAAAATTAATGAATCTTGACGTTCAAACATCAGTTCTTATCTCTGAGAGTTTAAACAGGGCAAGCGGGCTAAGCCTCCGCATAGCACTAAGCATTTCTGACAAGTTAAGGAATGGCTGAAGTTTCACTCATTCCTGGTTTTGTCCTACTAAAGACAAGTTGAGCTTTAGACCACAGGCTTCAGGTATAATCTTCTGGCATTTAAATGTAACCTTTCAACCCAAAATGATCGCAATGCATGTTGCATAGTTCAGTGTGCCTACATAGAAGAGTGTCACTTAATTCAGCCGTAAAGGTGCGGGGAAGATAGGGTCTGGTCCCTGAGACAGCAGCATTTGCAGCAGGGAACAACTGACAAGACCAGACTGATATAAGTAGGCAGAATGCAATTAGCTAAATTAGAATTAGCTCAGGGCACATAGTTTTAATCTTTCACATCAACAACGTATTTAAAATCCTCCACAGCAGAGCTGATTTAGAAGATTCACCTTCCAGCAGCAGAGCACTCTTTACAGGGAATACAAATTGAAGACTGAAAGCTTGTTTTACCCCCTCATCACTTTATACTTTTACTAATAAAATGAAAATATTTAATACTCCCAGGTAAGTAAGAGTCAGAGTGAGGTGCTGAAGGACAGATCAGTAACTCCACAGACATCCTGAGACCGAGGCCAGAAAATCACCCCTTTCCTCATGCGAGAGGCAAGGATCGCGTTCACATACCCTTTTGCGTTATCAGTTCGATGTCAGTGAGAAGGGCTGGCATGCCAAGTTCCCTAGAAGCAGGGCCAGAATTTAAAGGTTAACTGGCCTGTGCAGTGGCTTCCTGTATTAGATAAATAATTGGACCGGGGCGATGCTTAAACAGAGCTCCAAGTTAGTTTAACTCTTTGATGGCAGCAACTTCAACATATCGCCTGCCACTGGACTGCCAGTACAGCCCCATGGATTCCTGGGGTCAGTTTACTTTGGCAGTGATTTAACCTAAGAGGAAGGTTATTAGAGGTGGAATTGGACTCACTTGGAGCCAAACACCTGCAGGAAAGACAAGCCACTCTTCTTATGAGCTAAACAGTTCTCTAAAAACAGCTAGATCTAAATATTCCCCCATTAGGTTCCTTCTGCTGCCACTCCCATGTTCAGTTTCAAATGATGCTGAGCCAAAGCCACTATGAAAATACTGAACCATACATTCATTTTGGAAACCTCATGGAGGTTGTATCACTTGGATGCTGAAAAACACAGGGGCACTCACTGCTCAAGGCTTGCGTGCCCCGTGATGCGTGCGCAAGATTAGTCACACAATCCCCAGTACTGCTCTGGGCTTAGGTTTCCTTATCACACAACCCGGGACATGCACCGGTTTTCACTCTGACCATCTCAAGCTTCTTTACTCACGATTAAGTTTTTCAAAGGCAATATGAAGGCTGCACTTAACTACTCTTGGGAAGTAGCAACACTTTTTCTATCTGTATTTATTCCTTAACTAAAAGGTTGAAAAAAATAAAAAATTCATTTACTTTTGTTGGGAAGCCAAGGCAAAGGCATCTTGCTTCTTTCGGGAAACTCCAAACTTCTCTGCCACATTTTCTGAGGTTATTCTGGGGAAAAGAAAAATCACAGAATTAATCCAACAATACAGCTAAGGGAGCTGCAGTTCTCTTCTACTAAGACAACACAAGGTAAAGCAGTGGCTTCAGTCTCAAAGCTAACTGCTGCTTTCTCAACTTACAACTGCTTGGCAGAAGCAGATACTGAATCAAATCCAGAATCAAAACAAGGTTCAAACCCACTCTCAACTTTTTGCTCATTAGGCCATCGAGCTTAAGACACAAGACAAGGAAATCTTTCAGAGTCACTGATGGAATCATAGAATCGTTTAGGTTGGAAAAGACCTTTAAGATCATCAAGTCCAACCGTTAACCTAACACTGCTCAGTCTACCACTAAACCATGTCCCTGTGCACCTCATCCACACGTCTTCTAAATACCTCCAGGGATGGTGACTCAACCACCTCCCTGGGCAGCCTGTTCCCTTTCAGTGAAGAATTTTTTCCTAGTGTTCAAATTAAACCTCCCCTGGCGCAACTTGAGGCCGTTTCCTCTTGTCCTGTCACTCGTCACTTGGGAGAAGAGACCAACACCCACCTCTCTGCAACCCCCTTTCAGGTAGTTGTAGAGAGCGATGAGGTCTCCCCTCAGCCTCCTCTTCTCCACACTGAACAACCCCAGGTCCCTCAGCCGCTCCTCACAAGACTTGTGCTCCAGACCCCTCACCAGCTTCGTCGCCCTTCTCTGGACACGCTCCAGCACCTCAATGTCCTTCTTGTAGTCAGGGGCCCAAAACTGAACACAGCATTCGAGGTGGGGCCTCACCAGAGCCGAGTACAGGGGCACGATCACCTCCCTGCTCCTGCTGGCCACACTGTCTCTGACACAAGCCAGGATGCCGTTGGCCTTCTTGGCCACCTGGGCACACTGCTGGCTCATGTTCAGCCAGCTTGATTTTCCCCCATTTCATAGAATTAATCTTCTACCACAACCAGGGAGGAAGCCGACACACGCAGACCTGAGCTCTCTGCATTCAGATTGATTTGAAACAGCACGGTCACTGAGGAGACAAACCATCTAGAAAACCCTTAAACTTTGGGAAGAGGAAACACTTACCCCATAGGAATAAGGCAATCTCGAGCTTTGCTGTTTTCCATCATACTGGAACTGATATCACCAGGGTTATTTGCATTTCTGAGGGACATTGTTTCCACGCTAAACACAAGAAAAAATTGGATTTGCTACCAGTGCTTTCATACTACATTTGTGGTAATTGCTCAATTAAGACTGATGAAAACTCAGTATCTTGACAACATGCTTTCCTATCACCCTACAAAAATGCAGGTAATAATTAAGAACTGGCTGAGGCAGAAGGTCTTCAGTCATCGATATAGGAATTACCACGAAATGAAAACAGATTGCTATATTAAATTGGTCCTTGTTTCACTAAGAACAGGATAACAATGTCAACAGTTAATTTCTCATGTTTCCACAGCTAGGAAGGAATCGCTAATGATTCTGGCACTTTCGTCCTCAAACATAACGAGAAATCCAAGGTTCTAGGACCGGAGTTTTCAGTGAGATTCAATAGCCACAAAAATGCCACTTACAGCTTAAGAACTGGTTGGCAGTATAATAAGAAAAGTATAAAGCAAACCATGACAGAGACCTCAATGAGTTATGCCATTTGTATTTTGCAACACAAAGAATTTCAGACATGGATCCCAGAGGCTGTAGTCTTTGACCTACAAATGAGTTAAGAGATTGAAGATATCCAAATTTCCTGCAGAAATACACAGCCATCGCTTAAGACTAGCGAGCTTTTATAAAGTCAGTCTAGACCATGAAGCCTACGATGGGAAGAGGGTTTGAATTCTACTCTGCACCACATAAATACATTAATAAAGAGTAAGTAACAAAGAAAACATTCCTGGAAAATGCAAGACAAGCAAAAAAAGTTAAGACTTTTCCCCAGGCAGCTTACAGTGCTATCAGGAATTTAAACTAACTCTAATATGGGATACTGCACTACCTGACTTCAGCTGCATCTACTCCCAGATGGACGGTATAGAATCAGGCTTTAAGAGCAAGTCGCAGCTACTGCATTCTGCGTTAAAGGTCATCCGGTATCTCTCCACCTACAGAGTGGGTGAGTCCACTCAGGGGAAGAGCATAACTTGGGATAAACCCAGCTCACAAATGCCATTTGTCATGTATGGATTTTATGTCTTCATGAAGGACCCTGCAGGGTAGAGGCCAGAAAACTTCCCACAATGAAAAGCAGTGGCTTGCAAGGTGCAAAGGCTGGATCCCAAACCCTTTCAGCCTTTCAGTACCCTTAAGCTTATCATTTTGGTGGACACTGCCAAGCAACTTCTTGACACAAGTGTGTTAAAGCGAACGAGTGAAAAGCATCACGTGCTCAAGCACAAGCATTCCCTGTGAACACCACGTACTCAGCCTACATCAGAGGAACACTGCTGTTTTGCTGAGCTGTTTATTTTGCAGCAGTCTAAGAAGGGCGTTCTCAGCATCAGATCTTGCTCAGCCAGGTATGTGCAGGTGTTGAGAAGTTGTAAATATAAACGTATTTCCTAAGGGCTACCAGATGACTATGTACAGTAATAACTCAAGAAAGACTTAAGAGTTACCAAGGTAAAGAAAAAGAGAAACCCAATATTTTAGCCTCAGCCTTACTGAATCTTTTCATTATTCATTCCTCTGAAGTGAACGTGGTCACTAATGTTTCTCCAAAGCCAGCCTAACGTTTACATAATTCTCTAAAAAATAAACACTTCTTATGATGTTAGGACTGAAGCAAAGAACAGCATGCCCATCCACTGCAGAAGAACATGTCCTGTAAGTCTGTAGAACAGTTATTACCATGGGTAGGACGTTAATTTCTTTATCCAAGATAGCTGCTAGTCTTCTAAAACACCAGTTAAATGGAGACGAGTTAAAAAGCTAATTATGGCAGGCTCTTTCAGGCTGTCAGAACTCTGCACACAAGTGGTGTCCTACAGCAGAGCCAGAGGACCGTAATAAAACATACTTTTGCATGCTTGTAAGTTACTCAGCCTCACTGCAACTCCAGCAGACATGTCACCAAGACCAAAACTTCCAGGGGAATTAAAGGATTTTCAAGCACCCTCCCTCAGACCCTTTAAGATGACCTGATCTTCCATGAAAGTACTCAGCAGCCTCTGGAAATACACGAATTGCAGCTGCAGCCACCACTTAAATTCAGGTTCTAATTTTAGAGTCTATTCACACATTTGTCAAACAAGGACAGCATTTATTTCCTTGCGGGGGGACACAGATCTGGTTGGAAGGGGTTTCTAATTCCTTACACAAGAGGTATTGCAGAGGGACTGAGCACTACATTCAGGCAGCCTAAGCAAGTGCCATAAAAAGACTTTCTTACCCACAGGCCAAGCCAATGTCATATGATCCATTTCGGATGCCACCTGTAACAGCAGTACATAAACGTTCTTACTATCATTAGGAGCAAAAGCACTTCCATTCCAGCTGCGGTTTCATGAACACCCGAGACACCCACTACAGCCAAATGGGGTGTTCCCTCCGCCCTCCTGCCTGCCAGAACCTGAGCCAAGTCAAGGAGCTGATGGGGCTGAAGACTAACCATGACCTGACGTGCAACCAGAGAGTACAGGAGCGACCCTTCTAGAAGCTGCCTGATGTGGAAATGATGGTAGGACTCATCCTCAGAAAACCAAGTTACTTCTCTAGGGGTAAACTCGGCCACTCCAGGACATAAAAGCATTCAACCAACAACACACTGAAAATTCCTAACAGCAGAAGACATTATCACTATTTTTACTGCTCAGAGAGACTGGAAAACAGGAGAAACGAGTACTTGGGATGGGGCAGGCATCGACTCTGATCCGAGTGCCCATAACACTTACCAGCTATATTGATGATAGCCTGTAGCCCGGAGGAGCACTGCCGGTTCACACTCGAGCATGGCACCGTCTCTGGAATACCACTGGAAAATAAGACAGCGTTGGCAAAGACTCAGTGATGAAATCCATGGAACAAACCAAACCTCTAAAGAGAGCATTAAGCCACCTGATTAAACTTTAACCCTCAAGTTCAAGACACATCCCTTTATACGTTCGTTGACCTATTTGGTCCTGCACCAAGGGAAAGCAACGTTCATACATAATCTCCAAACTTGATTTGCAAGTGGCTCTAAGTGCTGTTTCCCCACAGATCTGTCTTCAGAAGGTCCTCTGTAAGCAGGGCCCTCTCATGTGCCTAGATCCCGAGCTCTGATTGGGGCCAGAAACACTGAAAAGCTCTGCAATACTCATAATTTCTGGTGGGCTGTATCTGCACCTCTCCAAAGCGGTAGCTGTACACTGATTTACAGAAGCAAACATCACTTGGCAATAGACACTGGCTGAAATATTTGGGAGCTGGAATCCAGCTCAATATGAGCCATCAACCGCAACACTGGGCAACGAACAGAAAGACCTGAGACAACTCCATGGCTTCAGGCCCACACAGAGCAGAGAAAAGCGCAGCCTTGCAGTATAGAGAAGCAGGAGGTACAGCCGGGAGTCCACAAAACAACATCTCCCATTCAGAGGCTCAACACAGGTGGCACTAACAGATTAATCAGCCTCAACGCTGCCTGCTGTCCCTTACCAGCAGGGCTCTCCAAACACTCGGATCAAAGTCTAATTTCTAGGCAAAAGGTGATTTACTGTAACTTCTTAGGAGCACACCAGCCTCATTGCAACCTCTGACCCAGTGCTGCTCCACAGCCAAAGCCTGAGAAAGGAAGGAGGAACCTCGATCTGGCTGAGAGTTTACCTTAGAAACTGTGCAACTCTTGCAATCAAAGCGCCAGCTCCCGGCTGCAGCACATTTCCTGAATGCAAAGATACAATTCCAGTCAATCGGTTGCATTTCCCTCACTGTTTGCTGCAGGCATCGAAGGGATGTTAACATCACCATGGCTTGGAGCCATCCGGCACCCGGATCAGAGCCCCACCACTTGACAGAATAGTCGTGAAGCACGCACTGATTTCATAAACCTAACGCTACATACTAACCCCTTCCAACCCCACGATACTTGCAAGTATCCCATGGGACACCAGGAGCAGCCTGTCCCAGACAGCTCTCTAGACCAGGAGTTTCAAGTCCAGACAGAGGTTGCTCACTCACCAACACAGATGTCTCCCAGGACCTCAGGGCGAAGATTGACATCTTGAAGGACAGCTGTCATAACGGCAGACAGGAGTTCATCAGGTGTAGTATCCTAAAAGCACAGGGGATTAGCGCTAAACACCAGAAACTGCCCTGTCACCAGTTTACCCTCAGATTACTTCAGACGGCTAGCGCACGATGCTTAGACAGCTTTACTCCACTTTTCAGCTCTAGATAGTTGTCATTTTCCTATAAAAGCAGAATTATTCTGCGTAGTTTTCACCCTGGCTATCTTTCAAGCACTGTAACACACGCTGCTTTCTCACCTAGCTCGGTTTTATACAAGCACGCTTTGTACGGCCTTCAAAGCCAAACGAGTATGGTGAGTTATGTCACAAGACTTACCAAGCGGAGCCTCTGAATTTCTTTTGTGAAAGAAACACGGGTGTCCCCTCAGCCGGTGGGAAGCACCGCCGGCATGACAAGACCTGTTCTGAAGGATGACAAGCAACGCGCAGCCTTTGGGGCCATCCTGGGACCCTGTTCTTGCCTCCATCAGAGCCCCAGGACTTGTGCTTGCCACCCAGCGAGGAAAAGGGCTGCTCCAGGAGAAGGGTGGCAGGTCTGTGCCGAGCACCGTCGGTACCGGGTGAGCTGGGCAGGTGAGGGAGACTCTGCTTTTCAAAGCGGTTGCTCTGCTCAACCGCAGCAGGTAAAATCAGCGTGGCAGAGACCTACCCCAGGCTTTAAGGGGAGCCGGGAAACTCGTCGGTACCTTGGCCGGCTTTTTTGGGGATGCCGGTGGTCCTGCCGCACCAGCACCATGCACCCCCCGGCATCAAAACCATCAGAAAGTGTTGCCTTTTAGACCATTATAAAGCAGAGCCCCGCTCCTGGGCCACGGATGGGGCACAGGGAGAAGGCAGGGGCCCAGCACCCTGCGGTGTGTGGAGGGGAGGCGAGCAGGGGCGTCCCCGCCGCCTGCGGGGGTGCTCAGCACCTGCGGTGGGCAGTGCTGGGGGGCCTCAAGGCCTGAGGGGGCCTCAACGCCTCAGGGGGCCTCAAGGCCTGAGGGGGGCTCAGCAATCGGGGGGAGCGGCAGGCCCCAGCCCCCGAGGGGGGAGGCGGGCCGGGAGGCCGCAGTACCGGGGGGTGAGAGGGACCCGCAGCACCCCGGGAGGGGGGCAGGGCCCCCCCCCCGGGCCGTACCTTGAAGCCGCCGCGCTTGGCGCGGCCGATGGCGGTCCTCCGCCCGTGCACCACCACCACATCGTCGGGGCTGGCGGCCCGCGGCGAGACCCCGGCGCGGCTCCCGCACGGCGCGGCCCGCACCCCGGTTCCCGTCCCCGGGGGCGAACCGGCGAGGTGCCCCAGCACCAGCTGCACCCGGCGCACCGCCCCGCCGCCCGGCCCCGCCGCCATTTTGTCACCACCGCCTCCGGGGGCGTGGACGCGGTAGGACGGCCCCCTCCTTTGCATGGCCCCGCCCCCCGCGATGGCCCCGCCCCCCGGCGGCCCCGCCCCCCCCGGCTCCAAGCACGGGGGGGGCAACGCAACGTTAAAATAAAGAGGCAAAACAAGCAGAACCCAACAAGACAAAACAAAAAAAGGGATTAAAAAGAAAGAAATACATGCCAAAATAAATAAATTTAAAATAAATTAAAAATTGTATTGATAAAGAGAAAATAAACAAAAAATTAAAACAGAAAAAACAATAGAGAGAGATACAATAAGCAAGCGGAGAAGAGAGAGAAGGAGGAGAGAGAGGAGAAGAGAGCGGAGAAGAAGAGAGAGGAGGACGAAGAGGAGGAAAAAGAGAAGGAGGAGGAGAGAAGAAGAAGAAAGACTGAGAAGAAAGACAAAGAAAGAAGATGAGAAAAAGTAAAGAAATAAAAATAAAAATAAAAATAAATAGAAATAAAGAAGGAAAAACTTTCCTTTAGGCAATTTTTAAATAAAAATTAATTAAAAAATGAAATTAAAATGAAATAAATTTTAAAAATATAAACCCCAGTGCGTCAGGAGCATTTGAAGAAAGCGGGGTGCCAGGACAAAGGGTCGCACAGAGCCACGGGGTCCGAGAACTGCACAGATTCATTATTTTGAGTAAACCCCATCAACCATCAGCTCCATCCCTGCCTCGTCACTGCCCCGGGACGGTCACACCAGGCAGCCCCCTCCGGCACCGCTCCTTGTCCCCCACCTCCCCACAGCCCCTGCCTTCTGGGAACTCTCCTACTGGGAAGGGGCTGTACTGGTGCGCAGGGGACAGGAGATGTCCCGCTCCAGCCTCCCCCCCCCCCCCCCCCCCCCCGAGAAAATAATTTCTTGATGGATACGTGACCATGCGGCGCACAGGGAAAGGCACGGGGCCTGCGACAGGCAAAATAAAATAAAATTAAAAGAAAAAACCAAAACCAAACGAAGCCCAACTTTACATGGCATAACATTACATTCTCTTTTCCTAGTTTTTCTGTACATCAGAACACTGCAAGGGTTTTAAAAAATAAAACGGCAAAGGCACCTGAGGAGCGAGTCGCACACACACACGGGCATGCACACGTGTGCACACACACATGCACACACACACACGAGCCGCATCCATCCATGGGAGGATCTGGGTGATTTGGGGGCCCTGGGAGCGTTTTGGGACAGCCCCAGCCCAGGGCAGCCAGGACCCCCGCTTTACTCTCAAGGCTTTGGAAAGAAGAACACCCACCCACCACTGAAGGGCTGAGAAAATCAAAACCGGACAGATTCCATGAAAGAGGAGAAAACAGATTAAGAATGGGGTGGTTTTTTTAGCTTTGGTGAAAACACACTTTGTTACCCTCTTCTGACAAAACCCTTTCCAGCCAACACTGATTATTTTTTTCCATATATTTTTTTCCATCCATCCCCTATTACTGAACAGACTGGTAGATTTGGTCCTATTCACAGAATAAAATTCTTCTTTCCCTGTCAGAGCAAGGAGATGACTTGATCCCCCGCCCCGGGAGGAGAGCTGCCCATCACCGCCGTGGTCGACTGGCACAAACCCCCGGCACCGCCCGCCGCAGCCCCTCGGCTTCACCAAAGCCCAGCCTGGGTAATAACTGGCCTCTGCACCTTTGCAGGCAAATTTATAGGGAATCCTTTTAGCTATTAATTCACCCTGACACTACCAGTGTTTTATTTTTTTTTAAACTGAAATAATTTTTGCTTCTCTTTTCGCTTCTCTTTTTTGCTTCTCTTTTTGGAGCTGTGGACAAGGAAACTCTCCCACCGCCACACCAGCGGTGCAAAGTCTTGATCTCTTCCACACGGAAGAATTCAGGGATGTGTGAAGTCACACGAACAACCAATTTCTCAATTTCCTCTTCAGTCCAAGCACCACTTTTAATTTTCAATTAAAAACAATATTAAAATAAACCTGGCCTGAAGATGGAAACCTCCCAGTAACTGCTTATTTAACCCTTTGCTGAGCCAGGTGGAAATAGCTAATGCAGCAGGGCAGGGAGAGGTGGGACGGTGCAATTCATTTGTCCAAAACAACCAAGATCTTACTAAGACCTGGAGTCACCATCACTGGAAGTGTTCAAAAAAACCATGTAGACATGGCACTTCAGGACATGGTTTACTGAGCATGGTGGTGTTGGGTTGATGGTTGGACTTGATGATCTTACAGGTCTTTTCCAACCTTAATGATTCTGTGATTCTGGGTGATTCTGATTCCAGGGACTCTGTGGTGCTCCCTGCCCAGGTTTTCCAGCACCATAGTGCTGGTCAAAGAGGCTGTAGCCCAACTCTGCTTTCAACTGACCTGTTTTCCCCTACAACTTCAAATACTCTGTGGGAAGAAATCTGTTTCCAGCCACCCTCGACCAACGCACTTCTGCTCTCCTGGGCTGAGGCTTCATGGTCCTGCAGCTGCTCCCTTGGGCACCACCTGTGGTGACGTCCCCCTTCCCTGCATCCGGGGCTGATCCCACAAGGCATGGAGGAGAAGGCACCCAGCCCTCAGCAGCCCAGATCCACAGGCACCGGTCCTCTCTGCCTAATTTTAGGGACCCAGTTGGGTTTTATGGAGACCCACTGGGCTCCTCCCGCAGCTCCGCTTCCAAAACACATCGGCATCCCTCCAGCCCCGGTGTAGCAGCATGGGCACGAGTTAGCAGGACTACGGCTATGAGCAGGGAGCCACCCTCAACAAGATCCCCTCCAGCTCCCACCTGAACCCTGATGCTTCCCAGCATGAACTGGCTGGTGCTCAGCCCTGCCACCGCAGGCATCGACAGCATTTAAAAACCCCTCTGAACGGCTCGTGGCAGAGGTCCCAGGCATCCGTCTGTGGGTGTATCCCGCAGAGACCTCCTGCGCCCCGAGAAGACCCCTTCTTCCAAGATTCGCACACACACGCGTGCACGCACACACACACATACAAAGGCAAAGTCTACACGGCTGCTGCATCGAGCCCGACTCTGTGCTTCATGCCGAGTTGAGCATCACTCCTTGATTGTAACCGCTTAAGGCACAGAACAGTATTAAACGCCGCCCCACTGGAGACGCTGGCTGGTCCCACGACCTCCAGGAGTGTTCGGTCCCCTTGTGAACGGAGACACCCGGGTCCCCCCGACTCTGCGGTCTGAGGATCATCTCCTCCGGCTTGGCTGAAGCCTGTGTCTGTTCCCCTGCAAAAGGTGGAGATCGCCACCAAGCATCTTATTCCTCCGCTGCTCCGGGGATGCTGCCAGCGTCACTGTTGTGCTGGGGGAGGACAGATCCCATTTGCTGCACTTTCCCCAAGAGATAAGTAACACAGCAAGGGGGGACGACCCTGACATCACTGGTGGCAAGAAGGTTACTTGGTCCGAGGCCGCACAGTCCGGGAAATCCCTCACTCTGAATTCCCGGTGCCAACGGTGCCAAGCGCAGCTTGGAAATCCAACAACGTGGCAGGTGTCGAGCCGGTGACAAGCAAGAAGGGTCCCACGGGGGCCACCATCAGGACAGCCCAGGGCAGAGGTCTGAACCGCAGAGTGCAAAAGGCCGCGGGTCTGGCGGCCGCCCCCCTCCCGCCGGTGTTTCCCCATCCCCGCTGCTAGGGGCTCAGAGCCCGCAGTTGACGAAGGGGTGTCTCAGCAGGTCCTCGGCCGTCGGCCTCCGCTTCTCCTCCACGAAGATCTGCTTGAGGAAGTTGCGGCAGGAGTTCGAGACTCCGTCGGGGAGCTGTGGGTTGGTCGGCTGGGTGGCGATTTTAAAAATAGCCGCCATGGCTTCAAACTCTGCCCACGGCGGCTTCTCTGTTAACATCTCCACCACGGTGCAGGCCACACTCCTGCAACAATGCCAAGCATGCAGGGGTGAGACAGCAGGTAAGGGACTGGGGTGGCTGTGCATTTGAAGTCTAATCGGCTGTAGGATTGTACCTGCCTGGAACGGACTGTGCAGGGAGCAAATCCATGTGAAAGATGGGCGCACGTCTCCAGTACGCATGGCACCCTGAACCTCACTGTTAACACAGGTCCTTGGCACTGGGCTCTCTGCTCCCATCAGCAAGAATGAACTTGTAATCTTGCCCTAAAGCTGGTGGCTTTTCTGCCTATGTTAACTGGCAGATGCTAAGTTTCATAAAAGCATGTGAGAGACCTTATGGGAGCATGCCCTGAAGAGAAACCCAGGCACAAGTTTAGACACCAGTTTCAGCAATCACACATAGTTCCCCAAGAAGCTGAGCCAGAATAAAACATGTTCACCTATATCCAACTTCATCTCTGATGTGCATCTGAGAAGGAGCACGTCAGATGAGCAGCAAAGAGCCTGAGAGGTTTCCCTGTGCTTGCTGAGGAGTTCTTGTCTTAGCAGGGACCCTCTCTGCCACCTCCATTTGTAGTTGCTCCTAAAAAATTGAACCCTCCCATCAGCCGGAGCAGACAGTGCAGGGCTGCCCGCTAAGGACTCCCCAGGCTTCCCTCCCAAGCAGAGCTCCGGTGGAGGGACTAGTTTTTGTCACCTCTACTTGCTTGGGTACCCAATGGAAAGCACCCTGCGAAGACAGTGCTTCCTCCCCATTTATTGGGATAATTAGTAGCATTATTCTCAACTCTTTTAGGCTCCAGCTGACATCCGTGGGTCTCCACAGATCAAAACATTCACAAGCAGCCAATGACTTTGGTTGTCTTCATGCCTGAGTCACATGCAAACATCCAGCAGCAGATTTTGAGAGGCTGCACAAGATCCCCATCCCCCTGAGCCTCCGAGCTGGGTTTAGCTGACCTAAAATCAGGGCCACCAAAACTCAACAGCTCTTTTAGCAAACTTTATTATCAGCCTGCTTTCTGCGATTAAAAGGAGCTACGGGGTCGAGCTGCACATGGCCCTCAGACATGATAAAAGCTTCCAAAAACAAGCTGTGATTCTGACTGCTCCTGTTTTGGGACTTTCAGCTACAACATGCTCCCTCTGGAAATCTGCATAATTAATCCTAATATTCAGCTCCTATTTCCAACCTTTGCACTGCTCCGTCTTCCAACTACTAGCTATACCTGTTGCTGCCGCTACAACTTCCCAAAGGGATCGTTTGTTTAAGCAGCAGTGGTGGGGTTTCTACTGTATTCCTTACCAGACGTCAGCTTTCCTTCCGTAGCCTTCTCCACTTATAACCTCTGGGCTCATCCAGTACGGCGTTCCCGTAACAGATTTAATCCCAGTCCCAGACATGCAGATGGTCTGGATGCGTTTGCTGGCCCCAAAATCTCCAAGTTTCACATTTCCAGCAGAATCTCTCAAAATATTGGCACCTAGGGGTGGAAAGCAAAAACAAAAAACCCAAGAGATGAAGCAGCAACCTGAATTGAAGTGGCTACAGTGAGGAAAGCAGGAAGGGCAAAGGCAAAGAGCTGGACATGAGGGAGCCTTGGTGGGGCTGGTGGCTCTCCTAAGGCAGCTGCTCTCCAAGAGGGTTGACTCCCATCGGCTCTCCTGGATAGTCTCACTCAGCAGGTTTCCCAAAAGTGAGCAGTGAATGGGAGATGACAGATCATCCTCCCCACGTGTAGACAGCAGAAAAGAGCCTCAGATCCCTCCGATTGCCAGGGCCTGTCAATTCTTGGGTACGTTACACCAGGTTTTTAGATGTGTAAGGGCAGTTAACAGTAATCCCTCTCAAGAATACTTAGTCTAGACTTCCCAAGCAGGAAGACAGCACAAGATTTTGGTTTCAGCTGCTTGTTCAACATTCTCGTGGTTCAAGTTGGTGAAGATCAGGGGCAAAAATACTTTAAATACCAGACCCCAGCACTATGTTTTGCACGAGAATTTATATTGGGGTGGGGGGAGGCTGGGTCGAACAAATCCAAGCAAGCAAGAAGCCTCTCTGTATTATCTACTCACCTTTAATGTCCCTGTGGACAATCATATTGCTGTGTAAGTAGAAGACTCCCTGCAGGATCTGCCTGGTGTACTTCCGTGTGACGTTCTCTGTCAGAGCACCGTAAGCTTTTAGCTGGTCCTTTATTGAGCCCTGTTGCAAAGAAACAACACGTACCAACCATAAGGACCAGCAGAACCAGGTGCATCATGTCGCAGTGACTTTTTTAACTTTCTTGACCACTCTATCTCCCAGCTTAAAAAAGCCACTCTGCTGTAGAAACAGAAAGATAAAAATCCACTGAGTGCTGAATGGAGCGAGGACTTGTTCCCAGTGTCCCAGATCCCAGTAGAGAAAGAGGTATGGTCTCTGGTGCGCATCAGTGGTACCTTCTGCCAACACTACAGATCTTTTTCCCCCTCTAGTGGCTGGACATCACCAATAGCTCATGGAGGAGGACCAAACTGATGAGGAATTACAACTCAAGTAAGAGGATCAACTTGACTGGTTCTTCAGGGCCAAGCTGATGAACCAGTCTTCTATGAAGCCTCCCCTCCCCAACTTATTCACAGCAAGGGCTACCCACTGCCATGAGGCAGACAGATGCATGAGGGACATGATCAGCCCCACATGGCACTGGCACTGCTTCAACAAGAAGACCCAGGGCAGACAATTTGCAATTGCATGCAGGCTTCTACTGGTTTGATTTTACCGACTCCGAGTCAGTCACTCAAACTGTATCAGCTTTTCCACATCCACCCACCTCTGTTGTTGCTCTGCTCAGCTATTGTTTTGGCCTTCTTTTGAGGCTGGGGGTGATCCTGTGGATGGGCCTCTCCTTTCTCTTTCACAGTGCTGCTGAAGTAACCTGAGATACTCTGAAATTGCCCCCTCGTACAACTTGTATGCAGGGTATATTCCCTCACCCACAACCTGAACAAGCTTTCTTATCCTGGCCTCCCTCGCCCTGATGGGGGGGGCATCAAACATGATATTGAAGAAGGGGAAACAGGGTCTTCAAGGCTTTTGGTCAGATAGACTGTTCTGTTTTCCAAGCATAAATTAAAAAAAAAAAAAAAATAGTTGAATGGGCAGGGCAGGACAAAAAAAAATACACAGTCAGTTATTCAATGGGGGCAGTCGTAAGAATGCCAGGCTAATGGTGCACCCAAGCTTGGCCCCATGAAGATTTTGCCAAGCTAGCTGTGTTAAATCAGAAGCTTGGCCAGTCCCAGCATTGTGGAGCTGCTGTCCTGCAAGGTTTGGGAACTCATTCACTTCCACTGGCCTTGGAAACAAAAGCTCCGAGCTGCTTTTGTGAAATGAGCCATCACTGCAGCACGAAAGTCAATCTGTATTTGGTCAGAGCTCTGGTTTATCATTAAAAAAACAAACATTGAACTTCCAGCCCTGCTGGACACTGCCCCAGCATCAAATGTTGGTTTCCTGACTGCTAACAAACATCGGCACACTGCAGAAAAAGCAGCAAGGGGACTGCTGAAACTCCCAGGGTTTACTCCTTCAGGTCCATGCCTCGTGGTAAGGCCTGAAAGTGAGATGCCTGCCTGCAGGGAGAGAGGGAGGACAGGGCTTGGAAGGGACTCAAACGCATGGAAGTCCACCTGATTACTCACATGCAAGACGTGTTAGGAGAACTTCTAGCACGTTTACTAATGACCAAAATTATTTGCAAGCAGATGACTTAATAGTCCCTTCTGACCTTACAAATATCTGTATAAACAAGGGTTTATTCTCCCACACTTGGGGAGTGAATCCAGCTGGACAGGCGCGACTTAGGAGAACAGATCCTCCGGCAATGTAAATAGTGTTATGCTGGTTTATACCAACTGATGACTTTGTCTAGATGGCTGATGTAACTCATGTGCTTGTAAACGGAGAAAGATGTTCAACTAATCTGCATACATTCTCCAGCCCCTGCTTACACTCCCTCAAAGCTTCCTGCTCCTCTTTTTCCCTAGGGCTATTTTACCCTGTATCAGCAAAGTCACAAACTGAAGCCACTCCCACACGAGAGGATAATGCTACCAACAAGAAGTTCTGTCCTGAAGAGGAAAAGACTTACAAGTGAGTAACACTGTTTTTAATACACACGTGCTGAAAGCCATAAATAATTGGTGACAGCTGTGGGTGGACAGTTGTAATATTAGCTTTTCCTGCAGGGATTTGCAATAAATACTTAAGGATGGGCTCAGGCCACAGTGTTTGGAGCCAGATCTGGATAATGTCCAACATTCACCAAGTTCAGATTCCAGACTGTGAACACACCCTGCTCCAGGATTCAAACCCAAAACCTGCCTTCAAGGCTCTTCATTTTACCCACTGCATGTTGAGGAGCTTCACCATGACATCGGACTCCCAACCTAAGCTTTCCCAAGCCATACAGATGCTGAGATCCACCGTTTTGGTTTGTCTCATCGGATACAGAGCAGCTCAGCTGTAGAGTTTAACTCCAGATCTAAATTTCACCAAACTTCAGGGCGGTCTAAATCTGTTCTGTCTCTCAAGATAACCTTTAGCAGGAACCACACTTACCCCTGGCATGTATTCAACAAAGATAGACAGTTTCTTCTCCTCAGGATCCCGCAAGCACCCGTAGTACTGCACTATCCTGTCGTGACGGAGAGTCTTCAACAGCTGAATCTCACATTCTAAGGCATTCACCTCCTGCAAAAAAACAGACACGCTTCATGACAAAAGAGAATGATTACTTGGGGAATATTATCCAAGTATTGCTCGATGCTGAGCACTCTTTTCATAGCACCTGTGAAGCTGCCCATGAGGACATCAGCCACAAAAGGCTCAGAAACAAGGAGCGCTGCCGTAAGAAAAAGGTAAGGAGAAAGACAGATGGGATACACAAGAGCTTGGCTTTGAAACAGGTTTACTTATTATTATTACTTGTGCTCAAGGAGTTTTTCTGGAAAGGTGTGAATGAAGACCCCAGCAAAGCTAATGGAGCACCCAGAGTGGGAAGAAGGTGAAGGGAGCAAGAAGGCTGAAACTAAGGAAGAGCAGACAGACCTGCAAGAGTTGTTACCTGAGACAGAGCAGGCCAACATGACCAAGGAACTAGGAGGTAGAGAAGTCACCAGAGCATGCTGACTGGTGCCACAAGCCATTCGGGACCACTCCGAAGAGGGCAAACAATACATACTGTCTCCACACACTGCCTTCCATCAGGGGCATGGACCCCTCTGCCACCTCTGCCCTTAGCCTCCAGCCCACAATTCCCCAGTGTGCTGCAGAACGCAGTCCTGCCCCTGTACTCACTTTACTTGTCTCTTGACTGTCAGGGTCGAAAGGCACCTGCTTCACTGACAGCTCCCGGCCAGTGTCAGCATCGTAGCAGAGATAAACTTCCCCGAAAGCTCCTCTTCCGAGCAGCTTCCCCAGCCTCCAGTTCACAGGTGCCTGCAGGGCTACAGGAGAGAGGAGAGGGTTGAGGGAAGAGCACAGCAGGGAGACTTCAGCATCAGGGTCCATCTGACCCTACAGAGTGCAGATCAGGCTCGCAATGAGCTCACCAGGGCAGGCAGTGAGCCACCCTCTCCCAGGGGCACCACGACAAACCAGTTTTAAGTGCACTAGTGCTACTGGTGTGGGGAGGGATGTCTCCCAGTCTGCATTAGTATAAAGCAGAAACAAGTGGCAGAAAAGACACATTTCTTTAAGGGTCCTTCCTCCAAAACCTGCTTTCTTAGCCAATGTTGGACTTTCTCTCCTCTGCTATAGGAGTGGTTGGCAGAATACAGCATGGCCACCCAGGTAGGGACCAGCAAAGAGTTTTATCTCACTAGTCATTCCTAGGTTGCTATCCATCACCGAACAGGCTCAGAAGGCACCAATTTCTATAGCATGGGCAGCCTTGCATTACCAGAGAAGCCTGCGACACCACCTTTGGGTGCTGGTGTGATAGCAATTTAAGCCAAGGAACGGAGCCTCTGGATGCATTTGCTCCCATATCCTAAATCTCCTGGAAGCTTCTGCTGTGCAAGCACATCAACAGTCCAACGCACAAGCAATTTTCTGCAACTCGGAAAGTGATGAACACCAATTGACCCCATACGCGCTGTCAACACCAGGCCAAGGGAAGATACAGTGTGTTGTATTAAATCTTCCTCATTGAGATATAAGCTAGCACAGTGCGCCTCATGCTGGGGGTGGAATCAAAGTGCATTCGCACATGGTTTGCTTAGCTGATGCCCAGTAACTCAGCAGGTGACAGTAACTCAATTTTGTGTCAAGACCCAGATGTACTGAGACCTCAGACACTAGCAGCTTTGATTCACTTACAGTTCCTAGCTTTCGTAGGGGAGGTGCTGAAGACCTGCAGACCTTTTTCACAATTGTTCCACCATTTGGGCCTGTACTCGTCATATTGCAAGGTGCTGAGCTTGCTGTCCCCGTTAAAGCTCTTCGTTCGGCTAGAAGGGACAAGCTGAAACAGGTTCTCCTGCGGAAAGTAACTCCTGGGGAAAGTCCTCCGGCCTGTAGAAGAAAAAGGGGAGAGTGACGGCAAGAACGTACACACCAGCTTGGATCTACCTATCACCACCTTCTCACGCCGCTGCCCAGAGCCACTGATGCACCTCTTCTAAGAAACAAACAAAACAAGTTTAATGAAACTGAAGCAAAGCCCTGTGAACATTTTTAATTCAATTTAAGAGTTATTAACAGCAGGCATTACATCTAATGCAGATGTTTCCAGAGGGGTTTGCAACAGTTTAATTACATTAGGGTTTTTGTTGGTTGTTAATCACAATTAAACTCTGAACAGACAGGGATTTACATTGCAAATTATCCCTGGCATCCCCTAAGACCACAAAAGCAATGACAGATCTCGTGATAACTACTTGCACAAGGGTGGTGTCAGTGAGAGTCCCCAGTATTTTTTTTTTCTAAGGGAACTTGATTCTTACTCAGTTTTGCCTCCCATCACTTGCAGTCTCATACAGCAAAAGAAGGAGCAGCAATGAGGTGATGGAGTGGTCCCCAAAGCTCAGAGCTCACCAGCTTAAAACAGGTGTGAACAGATGGTGCTAGCCTGAAATTGCTACGGGATTTCATACAGCTCTGTGAGAAACCTGCTGTAAAGGTCACAAAGCAGCATCCTCAACAGCAAGCAATTTAGAGGAACGGAAAGGTCGGTATCGCCAGGGATGAGAAATGCTACCCATCCAGGTGGCTAAGTTAAAACACTAGGAACACGCAGAGGAGGAGCTGAGCACTGACTTTCACACATGCTGTAGATGCTCAGCACTTCCCAAGAGCAGACCCATAAGATCTCACAGAGAATGCTCTTCAGAACATGCAAGTGAATTCCAAATTACTTGGTTCTTCTCCTTTTATTAGAAAATTCTCCTTCCCAAGTCTCTCCGGTCCTAGACACTGTTACAAGCCACCGAGATCCTGGACCTTGCACCTTCGTCCCCAACCCCCTATCATTTCCTTACCGTCACTGTAGTCCTTGCGACTTTGGGAGAGGTGGTACTGCCTCGGGAAGGTCCCACCTTTCCCAAACCTCTCACAGAACGGGATGTCGAAATCTGTCAGGAGGGAAGATGCGTTTCTAAGATCAGCTCAGTATCAAACGCCCAGAGCTTTTCTTATGGGAAAGCATTCGGGTCTTCACGCTAAATTACAGGCAAGAATGAGGTGACAAGCTGTTCATTTATACCACCATACATGCCCCAAGGCTCACTCTGAAATCTGTCCAGTCACACACTCCTTAGTGGAAAATAAGGGTTAGACACACTGGTCTCGGTCCCCCCCCCTAAAGCAAAGAGGTTTAACTGCTGACTTTATGGACCCTGGGCGACACTGTTCAAATACAAGGCAGGGGATTAACATAGACAATGCCTTCTTTCCAAGACAGAGCACTAAAGATCTTGTTTGCGCATGGAAAATACAAAGATTAGTGTGGCAACAGAACTGCCAGGCAGGGTCAGGCCGAGATTCATCTATTCCAAAACTCCTGCTCTGATATCAGCTATTTCCAGGGAAATGCAAAAATCCAGCACTTGGATAACACCAGACAATCCCTCCCCTCTTTCTTCTCAGATGCGACTCCTGATCTCTGAAAGCCAGAGACCAATTTATACACCCAGAACTCCAAATTTTATATTTACTTTGATTAAATGCGAGAAAGGTAGACTTAGAATGTACAGAAGGGATTAAAGACCACCAGAGTTTAGATTAGACATGAGATTATGAGAGAGATGGATGGACATGTGAGATAAAGACTTGTGAGATAAAGACATATTTTTTTAGTAAAAAAATGCAGCGCAGCAAGCCATTGCTGGTAGCACTGAATAACTTGAGATTAAAATATCTGTCATTTCCCCCCCCCCATCTTTCACCTCCTGTTTTTCCTCCATCCAACTCTAATGACACAGTCCGTTCTGATTGTTTGTTTGTCTTAGCCTGGGGCCAGCAGCCGCTCCTTGGAGACCATTCCTGGCCTCGGCCCCGTGCTTCAGCATGATTTCCCCATTGCAGCAGTGCGCAAGAAGAGCACATAATGGCTGAAATATGGTCAGCAAGAAAAGCAACAAGGACAGGTCAAGAGGTTCTCGGCAAGCCATGTGTGAGCGACCATGCCGGGCGGTGTGTCAGAGCAAAATGCCTCCCCCACCACTAGGGATGTATTAAAACCTTCAGCGACATGGACTGACTGCAGACTCATCTCTACATTTCAATCTAGAAATCCTGCCTCAGGCCAGAAATGAGTTATCATGCTACAGGCTGACTGCCATTTGTTCATTTTTAATAGTGAAAGTCATTACAATATTACAGAGTTTCCATGATTTAACCAGCTGGATGTTTATAAGTGATTAAGCAGTAACCTATGATCCTTGCAAGTTACCAATACACTTTCTCTAACAGCACTTGCAGTATTACAGATTATTACTGATGCAAGTGGAAGATTATTATTAATGCAAGTGGAAGAGGTATAACTCCCTAGAGAGTTTGGGACTCAGGTTTTGCTATGTAGGAAGTTGGGATCCTGAAAGTGCAACTCACGGGTACTAACAGAAACAAAAGCTGATCCCACAAGGCTGTTTTTCCAGCTTGTCAGCACCTCACAGTTGTCTCCAAATACAAGAGCAGGCTGCTTCAGCAACTTCTTCCAACACAGAACTCATCTCTGATCTTTCAACAGCTTTACTTGCTTGCATCCCTTTACTCCAGGGCCCTTGCCACCCAGTTTGGACTGTTGTTGCTGTAAACTGATTCCCAAACCAGGCCCAAAGGTTCTTCAGTGCTACCACTATTGCTGCAGAGCCAAGAAAGGTTAACGATGACAAGAGCAGCCCTGCCTGTGTTTGATGCTCTGGGTCTTTTGATTTTAGAGAACATACGTGTTTGATCATTGCAGGGTCATTTTGCAGTGTAACCTAAGCAATGGAGCTGGTTTGCTTGATTGTTTTTAATTACTTTTCATGCAGTGCCACCCCTCTAATAGCCTTTATCCAGTTTCTTTATTACATGCTTTTTATACTTTTAAGCAAATACAAACATCCAAAAGTGCTTACCCATGCAATCAAGACTGTCTTTGGGATGGCTCTTCCTTCCAGGAACAGGGGTTTGGGTAAAAGGAGGGCTGCAAGGGGATGGGGAAGAAAAAAAAAGATACACTTTATTATGTCAGATAGGCTGTGGAATGAATTAGGAAGTGATTACACACAGAAAGCACAGGCTATACCATGAGATGCACTGATCACTGATCAGCCCAGTCTACCCAACTGAGCTCCCATCCTCAACCTGCACAAGAATGAAAACTGTTTTTCTGCTGGATCACAGCTTGTTCCTGTGGCAAACAAAAGGGATGCTGCAAAAAACATAGTCACCAGGCTGAAACGAAGCAGCCAAAGAGCGCGCCATAACACCTATGCACAAGACAGCACAGAAGGAGAGATGCAGACTTCTCTTCTCTCAACGTCAAGTGTTCAATCATGCGACTCTGCTTTCCGTGACCATTGCTTAGTTGCTGCAGATGTACACACTGGAGTCCTTCAGTCACGCTTAATTTATGTGGGTCTCCCCTTCTCTGCCACATCATCCCCCACCTTCTTCACACAGGAGGGTCTGTACTACCCCTGGGCACACACCCCCTCCCAAGAGACCAGGAGGGAAGAGTGAGGGATTGGTGCTTCAAGGCTCAAGGTCTTTAAACTACACTGAGAGGATGATAAAGCACTGCAAGAGGATCTCAGCGATTCTAATCTCATCCCAGCCTCTGTAAGGGCCAACAGGGTGATCTGGACAGGATGCTTTTCTGCTGTCCCTTTCAACAAAATGGGCATAGTAGTAGAAATCTGCTTTGTAAAGTGTTCCGAAATCTACTCATGTCAAAGCTGATCACGACAGGTTTGCTACAGTGAAGAGGAATCTGTCCTGTTATTTCTTAGCATCAGGCTGGTCACCATGCTTGGTGACTAGCTCTGCCCTCTTGAGGCTAATGCCATCTCAAGCAATTGGCAGCAACGTCTCAGCTACGTCTTTGCAGGAATACTCATACTTACTCCTCTTTCTGCCTTTGAAGAATATAGCCCTCCTCATGCCTTTTCCAGCTCCTAGACCCCATGACTGAACACAGCTGCCTGCTTCTTTGTATGTGAAACCAAGCCATACCACCCTCTTGCAAACATGCCTAACACTTTTCTCTTGGTTCACAATAAAGCATTATAACCAGGCCATGCTCCTTCTTCCTAGCAAAGTCTATACAAAAGTAAAGCTGGGGCATTGAGGCTGGGAGCACAAGGAATCCAGCTTTGATACAGCCGTAACAATGAGCAAATACATCACAGGAAATTATTAAAAGCCACAAAAAGGAAATGGACCTTGATGCTGAGACAGATCCAAAGCGCACAGAGCTGCAAACCTGAAGCACGCTACACAATCAAATCAACACAACGCAGACCTGCTGGAACACAGCCTTGATGCTGTACGGCAAAAGCAATGGGGGAAGAAAAAAAAAAGAAAACCTTTGATGCAGATGGAAAAAAATATATATTGCTTCCCAAAAGGACACTGTGTCTTATACACAGCCTACTGTGCACAGCAGCAAACGAACAGTTGCTGTGCACGTGTGAGCTTGGACCAAGCAGCCGCACCAACTATTGAACTGCAGCCTGTGTTAGCACAACATGTCCTAGTTGCTTCCTGCTGAGAAGCTAAACTTAGTTGTTGCTTCATCTGGTGTCCTCAGCACCTTGACTGACAAGTCTGTGGCTGCTGGCAGTGCACAGGGGCTGCCGAATTTACAAACGGTCAATGGAGAGCAGACAGTATGCCCAGGGAGGAGGAGGAGGCATGGAGAGGCTAGCGGAGTATTGACCCAGTGACTGCAGAAAGCCAGAGGGGTAAGAGAGGGATCTGACTGAAGCAGAAAACCTGGGCACACAAAGCCAGGCTGTCCACAGATCCCCAGCTACTTTGTCCAGCTCAGATCTCTGCAATTCGAATCATACCATTGCACAGATATCTGTACTAGGATCTGTTTTTTAGCATTCAGGATAAATTTGTTTTTCTCAGGTGCATCCTCATCCCAACAGGAACCTCAGGGGATGCTGCTGACCCTGCTCCTCTCTTGCTATGGAGCAAAGGCTGCATTTCAGCTTGTCAACACGGTGACATGCACAACTCACCTGTCCACAGATCTGTCCAGCGACTGACAGCTCCCAGACAGGGACTCATCGGGGCTGATGAAAGCTTCAAGCATCTGACAGTGAAAGAAAAGGGGAAACAATAAAACCACACACTGTAGCTCTTCAAGCTCCAGTACTAGCAGATCTTTGCAGGGTCAACAAGGCTCCACTGAAGCCGGCTGATTTACAGCAGCTAATGCCAGCCCCAGTAGAGATGAGATCCAATCTAATAAAAGTTTTCTTCCCAGTGGAAATCCATTTATGATGCCCTCTCTGGATTATCGTTCTTTCCAACTGCTATTTGCTAGTCGGGAAACCAAGGCAAAGATAATTAGCACCCTGATGTTCAAACCTTGCTGAGAAGTCAATGAGATTCAAAGTTCTCAAAGTATTTGTGAAAAAATTAATAACACAAAAAAAAAAAAAAAAATCAGGACACAAATGATGTGCCCAAGGTCGAGTAGATGTTGTGCGCCACAGCCAGGATCGCAGCCTTGGCCTCCTGATTTCCCCAAGCTGCTCTGGCACACAAGACCAGCCTTCCTCTCCGGTGATAAGCGAAGCATCATCAGAGCTTTTGGCTGGAGGAACTGTCTTGGCTCCTACTAGTGCAGTGAGTCAAAAGCTGCATTTGTGTTGCTTCCTGGATGAGACATTGTACTGGACGGGGTTATTTATAGCTGGTTAGTAACAATAGAGGTTTTGTATTGAGTGGCAAACCTAGAGGCTATGTGCACTTCCACGTGGAGCAGAGCTTGCTCAGGGCCATGCTGTGCTGTGGTCAGTACAATGCTTCCTCCTGGCTGCAGACCCACTGTGGACACTTGCTAACCCCTACTCCGCAGCCAGCTCCAAGCCCAGCTCGTTCCCGGGAAAGCTGAGCAACGAGGGTTAAACACCACATGGAGTCACCCTTCACTGGCTCCCAGACCCATGTCACTCCTCCTTCCCTGTGTATGGGAACAGACTCCCTTTCCATGTGCTGTTCCTGCGTTAGACCTCCTCAACCGGTTGTCATAACAGCTTGCATTGTTTTGGCAAGCCAGTCCCAATTGGAAAGTGAGATTTTTCTCTGCTTCCCAGTTTTTACCCCAAAGCTTCATCCTTCAAAGTACATCAGCCTAAGAGCAAGACCCCTGCTAGACCCCACTCTCCACCTCTGCCAGCCATGCCAGGTCTCTCCCGGCAGTTAAAATAATGCTGAAACGGACTCATTTCTCGAAAGCATAGAATTGGGAATCCAAGCAGGCTCCATACTCAGCCTCTGTCCATCTGCCAAGCTGGTCTCAAGGCAAAGACCGCAGTTACATCACAGGCTTGCACAGGGGCATCCCCCAAAAGACAGCAAGCACTAGCTTGTAAGTGGTTTTCCACATGGCACATATGGAAGCTGCAGCACGAGGACATTCTGAGAGCAAAGCCCATATGGGGAAAAGCATGGCTGCTCAATGAAAAGAGGGGAAAAAACCCCCAACAAAACAAAACATCCCCAAATCCCCTTTTTCCTGCATTTAACTCGACAGAGAAGGGCAGCAGGCCACCCACAGCGTGATGCTGGGGAAAAGCGAGGAGAGCATCTGGGAACCTTCATCAGGAGCAGGCTCAGAGCTCAGCTAGCGCTAACAGAGCTGCACTGATTTACACCCAAGGGGGGGTTCATGTGGACCCTCCCCCGCACGCACACACAATTTGTCTTAATCCTACCAAACGTGTTTGGAAGGCATGTGAAAACAATAGAAAGCCAACTTCTGGCTGCAAGGAGCACAAGATACATCTGCACTCTGATGCTGCCAAGACTCACCCGGAGTGACTTCTTATTTTATTAATGGCTGTATAATAAACCGTTGAAAACACAACTTTGCCATGGAAACGCTGGCACACAAGAGTGGAGCTAGCGGGTACTGTTTGAGTGTAGGAAACGCATGTCTCCCCAAGCAAGATCCTTGAGGGCTGTCACAGCAGCCTGCTGGAGTGAATTTAGTCCCTTCCAGATGTCCCTCCATGTCCCTCCTGCACATTGTGGATCCTGGTCCTGCCCTTCCAAGAGCTTTGCGAGAATGAATTGTGTGCCCAGACAGCCCAGCTGACTTCACAGGACCTATACTAAGCTCTTCAGAGCTATAGCTTGAGCAGAGATGCAAATGGAGAGGGAGGTGTAAACTGCTCCTCCTCTGGTCCCCTGACACTCCAGAGTTTCCCCCATTGTGGGTACCAAATTGTCTGGAGGAAGAGGTACTGCTCATCACTGTGCTGAAGAACTAGCTGCTCTTTTATTACTGAGGGACTGGAATATACAAATTCCTTATTAAGAGAGGAAAAAAAAATATATGGGGGAGGGACAGAGAAACAAAACCACAGAGAGAGGCTGCAGGCAGAGCCAAGACCTGTAACCGGAGCTCAGGCAGAAACAGCACATGGGAAGCAGAGAGAGCTGCTGACATCCCCAGGCTGTTGCAATCGCAGGCAATCGGTTGCTTGGCACGCTCCCTCGTGGTCCCCAGGATCCGGGAAGGCTGCGGCCACGAGAGCCTGGCAGCTGGCGTGCACGTGTGTGCCAAATCTACACTCCTCCAGAGCTACCTGACGTGCCTGAGCGCATTGCCATCACCACTGCAGCTGGCTTTTAGGGTTCCTGGAAATCGGGCATGATGTTTCTTGAGTATGTCAAGCCCAGGGGCACCCATTCCTGGAAAAAGCTGGCCTGACCCCTATGCACAGGGCCCACTGGGGATTTAATGGTGGGAATGGCACTGACAGCACAGCCTCCCCCATGCCTGATGTTACTCTGGTTTAACCCCCGTGCCCTGACCCCACTTACGTTCTGATCCATGGTCTCAGGGATGAATTCGCCCTCGCTGTTGATGCTGGTATAGGATCCCTGGCGAGCAATCTGCTGCTGCTCTTCGGGAACACTCCCCGGGGGTGGAGAGCTCCGGCCAGTGTGCAAAGAGCCTAGGACACGGGAAAGGCACAGGTCAAGGAGAGGATTTGCCACATCCAAGTCCTTCCAGAGACGCTGTTCCAGTAATCACAGACCTCCTAGAGACGCTGCTGGGTTTGAACTTGTGTGGAAGAGAATGGAGGAGCTACAGATGCGATACTGTTTACGGGCATCCTACCAAGCTTTTGCAACAGGGGCATTTTGTTACTGTGGGGCCACACAACACCTAGCAGACTTGGCCTTCAACCTACCCTGGATCTTAAGAGCTGTGCACTGTATCCAGGTGCTCTGTCGACACCAAAAAGAAAAGGGCTCCAGAGTTTTCTTGTGATACAGTCAGGCAACCTCAAAGCAAAATGCAAATCCAAACCGATCTCTCCTCTTTGACCTCTGGGCATTTCCTCCCTGGATCACATCACTGCCTCATTCAGCAATCTGGGAAACAGCCTGGGTGAACTCAGTGCAACATCACTTAATCACTTCTTATATGGCAAACTATTTGCACTCAAATACCCCTCTTCTCTCTCCCTTCCCTATACGAAAGTAAAGAGGAAGGAAAACCAGCTCTCAAATCCAAAACCCACAGGGAGGGGAAAGACCTATGGGATCAGCTCGTCCCACCTCCTGCCAAGGGAGGGTTGTCTCCCCTGTCTGTGGCCCCGGAGGCTCCACGCCTGCAGCTGGCAGAGCCTCCGCAGCAGGCAGGGCCACCTGCACCCCTGGGGCTTTGCAGTGCACCATGCACACCTTGGCACAGGGAGCAAGGCTTTGGCAGGCACCCCACCAGGCCTGTTTAGCAAAGGCGGTTTCTGTGTTGCACCTGGGAGAGAACTCCACAGTTTCCTTATGTCGACAGCCCATTCCTCCCCGTTATTCCCCCAAATCCACCCTAACCAATTCCTTGTGCCTTTTCAGGATTTAGGGAGCATTGCCCTCACTTGGCCCAGATGCACAGGCTTGGCTCCGCTTGTCTTTCTGCAGTCCCTCCCCTCCATCCCTGGGCTGTCATCACTTCAGGGCAAGGAATTGCTGACGGAGGTCCGTGCTGCTCCGTGCTGGAGCTTTAACCAGTTGGTATTGCGCAACGTGAGCCTTCACACCAACACAACAACTTGTTTTTAAGCAGACTTCTAAAAAGCACACATGCTTGAAGAGTTAGAAAGCACATGGAGATGCGCTTCCTTACACTTCTTACCCACTTTTGCGGCACTCTTGCCAACTCTTTGCTTCGTCACTACCATTTGGTAGCAACATGCCCAGGCTTCGCGCAGTATTGCAAGAGAAAGGTACCAGAAAGGGTCCTATCCCATCGTGAAAAGTCAACACTGATCAATCAACACAACACTTTTGCCTCTTCTGCTGCTATTTTGCATCACAGTTCCTGTCCCAGGTTGATCGCTGGCATAAATCCATCAGCGTGATCAACACTTCAAGTCCCATCCCCACCTTTGGCTTAAACTGATACGCATCAGGAGCTGCTAACGTTAACAGTGTCACACTAGCATTAAAGATCACTAAATCAGGCTTGCTGGATTTATACCAAATACATAGATATCTCTGTCCCACAGCACATCTCCCTCCAGACTCCTTGCTCGAATTGTAAAAATAAAAGTCATATGGCTTTGAGTTACTTTTTTTTCTTCTTCCTATTTTCTCCTTCACAGATTTCCTGCAGGATAAGAACACAGTGAAAAAAGCCCAACTGAAGTAACGCCAAGATCAAGGGGAGAGAATCTCTCGAGTGCTGCGGCGCTCATAATGAACTGGCTTTCTACCAGCCCTAAAAACAAAACCAGTTGGGAAGTACGGCATCCTCTCTTTGAAGATAAATAAACAAATGTTTAACCATTTAACAGTTCGGGCACTGGGTAAATCACTGCATTATTATCCCCTCGTTTGCTTAGCAGATGTCAATCCAGAACGTTGTATAAAGACATTAGGGTGGCTCTTGCTCCAAAAAGCTGCTAGAGGATTTGGCGTGGTGTAACCACTGTATTGCTCTGTTGAGCATTTTTGTTACTGCCTCGAAGAGGTGTGGGTCCACTCGTGCAGTGCTGGGATCTCTCACTGCAACAATCCACCCACTGCCCAGGAGGTCTTCAACTCGGATTTTACAAAGAGCTGTACATGCCCCATTTGATTTTGAACCCAGGCAGTTAAATGAGATTTATCACAAGTGTAAAGACTTTGCATGATCTCATATTAAGCCTTTGCCTGTAACAACTATTCCCAGTCATCAGGTCAGTTGTGTTTGACCTTCCAGAGTCACATTTCCTGCCAAAAACTGTAAAAGGGGTAAGACACTAGCCATTTCCCAGCAGGCAAGGAAGTTAAACAAAATGCTCACGCTTTTGCATGCCTGGAAACTGCTGGATTGAACCAGATCTTGTTCAGCCAGACTGTTAAAGTAGAAGAGCTGCTCTAAGTAATTTATGCAGCTTCACACCTCTAGAAGCACTTGTTGCTGCTGCTTCACATCCATGCATGCCCATCTGCCCGGGAGGAACATGGGGAGGTGGTGGGAGCAGAGCCCTAGAACCCAAGGTTGATCCCCCCCCCAGCCCTATCCGGCCCCGTTAACAAAACCTCAGCTAATCTCGGTGCTCCTGGTGGGGCGGGGAATGGAAAATAGGGGTCCGGGAGAGAGAGCAAATGTGGTACTCAATGGCAGACTTAATTTATAGTGGGGGCAACACAAGGCATATTGGATATATTAGATAGTGCTGCTTTACCCACCCAGAGGCAGAGGAAGAAATTACAGAATCATTAAGATCGGAAAAGACCTGTAAGATCATCAAGCCCAACCATCAACTAACACCACCATGCCCACTAAACCATGCCCCACAATGCCTCGTCCACACGTTCCTTGAACACCTCCAGGGATGGTGACTCCACCACCTCCCTGGGCAGCTTATTCCAGTGTCTCACCACTCTCTCAGTAAAGAAATTTTTCCTAATATCCAGCCTGAACCTCCCCTGGAGCAACTTGAGGCCATTTCCTCTTCTCCAAGAGACCAACACCCACCTCACCACAACCCCCTTTCAGGCAATTGTAGAGAGCGATGAGGTCTCCCCTCAGCCTCCTCTTCTCCAGACTGAACAACCCCAGCTCCCTCGGCCGCTCCTCATCAGACTTGTGCTCCAGACCCCTCACCAGCTTCGTCGCCCTTCTCTGGACACACTCCAGCACCTCAATGTCCTTCTTGTAGTGAGGGGCCGAAAACTGAACACAGCATTCGAGGTGCGGCCTCACCAGAGCCGAGTACAGGGGCATGATCCCCTCCCTAGTCCTGCTGTGGTTTTTTTTTGTTTTGCTTTTTTTTAATAGTAAAACTTTAATTACAACTGTTCTTGATACTGTTGCTGAAAACATGTCCACGGGGAAAAGCTTAATAAGATTTGCTTGCACTCCGAAATTCCATTAAAAAAAGAAATCTTCTATTCAATAGATTTGCAGTCAGTATGAATGCAGAGGTGTGGGTGTTCAATTTAGTAACAAAACCACATCCTTTCGTTTTACTTCTGTTAACATCGTTCACGCTGAGTGCAGCTAAGAGCATAACTTCAGTTTATTGGACAGACAAGCCCAGATATGCCTGTTTGACACATCACAAATGCTCTTCACACTTGACCTAATACTCAAGAAACAGCAGCAGCACCAAGCAGAGAGAAGAGACCCCCACGGGACTGTCCTCCTGGGGTCTACAGGATTACATGTCAGCTCCAGTCCTCAGACCCACTGGGGATAGGGCAGGCTGTGAGGCACTTTGTTATGAGCCGAATGCTGGCCAGATCTCAGCAGCTCTATTAAGGATTCCTGAACTCAGAGAAACTCTGCAGATTGGCACCAGTTGAGCATCTGACCTCAGCTACCCTTTGGAGCAAGGTGCTTTGGGAAGGGATTCCTGCTCCATGTTACACGCACTAATGTAAAGCCATATATTTGAGACTAGAGCACAGCATGTCCTGAGCAGGGTGAACCAGGCCAGCACGGAGACTTACAGTCACTGCTGGCATCTACTGGGGTCTTTCATGTTCCCGTCTGTTATTTTTATTTAAGAAGTGTCTTTCATGCAGTATGTGCAGAGTTTGTGGTGCTGCACGTACAGCCAGCTCCCCCGTGCCAGGCTTAGCTTCCTCCGCCTCCGCGTTCCCTGTCTTCACCCTTTCTCTGCTCCGGCAGGTCCTTCCCAAAACTTCATCCATCACCGATCAGCATCAAGCAGGGGTCCTGATGGAGAACAGAAGCCCCTTAAAAGTCAGAGCTGGGGAGGGCTTTTTGGCAGCCGCCTATGCTCACAGCTGCAGCCACGGAGAGCCCAGCCCTGGGATGACGTCGCAGAGCCGAACAAGGGACATGACATCAAGATGTGCTGTTCCTCTGAGCCTGGCAGAAACACAGGGCTCAGGATGCAGCAGCACAAGAAGAGAGGAACCTGCAGGAAATTTCTCACTCTGTGACTGTTGAGGGGAGGTGTCAGCAGATGGACCAAATCTTCCTCGATTTCTTCTTTTTCAGTGGGACCCCTACAAGTCTCCCCCCTCTCCATGCTGATCCTCTGAGGATGGGTTCCTACAACTTGATTTAAGGCAAACTTCAGGGTACTTCTATACTAATAAGCAGGATAGAGCCCATTTTCTAGCCCTAAAGCAGCTGTCATGATGCACACAGCCAAATTCTCCCCCTCTTCTCAAAATAGAGGGGGTCCCATCCATCCCAACTCCTCCAAAAGGTCCCTAGCCCATGCTACCCCAATTTGTTCCCAGGCACTGCTGGGATGGCACTCATTGGTACAGGGTGGGCCACGGAATGTGCTTATGATTAAGCAACCTCATCAACGGCCAGCCAGTGCTTGTGTCCTGGCCCTGTGAATTTAATGGCACAGATATCACCTCCAGGCCTTTATTTCTCAGAGTCATCCGGCCAGCCTGTGCACCAGCAAAACCTTTCACCGTCTCTCTCCGGAGATCTGTGTTCAAATCCTCCCAGCGTGCTAGAAGGGGTTAGGTGCTGCTGCACACATGTCCAGGCACCCATGAAAACTTAGGTACCATCACTGCGGTGGCAATTCTCCGAGGCGAAAGTCTTGCTGTTCCCATGGCTGGTCCATGTTCAACAGCACGGACCCAGCCAGCATTCGCTCCTGGTCTGGAGAGGGCTGGCAGGCACATGATGCCACAGCTCAGCAGCCTGGTTTGCCACCGTGGAGGAAAAAAAAAAGAAACAAAAAAAAAGCTTTTGCCAAAGGTTTCCACTAAAATTATAATTCTGGAATGGGGCTCTTGAATAATTTGCAGATAATGTTCTGAAACATGTATTCCCTCAAAGTAAATAAAAACAACACTCAGTTATCTGAAAATCCAGAATCCAAATAGATTTTAGCCAAAATTTCCTGGCATTCAGCTGAACATTTGCAGATGCTGGTCACCAAGAGACTGGAACATTTTCCACTCCCCACCCCCACCCCCCCCCAACAAAAAAAAAGGGGGGGGCGGGGCGAGGGGCAGGATTTCCACTGAAAAAGTTTATGGGGAAAAAAAAAAGAAAATATTGACTTTGCATAAGGTTTTTCAGGGACATGGAGCGAAGACATTTTCTGTCCAGCAGAAGCAAAAATAGCCAAACCTTCCCCAGAACATCTATCCCTCTTCCAGTGTGCTTGTGCCAACAACATGCAGTTTTATTATTTTTCACTGCTGCTAACATGGCAGAGTCAGCAGAAAAACATGAGACATCTCAGAAACACTGAGAACATGACCCTGAACCACCTTTTTTTATAAAGTCACTTTAAATCTCCTTTTAAATGTGGTTTCAATAGAAAAGCTGATTGAGTTAAGAGCCTCTCTTGATAGCAACCACTTTGATGACAGCAGAAGCAAACACTGCAAGGTATTTACCTTGCAACTGCAAATGAAGAATAGTTTCTCCTACAGAAATCCCAGCCTCTTAGGCTGCCTTTTGACTGTCCACCAGGTTCAGTGAAATCCCCGGTTCAGGGAACCACAACACAGGATCATCTCTGTTTATTGCCTGCCATTCAGTTTTATGCTTCATTTGAAATGCTGCTCTCCCTTTCAGCTCACTGGAGTTTCAGCCCAGCTGCTAGATCACCCAGTTCTGACTCAGGAGGTCAAAAAACTCAATCTGCTGGGTTGCCAACGCGTCCTAAGCAGGGCTGTAGTAGCTTCATACAGACCCCAGATAACTCCAAAGAGAGGTCTGGTGTGCTGTTACCATGCAGAGGGTTTGCTACAACCTCGTTTCAAACTAAGAGCAAGGCTGACAGTCCGCATGGAAAAAAAAGAGAGGGATGACTGTAGCATAGGCTGGTTACCTTTGCTATCTAACGATATAACAGCACCGAGGACACTGGTTTTGGTGCATTAGCAATCAGCATGCAGACCCTCCTGAAGATCCCAAAGTTAGCACACTCTGCATCCTACATCTGGTGCTGTCCAGTCCTCCTCCTCCTCCATTATCTAGATTAAACCAGCATGTTATACCTATTCCTCCACTCTGCTATTCAGGCATTCCCTCAAAACCCATCTGTACCTCAGGTTTGCACCCTTGCAGAGCTGACATCTCTTCCTTTGTCTGCCTTGTATTATCTACAGGATGCTCAAGGCAGGGACACCTCACAGTCCGCAGGGACCTGATCAGAGACTCTCTTGGTATTACACCAGCTCCAAAACAGTAAGGAAAGGCAAAAGCATGGCATGAAACCTAGTAGTAAAGTCTAACTTTGCAAGAACTAATCTTCTCGCTGCACATGGGATCAATTCTGCCCATCACGTTTGGTTCACACATCAGTGACAGCTCCCGGTGCCACAGTTCTTCACTGGCTTACATTAACAGCTTAACCAGTGCCAAAAAAGAGCAGCAGAGATGTTTTGCTCAAGCAGCAGTTTCTGCTGAGGCTCTGTGCCTTACCATGTATTTGTATGTGCATTTCATTCAGAATCATCTAGTGACTCTGCCAGACTCTGGGCAAACTCTCAAGAGCAGTGTGAGCTAGGAAAAAAAAAAAAACACAATAGAAAAAGACATCCCCCGGCACATCCAAACAACAGGCCCAAACAGAGCTCTTGTACATGTACCACCCACCCCTGGCTTCAGTAAGAGCTGGGCACAGCCGCACTAGGTGCTATATTGGACCTACCCTAGAAGAACATTCCCTACATATCATTGCCTGAGATGCAGCAAACCACAAGGTATATGTTATCAAGGCAGCACAGGCTATGAGACAGAGGAAGGACAAATCCTTTGAGAAAAATACTCTTTGTTGCACAAAGAGTTTTGGAGTGTTTACTGCCCTATAAGTACAGAGGATCTTTGGAGATTGAAGCATACCTTCATGTATATTTGTACAGAGGGACCCCACTTTATCCAAAGCCTCTGATTCTGTTTTTTCTACAGTTCTTGAATAATGGTATGAAAACAATAGGGATCTGTAGAAATTGCTCTGTAACCAGCACCCACAGATGCAGCAGAGAACATTCACTGCATTTCAAGATCATTGATCCTGCCTATAGGTTACAATATGAATAATTATATCCCTGCTATACAGCCCTATGGGCTGCACAAAGTACCCTGCTGTCTGCAAAATCCTACAAGGTTCTTCACACAAAAGGTGCTACAGACAGCTTATCATTTCAAAAAGCTCAGAGTATTTTAGAAAGCAAGAAAAGCATAAAATCAAGCACAGAAAACCAAAGAAAAGACCACACAAGGCTATGAACAAACTCCGGTCCCTGCAGGGCTGCAAGAAGAAACTAGGCATTTGCCAGCCTGGCTTCAGAGGCTGCAGGTAGCTACTCTCAGCACCTCTGAAGGAAAGGGATGCTCCCCTTCATCTGAAATGCGACCACTGCAAAACACTACGCACATCCATTCTCCTGAAAAACCACAAAAGCAACTACCACAGACTTCATTTCACCCAAGAACAGCCTGGTGGCACAGAGACACATATTTGGTCCTCATGTAGTGAAGCTGGTCTCAGCTCAGGAGCTGAGGAACCCAAGCCCAGTCATCTGCATTATTCTGCTATCGGGGAAAGGGGGAGAAATGCCAAGACAACAACAGCAGATGGTTAAAGGAAAAAAGGATGTCGAGGTCTGAAAAAGCTTCGGCTTTCTATAAATCCTCATTCTTCACTTTGAGGAAGCTCAGTAGAATCGAATTCACTGGAGGTTTTTATCACTGCATTTTCTCCCTCAAATTACACCTCATATCCCCACTCTTCTTCGCTTTCATGCCCAAAATGACTGTCTGCTCAGCACAACCTTGTCTGACCTGTGAAGTCTGCAGAGTCTTTTCCTCAGGCTGAGGATAAGCAGCAACTGCAGTGAGCTACTGGTGGGAGACATGAGGGTGGCTGTCCAGATGGCAGCAGCTACAGGGTTGTGACAGGAAAGATAAAGAGGATGGAGGCCAGCTTGTAATAGCAAAAACCACCCTGCAGCGTGTTGCATTTCACTGACCTGTTGAATACTTCCGCGTCCTCTCAGAGTCCTTGTATAGGGATCCCATGATATCACCCATGGATCTGGAGATCCTCATTTCGTGCTGTTTACTGTTGTTTGGCTGGAGGAACTGGTAATGAGACAAAGGGAATAGTCAGACTCTGTCAGAGCCCCTGCAGATGCACCATGTGAAACCCTGTATTTGGCTCCCCATGACCATATTACCCACAAACCACAGAAAACCAAACCAAAACAAAAAAGAAAGAGACATGTATGTAATCTAGGGTGATTCCAAAATCATTCACAAACAATCCACATCTGTTATTAAAATACTCTAATAAGGTAAGTTTGAGCTCCAGTTGATAATGACAAATACAGATATTTGACATAAAACACTGTTCCCACACTGTATTATTTCCAGATAGAGAGACTGATCCCTGCCCTGAACCCAAGTTTGCCATCCCAAAGTCAGAGCTTCTCCTCCATGCTCCCTAGGCTTCAGTGGCAGGCTAGGCACTGCAGAGGATCCTCTGTAACCGAGCAGAAGAACAGAGTGGAGGATCAGGCTCTGCTAGGGAAGACAGATAAGGGGGAAAGCAAGGAAATTACAATCCAGCTTGTAACTTAAATGGTAGCAGCCAAGTCTTACTAAGTTAACACACTGCAAAGCACTGTGATTTTGTGATAATTCTATGTATGACCTTGGAACTGTATGTTCTTGCATGGTTGCATGCTTCAGGAAGACTTGGACCTACTCTCAAATGTATGCATGAATCTGCCTGGCTGCCCTGCTCTTAGTAGCTGACTTGCAATATAGCAATGTTCCTGCAGTTGCTAGGGCAGATCACCCCATTTCTGCCCAGGATTTAGGAAACTCTGACTGATGTCTTGGTTTTCCCCTGGGACTCTGGTCCCTGCACCTTTTCAGAGCCTCTCAAAAGGAGCGGAGAAGTTCCAGGAGCTGTGAGTACCAGCGGTAGCATGAGGACAAGCACTATGAGTTTCAAGACTCCCAGTCTCCCGGGTACTTCTAGGAAATACAAGGAAGAAACGGAGTTGCAACATCTGTAAATCCCTTGCTTTACAGCCTGTGCTTGGGGCAGCACGATGTGTGCTTTGGCAAGACACTCTGTGCAGGCGGGATCAAGCTAACAGGCTTAACTGCAAAACCACTGAGCTCGGGAAAAACTAATAAATAAATAATGGGAAAAAAGACAGTCCTGCACGAGACTGAAGGATTCCCCAGTTTGCTCTCCCTGGCCTTTAGTGCTGCAGCACCACATGGAGGGAATGGTCCCCATACTGCTACCCAGCATGGCAAGGGCCAGGGCATCACCCTGTGTATGGAGGAGAGGTACAGAGGAATGGAGACAGCACCCCTAGGCAGAAAGCACGAGGGGTTCTCTTGGGGTTTAACCTTGTTTGAATATCAGTATAGTATTTAACCCTTCGCAGGTTGCAGAAGGAGCTAGAAGGAGCTGAGCTCAGTCTCCGGGCTGCCACCACAGGAGGATTTCCGAGCAGCTGAGCCAGAGCAGGGCTGACCCCCCTCACGACCAGCTTGCCCTCTGCTCTGCACCATCAGGAGACTCATTTCCACTCCCCAACACAATAACAAGGCATCTCGCTCTGGACACAAAAGAGCAGAGAAGGTGAAGGGCTCACATTCGCTTTCTTTGGAGCACTCACGAGGATCCGCAGGCTCTTCAGGGAAGGGCTCAGCTCCAACTGTTCCATCGCTTTGTCCAAATCTTCCTGGGATTTCAGCGGGATCAGGAGCTAGAAGGGATTGAACAAACACCGGAGCATGGCAGTGTCACACTTTTGGGTAAACAGAGGAAGCCAGATCCTTGCAGTGAGCAGCTTGGGAATCGGGGGACAAGGGAGGAACCCGAGAAAGCGGATGGAAAACAGAGCCCCCATGCCCTCCAGCTTGCTGAGCTCTAATGTTTTCTTCCAAGTTCTCATCTACCAAGGAACAGACGCAAAAAATCACAACAAAAAACATCTGCAAGGAGAGAGCTTAAAGGTCACATCACCAATTCAGCTTGCGGGAAGAGGAGAGGGCTGAAACGAAACGTTAGGCTTGCTGTTTGCTATTCTGGGGCTGCTCTGATCTTGGAGTTTGTAGGCAAGACTTGCTGCTACCCAGCCCCAAAACAGCCCCACACGTTCTTCCTGGGTTTCCCCCCGGGGAAGACGATCATGCAACGGTGCTCCAAGAGAGCAGTGAGCTGCATCCAAGGATTTACTCTGGCAGATCCTCAGTGACCTTCCCTCCTGCTGCAACCTGTGTTCCCGTGCACTGACACAGTCTCCCTAGCGTTTGGGCATCAGGTGAAATCAGGGAACATCTCACAAATACAGAGTCTCTTCCCTTTTGATGTGAAAGGTGTGCATTGCTCTTCCTCCAAGAACCACTTCTTTGACTCCCAGCAGGGCAAATTCAGCTTCTGCTCTTTATAAGGTAAATAAAACAGAAGGCTACACAGTGTCGTGTCTATCAGGCAGCTGAAGGTCCTGATGTTTTCCTGGTAAGTGGCAGACTATTGCCCTCATATCTCCAGAGGGAAGTTGAGCCTCCTGACATAGCTGTGTGGTGTACCATGTCCTGCCGACAGCCTGCAAAGCTTCCAATGCCCAACACAGCTGCACTTCAGAGGGGCTCTGCAGCCTTCTGGTGTCCTGGGCTAAGATTAAAACCACAACTTCTTGCCCCTCAGGGGCATTTTGCCTAATCTCATAAAAAACAGTCCTCAGCCTCTGTAGGTTGCTTCAGGCATTGGCACTGAATCCAGCCAACACAGCACATGTTATACTCATGCCTGTGCCAAAGTACACAGCAGTTCCACCTACCAAAGGGACCGAGTAGCCGCAGCTCCCAGTAGGCTCTCACTGGTCTTACTGGGAGCCACAGCTGCCCAGCACTCCTGAAAGGCAGCTCAGCCCTCTGGGTGATCAAGGTTCATGCCACCAGCCACAGCAAACGCACCTCAGATCAACTGCTCCAGAAGACGACGCTCAAAAGCCACCTGTGTCTACCTTTTTGATCCCAGGGTGTTGCCAAGGGTTTGGCTGTTGGCCCGTAGGCAAACATACCTCAGGCTGTGTGCATTGAGGCTAGGACTCCGGGGATGACCAGGTCAAGGGAAGGCGGTGGGCCCTGGCCAACAGAGATGAGGTTTCACCTTGGGAAACTGCTACAGTCACCTCCTCCACCCAAGGATCACAGCCTGAGCCCGCCAAGCTCTATCTTAGGTGTCTGTGTGGTGGCTGCATCTGCAGTGTGAGCAACTCAAGGTTTGGATTGAGTTTCTCCTCTCCTGTGTGATAGGAAGGTCATCTTTTGTCCCCATTTTGCAGACAGGGAACCAAGCCATATGCAGGCCACCTACTTCATATGATAAAAATCAGGCTTAACGACATTGGGTTGTGGTGAGGTGGGTGTTGGTCTGTTCTCCCATGTAACTAGCAATAGAACCAGAGGAAACGGCCTCAAGTTGCGTCAGGGGAGGTTTAGGCTGGATATTAGGAAAAATTTCTCTACTGAGACAGTGATGAAGCACTGGAACAGGCTGCCCAGGGAGGGGGTGGAGTCACCATCACTGGAGGTGTTCAAAACACATGTAGACGTGGCACTGCGCGACATAGTTTAGTGGGCATGGTGGTCTTGGGTTAATGGTTGGACTTGATGATCTTACAGGTCTTTTCCAACCTTACTGATTCTGTTATTCTGTAATTGCTAAGTTTAATGCAACCTGCTATTCTGTAGAGTTTACAGTCCCAGATTACATTCCCAGGACCCCTATAGCTTGCATGGGAGAGTTAGATATCCAGAAATGGGATTAACAGGTGAAAAAAAGGAAGCTGCCAGGTGTAATTACTGGAACCAGTGGTAACTGCTTAGGAAAGACAAGGCCAGCTCTCGAAAGATATTTAAGCAATGAACTCCAGGTTGAGCTAGGAGTGCTCTTCTGGTGTAAGGTATACAAACGTGGTTGAGAAATTTCTACAAAAAGACAGAAAGAGAAACTCTAGAGCACAGCATTTAGCACGTTCACCCAGGAAGAGGGATAATCAGACAAAGGGTGCAGAGCCTGAAAACCGTTTAGTTATTTGTATGTAGGAAAAAGATTCCAAGAGGAACTCTTGAGAAAGCCCTGCCCCAAGATGTCTACAAGCTGTAGGGGCTTCAGTTCTCAACCAAACCAGATGAGGAAGAGTTCAGGAAGATGTCCCTTAACTCGCAAGCAAGGGACCTAACCAGCTGGGGTTTTTACAGAGAACACTAACACCAGTCTTGTCTGGGCTGGGCCTCACAAGCAAGGTTGCAAATAGATTCCCAGTCTGGGACAGGGCTTGGACACGAATGAAAGGAAAGTACTCACCAGGTAGATATCAACTATTCAAGGCTTTCAGTAGGTCCATGGAGTAAACGGTTAGACCATGATACATGGTTAAACTCTGGGATCTGCATGAATCACCTGCGGTCACAGCAGATACCAGACAAAGATGGTATTGAATAAGTCTCTGTGCAGCTGTCCTCACAGTCTGCTTCCTTAAGCAGCAGAGCTTAAGGGATATTCTCTTGGTGCACTGCTTAATCCTCTTGAAGTTCACAAGGGCTCCACAGGTGCATCAAGCAGAAAAGCCTTCTCTCCTATACTCACCCAAACAGAAATGAGAATGGTGGAGAACTGCTCCCCCTTGTTTCACCCCCAAACAGAATTTGACTCCGAACCGTAAGTATAGTCCCACTGCTCACCCATCCTTTTACTGAGCTCCTCACAAGTGTTGGGAGCTGCGAACCCTCAGCTGCTGCTTTGAACAGAATGTTCTGCAGGTCACTCCATCTCACTCCAATATCACAACATTAACACGTTTGCATGCCTGCTTCAGAGGAGCCAAAAACATCAGGCAGAAATTGCCCTCCTGTAAAAAGGACTAGAGCCAGTATTTAGCTTGGCTTTACCTATTACCCACATCTGGCAAGTAAATTTTGCTCCATTTGGCTTCCAGACTGTGGCACATACGGATATCAGGAACAGATATCTACTAGGCACGAAACTAAATATAGACTTATGCAGAACCACGGAAGTAATTGCCAGGGTGCATTTCCAGTAACTGGGTTTATTCTGCCTACAGAGTGAGCAGCCACGATGAACAGCAAAGTTTACCCACGCAGAAGTTTCACTAAACTTGTTTTTAAGTAGTATACTCCCCTGGAGCCTAATGTTTTAGTATGGGACTTGGTAGTCAATCCACTACAGTCTAAGAAAGTGAGTGCAAAGGGTGAGTTTTCACCGACTCCAACAGTATTGCTAGACCTCACTCTGTAAGACACTGTAAAAAGCCGAAGAATAGTAGGAAACAGGGTTGGGGAAAAATCCGAGAGGTCAATTAGTTCATCTTCCTGCCCAATGCGGGACCAACTGGCATCAACAATTCTCAACAAATGTTTGTTAAATATGCTTTTAAACACCCCTCCTCCCCCCTGTAACGGAGCTTTACCACTTCCCTAGGCTTTAACTCTCCCTAACCTTCCAAAATGATGCTGAGGGACAGCCTCAGAGGAGACAAGCAAGGGGAGGTCAGAAGGGAACTGGTGGCACACCAAGGTTCAGTGTTCTGCCCAAGGTCACAAGTTGGTGATGGGACAAACGACAAGGTAACACTTAGTCACACCGGGAGCAACTGTTGAGCAGTGCATACAGATCAAATTCAGACAGAGCATTTCCTGTAGAAGCCAGTCTTTCAGTCCATAACACAGCCAACTGCCTAACAAACACCACGCCGTGCTGTCCACGGCCAGGCCAGATTGCGCTGTCCCGCTCATCAGGAAGATGAGTTCAGCCTAGTACTAACGTGCAGACATGCCCCATGCAGTACATCCATGGCCAGGCCCTGCTCTTATCTATACCAGCCCAAGCCCACTGATTCCATGGTCCCACCAGGATGTGATTCATGCGTGCCCCTGCTCCACCCAACTGGCATGCTCATCTCGCTGATCTTGGCTTCAGGACTCCTGCTTCACCGGGACAGGGACTGCCATTTAGTGAGCTTTTGTAGGGGCCTGTTGACCTCAGTGTCATTTTGGTCTACAAGGTGCTACTGCAAGAGAAACATCTGATGGCAACAAAGAATTACTGCACAGTTCCCTTTCAGCATGAAGAAAGGGTGAAACATTAAATTGTAATGAGTCTGTGGTCAGGCTACTTTGAGACTTGCAGTCACGAGACTACAAAACCTGACCCAGAACATGCTAGGAGCCAGATGCCAGGGTGTCACCATGTGGACATGTAGGCTGTCTCCCCAAAGGTAACTTTTGTCTGTTTATAGTGTTTCCACAACAATAATCCTGAATTACTATTGCTCAGACCTCTTTCCAAAGATGTAGGTTCTCACAAGGAAGAATTCTTATGTATAAAAAAACAATACACTGAAGGTCCTTCTCAACCCTAAGAAGTTCGGAGTACCCAAAGGCCTGCTCACGGTCCTGCTGTGTGCTGTGCACATGCCTAGGACGACAGTCTCTAACATGCGATAAAATGCATTATTTAAGCTTCTGTTTGCTGTTGCTGGAAAAAATTCTTCTTCCAGTGGAAAGAAACCTGGAATGAAATGAGTCATTCCTGGAGAATTCAATGGCAGGCTTTTCCCGGGAGGGCTGTCAGAGAATGCCCAAGATTAGAAACCTGACCGCATTCAAAGCCAAAACCCAGCAGACACTTTGGTATCATGAGGTACCTATTATAAAAGAATAGCAACCTTTTTGTGGATCAAATCTCCATTGAAACAGAAGGAAGAAAAAAAAAAAGAAAAGAAAAAAAAGAAAAAAAAAAGAGAGAAAGCTCTCTCCATGACCTCCCTCTGCATTCATACTTTAATGAAAGGCTGTTAGTCATTTGCAATTAATACTTGAACAAGCAAGCTGTCAGGACAGATCCAAAAGAATTGGTGTTTAAAAGCCTACCTATTTGTCACCCGGCCCTCTCCTCCTTCCCAAAGCCAAACCCACCTTAAGAGTCCAGCGGCTCCAGCTGCCTGCCCAGTTCACGGCAAGATGCCTCACAAGAAAACACTAAGCACACCAAAAGAGATGCCAAGGATTGTCCCCTTCTAGGTAAAGGCCCTCATCAGTACCCTCCTTTCAGACACAGTGATGGTCTCAAAGAAAAAGCTGGAAAACCACGGTGGCCTGTATTATGAAGAGGTTGAGTAGAAAGGTCTTCAAGCCTTAAAATGCAAGGATCACAGAGGGAGGGTTTCTTGGCTGCCTGTACGCGGCCACAGGACCTGCAAGAGGAACCTACAGTGATGCACATTTCACTACAGACGTAACCACAAGATGGTTCTGGGGTTTTGGGGTGAAACAAAGTCAGTGATGGACAAAAGTACACTGCGTTATCAGCACTGTCCCTCATGTTCTGGACTTCACCGTGCTCCTGCAACTGCCCCCAAGACAGAAGGGCTTCACATCCAAATCAAACACGCAGTAGCCTACAGTCACTTCATGTGGCTCTCAGGAAAGCCATCTGGTCTCAGCTGTTCTCCTCTCTGCCCTCTGTGCGCTCTCACCAGCCAGATACACTCTGAAAGCGTACCTATTGCCCCAAGGATGTTAATGGGAAAACATCTACTGCTGCTGACTGTGTAGCTGAACCGACAATGTCTCCATCATCTCAGTTACTTAATTCCTTCCCCTGTTTGAGTCACGGGGATTTTTTGTTCTGGGGGAAGACAATGTTCCTGTGTCACCATTTAATAGGCCTTAATTGAAATAATTTTGAGAAGGGGAAAGCCTGGCTTGGGAGTCTGAGGATTCAACTGAACCGTGTCCAGACAACAGCTCCTGTACGCTCGCTAGCTGGGAACCACAAAATAAGATTATTTTTCTTCACATCCATGTACAACACTAAATTAGGGCCTTAAGGACAAACCACTGCTCAATTCTGAAGTGGGCAACAGGCACCCTAAAACTCTCCCTTAGCAATAAGGAGAAGAATACCTCATTGTTCACACAGACTAAGTCCATCGTCTGTCCAAATGCATCCGTGACCTTCTGCACCACTTCTTTGAATTTGACTGGTCTTGGAAACTGGATAATCCTGTATACACAAACAAATACAACAACAGTCTCAATTCAGGAGAAGCATACTGGAATTTGGGACTGGACTGACAATTCAGAAGCAAGGAGCGATGAAGCATAAAGCTTGCTCCTTGCTTTTACACTCATGACAATACTGCTCATCTGCTATGCCCAAGAGGGGCAAGGATATCTACCAAAAATCCTAGTGCAGCTCCTCTGCTCCTTCCCCTACGGTGAGGTACAGGTGGAAAAGAAGAAAGCCCAGTAGCCCTTCACTGGAGAAGAGCCAGGATCAGGCACTGGTCAGTGATTCAGCAACTCCATTTTCAGCAAGCGGCTCTGAATAGGGAGGAGGGATGCAACAGAGAATAACGCAGTTTGCCATCCCGTGACTCTCCTGTACCATCACATGCAGCAGCTCTATGGGTACATATCAGCAGGTACAGTCTAGCCCTATGGTGACATTACTTACATTTTCTTTGGCTTTAAGATGCAACTTAGACCATCAGCCTGCGAGTTTCCAGCCCTATGTCCTGCCCTGCCACACTCACCGAGCACCAAGCAGAGGTGATTCCACGAAAATGTCAAGCAGGGAAGGGCGGGCAAGCTTTAACTCCCAGCTCTATTTTTATGGGACCCATGCCCAAAATCTGGTTATCTTAAGTAAGTGTCATAGGCTGCTAACCAAAGGACACATTTCTGTAGAGTTGCAGCTCAGCTGTGGTTCAGCAGGGCTCAAGAATTAAAAAGAGAAAAGGATCTAAGCGTGCACCCTATGTCCCTGGTAAGAGGCATTTAATGACTTCCAGCTTGGAACCACTTCGCCTGTGTGCAAATCCCAGGAGGTACTTGTGGCAAAGAGGATGACGAGGCAAGGCTTTTGCATATAAAATTGTAGCTGATTTTAGCGGAACAAATCCTGCTGTAAGCTCATCTGCAGCTCGCTGAAGTCAGTAGGAAGACATTGGGTAAAAAGGGTAATTCCACCCTGTACATGTGGGGGACTGGGTTGGGTACATACCTTTTCTCTCCTTCATATTCAAACTTGATCCTGACATTTCGCTGCTGAAAGAAAAAGCAGAAAATGGTTAGGACCCAAACTGCATACCAGATCGGCACGCAGATCCAAAGCTGACCGCAGCTCTCAGGGAGACTCCCCTAACTCCAGTGGACGTCTGGTCTATGTAGGGCTGCCTGCTGGACTCGCAGACTTTGGGGAAACTCCACATTGCTGATAAATGTGCTTGTCAAAAAATAAGGTCTTCCATAAACAAGAGGACACTCACTCATCTGTGTAACTGTTAGTTTTAACAAGATGCATTAATAAAAGTGGAAAATTCTGAATGCTCTGAACTCAGTTGGGAACAAGGCACTATTATCAAAGAGGCAAACATGTTAACTGTCTGATATCTGTCCATCTTCAGCGCTTCCCACGGTTTTACCCCAGCACTTTTCTGTTGGAAACCCAAAAAGCAAAGCTCAGAGGTTGTTTAATAGAACACAGGAATATTTGGGACAAAGAAATGACAAGTAAAAGCAAGCATCCTATAATGGAAGCAGAGAGACAGCCTTGGATTTTAAAAGCCAACAGTGCTGGGGTGGTGGCTGTTATTTTGTTAGGACCTACAAAATGTGAAGTGTATCAGACATCACTACACTACGCACAGTAAATACCCCCCCTGAACTGACCTTCTGCTCACCTCAAATCATTAAATTTGCACAAAGAAGAGCCAGTGGAGTCACGGGCAGGCTGGGCACACAACTGTGCAGGGACTAGTAAAAGCCATTTCTCCCATCCTCTATTTGTGCATATTTAGCAGGGATCGAGACCACAAGGAGCTTTTTCATTCATTCAGCTTCTCAGACCGAGCCTGAGCCAAGCATCCCTCTAGCATCCCTTGGCTCATGCCAGGACTTTCCGATGGTCTCCAAGGCAGATCAAAACGCTCTTTACTTCCAAGACCAGGTTTAGTCACCCCAGTTAACCAGGACTCTGACCCTGCTAGAGCACACAAGCCTCTTCAAATAGTGGGTTTCTTCCCATGGAAAAAAAAAAGTGCTTGCCCCTTCCCTCCGAGGTGTAACACCAGGGAGTGCTCAGTCCCACGCCGCCTGCATCTCACAGGGATAATCCCCGAATGGGTGGGCGACAGCCCTTCCTGAGCAAGAGCCTTATCTCTAGCCCTGGATTGCCAGCGCATGAAGGCACACTTTCCATCCTCTCGGAGGGAAAGCAGAGCCACAGTGAAATAACTTTGTCGCTAATGAGGAAAATGAGCTGGATGGGCGTCCTTAGGTTTATTTTTAAACTGACAGCTCCTCGCATTCTGCAAACACCCATCGAAGTTCAGGAAGTCGAGGCTGGAGGCGATTCGGTTGAAAAGCTTAAAAAAACCCAGCAGATTCAGGGTAAAGATGTTGGGTCATCAGAAATGCATCCGTTTTATCTCTGCTCGTGGCATTTTCTGTGTTTCCAGAAAGGCTGGGAAGAACCAGTGCCGGGACAGTCACCAAATGGGGCACTCCAGCAGTGTTACAGGCGTGTGCTAAACAGGCACTTACATCACCTCAGTGTCTGCAGCCAGTTCTCCAGACCCACAACATTTGGACAAACTCCAAGTTCGCTTCTAGAACCAGGCCCAACCCCTAAAAATACCAAACTAACTCTAAAACAGGCCATGATTCAAAAGGAGAAGAGATGACCATAACTAACCTAATGTTGAAGGTCCAAATCATTCTAGAGAGACAGGCAAATAGGGGTGGGATTGCCACCTTGGATTATCTCTGCTGGAAAAGAAAAAAGATATGGGCTCTTTTATGCCAATTTTCATTTACGTCTGCCTCTCTGAACAGGGCCTGGCTGTTTCATCCCTCTTGGATGCTGGCAGTAAATCAGCCAGTGTGGGTTCACTGCATGTAGCTCCGCAAAGCTCTTCTCTAAAGTAAGAGAAAAAAAAAATCAGGGCAAGGAACTTTCGAGGTTTCTCCTTACAAAGGCGCAGGACGTGTAAGGGGAAAAGCTCATGCAGCTCCGGCCCTGCTGCAGGAAACCTTTCAAAACACAGGTTTCACTTTCAGCGCAGACCCAAACGCCGCACCGACGTACAACGCGCTGCCTGTTTATGCTGAGCAACACAAATTTCACAGACAAATAAGTTTTGAAAAACAGCTGGTGGCTGGAAAATGTCAAAACACTCGTATAAAGCTCCAGAGACAGAAGAAAAGAAAAAAAAAAGAGCCACGACCCTGCTGCATCCTTTTCTTCTACATCAACAACAGGGCTGATGTGCTGTGGCCCGAAGCCAACAGCAGTAAGCCAGCTGCCCCACACTGCTCCGCTCTGCTTCTGAGCGGAGCAACAAACACACCAGCTGCAATAGGGGAATGAAAACCCACTTCATTTGATAATTAGATTATTATTTTTTTTCTGATATAAAACACACTAACCTCTCGCCTCCCTCAAAGAAACCAAGACATTAAGCTCACAAGCATTTGGAGGAGGGATAAATATATACTTACCTATAGTCTGAGAAGCTGGTTATGGTTTTATTTTGCAGTCTTCCCCTGGCTTGCTCATGTTTTTGACCCACAGCTAAAGCTGAATTCATCACTGCTATCAGCAACAAATACTTTTTTCCTTTTAAAAAAAAAAGAAGTGGGCAGTGCCCAAAGCACTAGGAAGTCCCAGGGGAATACAAAACACTTCCTAAATGCTGGAGCAGGCTGTGATTTTTTACACCCATGGAAATCTGGTTTGGAGCAACTGGTTTGAGATTACACAGGGAGTCTGGGGCACCGCCAAGTGCTGGAGCAAAATCTCATGCGAGTCTGCACCCAGCGTCTCAAACGCACGATTGAGGGGAAGGCAGGACCAGCATCTTCTCCATGAGGATCCCAACACAACATGCAGATGCTTGAGGGCAGGTCGTGGAAGAGGTGCAGATGGTGGAGGCTGTCGGGTCCTACTCACTTTTGCAATTTTGCAAGGAATGAAGACAACAGCGACTCCTCCTTGCACAATCCAAGTCGTGCTATTCACCCTCCCTGCCATCAGATGTCAAATGAGGTTAATGGCAGCTTTGTTCTCTCCACAATCAGGAGGTCATTAGTTGCTGTAGGAGAACAAGCTGAAACATCAAGAATGGCACATGTTAAATACGGTGGAGAGGGGTGAGGCCATGCTGCAAGGCACCAGCCTTCAACACTGAGCTCTGGCAGAGGATTTCATTGACGGTTTCATGGAGCGCTGGGAAAGCTGAGGCAGATAACGGAGCAAGCAGGGGAAACTGAGGCACGAGGTGCTTTTCTTAAGGGTGTGAAGAAAAAGCCCAGCCTGGGGAAGAGAAGTCTCCAGGAAGGACCTTCCAGCAGCCTTTCAATATATAGAAGGGGCTTTATAAGATGGAGAGAGACTTTTTACCAGGTCCTGTAGTGACAGGATGAGGGGCAACAGTTTTAAACTGAAAAAGGGTGGGTTTAGATTGGCGATAAAGAAGAATTTTTTTATTATGAGAGTGGTGAGACAGTGGAACAGGTTGCCCAGAGAAGTTGTGGATGCTCCATCATTGGAAGTGTTCAAGGTCAGGCTGGAGGAGGCTCTGAGCAACCTGATCTAGCGAAAGACATCCCTGGCCCCGAGCAGGGAGGTTGGACTAAATGATCTTTAGAGGTCCCTTCCAACCCCAGCCATTCTGTGATTTTATGATTGATTCGACGAAGCAGAAGAGTGGCAAAGCCAGGCACAAAATTCAGATGTTTGATCTCCTAGGTTGTATGTACTGAGCAACTTTCCCCTCTCCACATGCATTTCCGTACGAGATGGGGCAACGGAGGAGCCCGCGTCTCGGCTGGCGCCTGAAGGCCCTGCTGCGACACAAACAAAATAAGCGACAACCCTGACAGGAAATACCACAGTAATTCCCTTCGTTTCTGGAATAATTTCTTCTCTGAGATACTTGTACCGGCATTTCCTCCAGCCCTGCTAACAAACTGGATTTTACTCTTTTTTGCCATCTGCCTCAGAAAGGCAAAAGCCACAAACCCATCACCATCTTTCCAGGCTTTCCTTGAGGTATTTTTAGCTCCTTCCTCAAAACTTCTAATTTCACAAAAAGACCACAACTGCCAAGCTTCAGAGGAAGCGCTGACGGGAATCGGGGAGGGGAAAGGGGGCAACCGCTCCTGCCCCCTCGGCTGGGGACCACGCACCCCGGCGGGCTCGGCCAAGCTCGGCCCCCAGAGCTGGAGCAAGCAGCCCTGCGCGCTGGTTTAGATTAAGGAAAACGTTGGAAAAAAGTGGAAAAAGTGTTTCCAAATGAGGTGAATCATGATCTTATACAGAGATCCCTGAAGAGCTGACTGCTGTTTGTAATAAAAGCGCTCACGGAGAGCAGGAAAACATGCTGTTAGGCCTAAAATGGAAGTGGCTTCAGAGGAAGAGTAGGTGCTGAGCACCCTCAGCTGCCAAACACTCAGAGGGTCGATCAGATCCGGAGGCATGAGTCCAAGCTGAGCAATACCATGCCTGTGGAGAAGGGTGACCGATGGCGCAGGGACACCCTTGATGCATCGCCTCGATGCCACCGACTGCAGGCAGGGACCCGGCGGAGGAGACAGCTCCGCACCTCCACGTCTGCCCGTGCGGTAGCATGGCACCGAGAGCTGAAGCACCTAACACTGCCACGCTGTAAAATCCCAGGTAAGCATCAAATTCAAAGACGCCCTCCATCATGTCCTCTCCTCCTCCCAAACTCAGCCGCCATCAGAAACAGCGTTCTGGTCGGACTCCACCTCTGTGGCTTGCTCTTGTCAAACCTAACCAGAGGACAGCTTCGCCCATGCTGAGACACCACAGGGACAGGGCCTTTGGATCACTTTTTCCACCCAAATCCATGGTTGCCTCACAAACCACCTGGGACAAAGCTTCCGACTCCAGCATTAACCCTTCTGACGTCAAGAAAGGCAGTAAAAATCATCACAAGAGGCCTCCTCTTCCCCTCAGCGCTGCATCAAGAGGGGCTCATTCCAGCTTTGCTCTTACCCACCCACGAGACGTCGGGCCTCAGTTTCCCCCTGGGTAAAACAGGGGCAATGAAGGAGACTCACTTCTGCATGCTGGAGGGTAAGCAAAGGGGTTATTTTCACTTCTCATTTTCTGCTTGTTGGCTTAGGAAACAATGAGAAAACCCCGCTGAGCGGTGCGGTGTTCAAGCATTAGTGCTCTAGTCACTCCTTTGTACAAAGCCACAAAGCGGTGGGATTTCTCCTCAACTTCTGGCTTCGGCCAAGAGAAATCGGCACCGCAGGGCCAGGCCGACGGGACTTCTGCACCTCCCCGACGTGCACGTTGTTTGCATTAGTCCTGTGCTCGCCCCTGCTTTTAGCAACGGGATGTTCGTTACAAGCCAGACAGCTGGATCGCATCCCTAAACCGCAATAGGAGATGACTAATCCACGTCATTAGGAATTATCTGCACAGAACCCCCACGCGCTTCGGGTTATTCAGCAATCAGACAGAAAGGGGTTTGTCTGGGATTGCCCCCTTCTCCTCTCGGGGGGTGGAAGCTACGAGACATTCTGGTCCCCCTGGATCCCTACAGCTCTTTTCCTCCCCAAAATTAAGCCCAGCAGGTGAGCAGCTCAGAGGCCAGTGGAAAGATGATGTCTAGAGGGTTCACTGCTCCCTGTTACAGATACTTTTGGTTTATACAGCAGCAGAAATCACAGGCTTCAAAATGTTTATCCAAAACCACCTACCTGGCAGGGAATAGCTTTTTTTCCAGCTGAATTTCTCCTTGGTAATACCTTCTCTTAACACCCAAATCAGCTCCCCACCCAGACAAGGGAAAGCCTCTTTCTCAAATCCTTGGGCCTCCACTGCCTTTGCCATCTCCAGCCAAGCCTTTCCCAGTCGGTGCTGCCGTCCTCTTGGTCCCCTTGCTTCTGCCCCCCAGGTGGGGCAATCCCTGTAGATCTCCTCATAAAGACTCCCATCTTCAATGCGATATTTACAGACCCTCATCATACTCCCCAATGATAAAAGAGAGGTGATAAAGCCAAACTCCTTTTAGGCTGCTTGAAGATGTACAGAGAGCCCTAGAACATGAGCTGTATTTTATTCTAGTTATGAGCGAGCCTTGTCCTGCATCCAACTTGCCAAAGGAAAGAGAGTCTGGAGGTAATTTACTAAAAGAACAACTTTTAGGTCAGTCTGACATTTGTTCTGCATGGGAAAACGTTCCTTGCAAGTATTGGACTTCATTGCCGTGGGAGAACTTGCAATCAAAATTAACGTGACAGAGGAGTTGCTAGCTGTCATCAGCTGTGATAGAGGCCCACACCAATGCCTTGTCATTAGACCGAAGCGCAGCACTGACAACCAACTTCATGCTATGAGTTGCCAAGCGCTATTTATATAAATAAATGGATGTGCACATAAATAGACAGATGCAAAATAAATGTTAATATAATTGCTCCTTTCTCCTCCATGCTTTTGTTTGGGATTTTAATTCTTTGTGGTTTCCCTTCTTGTCCCTCTCATCTTTTTCCTTAGCGATCACAATGCAGATCTTTATTCTGCTGTTTCCTTCTTCCCCTCTTCAGAGCCACTGCTATAAACAAACTCCTTTGTCTGTTCAGTCCAGGAGACTGCCTGAAAGGACTCCTTCCAGCTATCCCAGAGGATGCACAAGGAATAATGGAGTGATAAAATAACAGAGGAATAATAGTGCAGAGGACGCGCTAGGAATAATGTCAGGATGATCCCTCTGTTCCCAAAGAATGGCTCTGTTTTAAAGATTGTAACTTACATGCAGAAGGAAAAGGGTGTCCACCTCTACCCTGTTCTCTCACAAGGCAGAAAGAGAGCGTAACGTAGTGACGGACGCACCTGACCAGGCCTTGGGAGGTTCAAGCTCAGCCATCACATCTGCTGCCAGCTGCCTGGGCAATCTAAGGGAGGAAACTCATCCCATATCGCGCATCAAGTATTGCTGTTCTCATTTCCAGCTTTTTCTACCATGAGGCACCAGACATTCAGAAACTCAGCCTTAGTCCTAAACTCATTTGTAAGGAAAGCAAACTAAAAAAAGAAAGATTTTTTACGCAATTTGCCAAAGGATGTTCATTTCATAAGATGATCTGAAGCAAAACCATCGATATTTTTGGGAAGAAATATTGCGTAGCACACACCACCTCAGACTACTTTCTTGTGTGGCCCAGGCCTACTGGGAATACTATCTGGCAGGCTCCAAATTTCAACTTCTGTCAAGAGAGCACTAAGGAACTCCTCCAGGAGACAGGGATGAGATAGCACTTGGGTTGTGTTTCTCTGTGGACCAAAAAACTGCTGCAAGCCACAAAGGGACAGGCTAGTTAGTCAACACATTCTTGTTTAAAATGTTTTTCAGGGGAAATTTGGAACATTGACTAAAGGATTCCCAAGCCTCAGAAAACATTTTTCTACAGGGGAAAAAAAAGATTTGTTTTTTCAATCTAGCAACTGAACATCCAGACCCAAGTATTTCAGTGTGAGCATGTTGCTGCAGGGCCTCATAAGAGACACCTACAATGTGATACCCAAGAGGAAAATTGAGCATCTAAATCCCCACACCTCACCCTCCCTCTCCAAGAAGGGAGACTGTGCATTGCATCCTTCAGCCTAACCAGCCAACCTGATCACAGAAAAAAATAAAAAAGAAAGAAAAAAAAGGAGGGAACACCAAGTACCCAAGGAACAAAAAAAAAAAAAATCATCACAGGCATGACAACAGCATTTCCAAAGCAATCTTCCCCCCCTCAATTTCTGTGCTAAAAAACAAGGAAAAAAACCTAAAAGTGACCCAAACAAGTCAATTAAAAATTTCTGAGCTGCAAACATGAACCAAGTCCCCACTAATTCCACCTACTTTGGCCACTCCCCACCTCGCAGACTAGACTCCCGTCGTCCCGCGAGCCAGACTTGTTTCAGCTAGTCCAATTCAGTGAAGCAACAATTCAACATACTCCAACGCCCTTCATCTCGTGGGGCCTGTTGGTCTGAATCCTCAACCCCGGATGCGTGAGGAGAGCAGGATGCTGACTATTTGCACCTCCTCCATCAGAGAGCTCTGAGTAAGTCTGAGCACGCAGCTATGGCTGGTCCACTTACGGATATAAAGAAAAATTGTAAAGGAGGCAATGTTTTTCCAAGCATCAGTGTTGTAATTGGGAAGGAAAGTTTGATTCCTAATACAATAAAATTAAACACAAGTGGCAGCCAACAATTCTAAAGCTGATATCAGAGCACAACATAACTCTATTGGCGATTCATAAATGCAGATACAGAGTGGATGGGCTGCGGACACAAATTTGATTGCAAGACATCAACTTTATGAAACTTTTGTAGGTAAGAATTCAGCCAATGAAAACTACTATCTTCTTTATTTTCAACTAATTATCTGGTTAACTGTGTATCTGCACCTTTCAAAAATGGGGTATTTTCCCCCATTGTGAGAAAACAAATGTGTTATTTAAGAGAAGTCTAAAAAGCTTTGCTATCCTGAAAGCAACCTGAGATAGCTTGGTATGGTCCCCACCCATCAACTTGCAGAAAACGCTACCCTCAGAGCCACCCAAAGCTGCGCTGGATTGTCTGCTTTGCCTGCAGCTGCAGAGAGCCAGCTCTGAATTTCTCCAGTCAGTTTTGCAAACATCTTGGACTTATTTCAGCATGAGCTGAACACAAATCCAGTGATTCAACTTGGACAGCTGCTACCGCCAGGACACACTTTAAAACAGAGACAGGCTACGTGCGCACGTGTTTTCGTCTGCATGTGTCTAGGAAGTCTAGAGGGATTCGGGAAAGGATTTTTCCCCTCTGCATCCAGAGATCTTTGTTAGTAGCACAAGTGCCATTAAAATATGCATGACAACAGTAAATGACAATTTGTTTTCTTCCTCGCTAGGCATTCAGCAATTGCAAAGTTAATTGCAAGCTTATTCTAAGCCATAGCACTAGAAGTGGAATTCCAAGTGGATTTGCTCGCATGGTTCTCCAGCAGCTTCCCAGTCCTCTTAATTATTTTTCCCCTTCTTTTTTTCTTGCTATTTTGACAACTGAATTTTTTCTTCACAACTTTCGTTTGTGTTCCATACACAAACAGGCTATTAAATACACTTTAGCTGTTATATCAATGTCAGCAAATAATTTCTGACATTGCTCAAGGGACAACGTTTTTGCTCATCAAATCAACTCTGAATCCGCAACAGGGCCAAAATGTTTGGTTTTATAAGCATAAAGATAAACACCAGTAATTAATATTTAAACACTTTATATAAGAATGACATTATTCCTCCCAAAAGAGCCTGGGTGTCTACAGCTCAAAGTTGGCAGTCTGTCTTTCAAATATCTGAAGTAAAATGTGCACATGGTAAATATTGTATTTCATCAATGCTGTCAATAGAAAACATTTGTTTTTTAATATCCAAATCTTAAAGCTGCATGGCCTGTAAGAAGTTCTACTACTTTCAGTGCTGAGCAAGAGAAAGAAGTGCCTTGGGGTGGGATTTGAGATCTAAAACCAGTTTCAGGCTCTATCACTATATTTGTTAATGATTTGGGTTATCACTCCTCCCCTGCTCCTCCGTTGCTCCTCTGTGCTACAGGGGTGCCCGTAGCTTCTTTTCAGCTCTTCAAAAAGAGGTCCTAAAGCTTATGCCTTGGTAAAATTATGTTATTTCTGATGTGCTGAGCTCCTGCAGCACTTCTTAACTTCAGTTCTAATGTTTAAACTCTGTTCTCCCAGCATGGTAAGCACCATGCCCACCTCTTTGGTCTACTGGATTTTGGGGTGAACTCAAGCAATGCCTTACCTGTTTGTTGGAGTGGACACTGTTTTTGTTCCTGTTGTTGTCCAGCAGCCCCCCACATTTGCCCAACGCTGCCAAATCCTTCATAATAGAGTTCAGAGCTTCTTCTTCATCTGCAAAAGAAGAAGAGTCAACTGAAGCATGGAAGGCAACCTCGCCCCTGGAAGTGCAGAGTAAAAATACAGCATTGCAAATACAATCTTTCAACCCAAATGGGTCAAAAGACACAATGTCTAGGCTTCCTATCAAGAGAAGCATTCAAAGACTACACCACAGTCCCTCCCAGCCTATCATGTCTTGGAAATACAGGTCTCTTCATCACAGGCAAGACAAATCCTCAGAAAAGCCAGTGGCTGAGTGTGGGTGACCACTGCTCCTCCAGCTTGTAGCCCATGTCTGCTGCCCGTGGGGCCCTTTGGAGAGGGACCCATAGGCCAGATGCACTGTCCAGGGGGCTTGGATCTAGTTTGTGAGGTATAAGGTGGTGCTCTACAGGAGAGAAACCTTTCAGGACCCAGAAAGCTCACGCAGCAGGTGATAGAGTACACCACAGTTCTTCATCTCTTCCTTTCCTCCCTCTTCATGGAAGATGCTCAAGAGCCACAACTGATTTTCAAAACTAGAGCCAGTGAGAAACCATGGGAGAGGGCGAGAAACTCATTAGAAGAGGTAACAAACTTGACTATTCTGGAAAGAAGAGACACACACTGAGAGCCCGTATGGTATTTCTGATTTTTGCACTAACTAGAGAACATTGAAGGACCCGTTCAATCTGAAACCAATCTCCTCCTTTTCAACACTTTTACATCTATGGTTGTGGTCTCTTAAAGCAGCTATAAACTATTACATTGCAAAATACCAACCACGAGCACTTAAAACTCTATCAAGACGTAGGGCACAGCATACTTGTTAGGAGGATATGAGAACCCATTGCATGCTCCACATGTTCATGATACAGTCAAGACAGGCAGGTATCAGGCACATGCAGCTATTACTGTAAAAATACAAATACAGCTACCGCATTATGTATAAAACCGAGTGTCTCCGGGGATAGAGCCACCCCTACGCCGAGCCAGCCTGCAGTTCTAACTCAAAGTCCACAAAGATGTGAAAGATGACAAAAACTATATGAAATCAGACAGGACTGGACCCAAATACTGAGGTTCTTTCCCCAGGGAGGTATATGTCCTGGATCCTCATGCTCAGATACAACATCATCTCCTCTTTTCCCCGCTCCTCCTGCTGGGTTGTATCAGGACTGAAGCTGTGACACAAAAAAGATGTGAGAAAAAGACTTGTCATACATGCTGTGCACCCAGAGCCATCTCATTAAAGAAATAAATGGAAAAATGGGGGAAAATTTTTAAAATCCAGTGTCATTTTTATTTAGAGCTCAGAAATAAGCTCTAATGCCTACATCAGGCATTAGGAAAATGCCTACATTTTTCTGTAAGCAATGTGTGTGTGTGTTTATTTAAAATATAATATAAATAGATATGTGTATATCAATATTAAATATATAATTAATAATAAAATTCATATCAAAGTATAATTCCTCTTCCCTTCCATGTTTCCCTACCCACTACAAACACAGGTATGTTTTTCTGGAGGGGTGGCAGGGAGTGTAACCTGAAATGCTACAAGAAAACACTCAAGAAAAAGATAGCTTTCAGTTCTCCTTCAGGAAAAAAAAAACAAACAAACAAAAAACCAAGAGTATTTCCACAGTTTGGGGGTTTTTTTGCTTGGGTTTTGTTTTTTTTTTTTTTTTTTTTTTTTTGTTAAAAGGGACTTCTGGGGACAAACATAGTTTTCCAGACAGATTTTGTAGCAGGAAAAAAACAACACAAAAGAAGAAAAAAACCCTTATTTTGGGAAGGGGGAAGGAAAGGGGGCAGGGACAAATTTAAAAAAAAAAACAACAAACCAAACACAAAACCAAAAACCCCCGCACACCACCCTCCAGGAATTTTCCACCAAAGCTATAATCTCTGAAATGCCCCTCACCCCTTTCTTTTTTCCAAGCTGAGTGACAACAAAAGTTTCCTGAACTCGCTGACACAAAACGCAGTCTGTAATGTCACAGGGAAACAGGGCTTCAACAGGCACTGGCAGAGCCAGGCTTTCGCTAGCAAAACCACCCGATTCACCACTGCTCTCCCACCTCCAAACCCCCCTGGACATGCCTGGCAGCATCTGCCAGGAGATGCATCTCTGGTTAACCCACCGGTGCCCTGCAAGGGTGTTCCAGGACTTATTAACAGTCAGCACTGCCTGTCCCAAGGAGGGACAGACAGCAGAGTTTGCTGGAGGTCAATAGTAATAATGATAAAAAAAAAAATAAACCAACAAACAGGGACAGAGTAACTTCAAAGTTTTCTGGAGTGACTGTCAGCTGCTCCCACTATTCCTGCCAAGAGAAAGACCTGGCAGCTCCCAAGAGCTGGCCCAAGCCCCCGAAGGACCACATCCCAGAGAGCTCCCACCACATCCCGTGGGTACCTGTGAGGATTAACCATGCAGCCAAGAGCAATAGCATGAACCACGCTTTTGCTAGGATGTCTGACGAGCACATGGCATCACTGAAGACATCAAAAGAGAGAGATCTTTGAGCTGAAGTGGGTCCTATCATCATTACCCCTAGAGACGAGTATTCAGGGTCACTGCTTCAGTGTTATTCCTACAGCATACGTTACTTTGTCCCTCATTCAGACACAGTCACAAGGGTTTGCAACGTAATTTCACCAGAAGGAACACCCCTGCAAAATGCAGAGAGACTGCGACTGAAAATCACCTCTGCAAGGTGGACAGAAAAACTGGATGTCTTCCCTGCTTATCCCATTACATGGGGCTTATGCTGGCTGCCAAGTCAAGGTATTCAAACTAACTTGTGACAAGTTGTTTACTGATTGACAAAGCAAGGAAGGCCAATTTTTCATGGACTTCTGTCTTCTCTTTAAACACCAAGGGGCTTCCAACATCCAGGAAAGGTTGGGTTTATATTGCACTGCCTTCAAAGCAGTAACTGAGTCTTCCTCCTCTACCTACCCATCAATTTGGTCAAAACGTTTTGCAACACAGTCTTCCCAGTCCATCAAATATAGGTTTAAAAATTCTGGTGCTGCAACCCTACATGCATGACTGAAAACTGCATTTCCTTAGAGAGTCAGGGTACACACCTCTGCCAGAAGCATCCCTTCCAACATAGCAAAGCAAGAAGCATCCATGCACTTTCAGTAATTGCTTAAAATTTAGCCTGTTTTCAGAAATACCCAACCATCAACTTAATCAGCCTAGAATCAGTAGTGTAAAACTGGGCCCTAGCTGTCCTGAATCAGGTACTAGGAAAAAAAAAAAAGAAAAAAGATATTTCTAGTATTTAGGCTGTCAATTGAGCACCTTTGTTCCCCCATCTACTAAAAAGCCGATGCCAAAGAGCATTCTGAAGAGCATCTGAGAATTTTTTTTATTATAAAGCATGCATGTTACTTGTCAAAAAACCAAAATACACATCCATGCCATCAGCGCAACAAAATGAGATAAGAAAACTTCTTCCTATAGGAGCAGGAAAGGTTGTCTTCTGCTGCTGGAGCATGAAAAAACACAACTTAAGCACAAGCAGAACTATGTTATTTCCTTCAAGTAATGTATTTCTATGTGCTTAAGTAGCTTTTTAACTCCTTTTAAGAGTGTGTTTTTAGCCCAAGAGAACTGCAATTTCAGAAGGACTATGACTGAAGCCTCAACATTTCAAAACAAAGCAAAAAAACCCCACACCACGCTCTGAAGCAACTTCAGAGCAGGAGCACAATTTGCATCATCGGTTGCAAAACTGACACTTCCCAGTCCTCTCCATGACAGCTTTGCACAGGAACTGATGCTTTCCAGACTTAGCCTCTTGCCCATCCTAATTACTGCTCCTGGGGTCTCCGAGCTGACTCCCAAGAAGGGTGGAGAACTTTGTTCCATGGAAACAAGCAGCCAGCTCAGCCAGTTCGGTCAAAATTCAAACAAGCACTGAAACTTACTGGATAATTAAATCCAAATGCCACTCCCAAGCCTCTCCAGTGAAAGGGGCGTCACAGGCTGCTCAGTCCCTGTTTGGCTTGGTTTGAACGAGCAGAGGGTGCAGGATGGATGGCTCTCCCCAGGGGAAAATGCCGGGGAATCAACAGGAATCCCATGCCCAAGCAACATGCAAGATCAGGTTCTCCTGATGCAGCACTGGCAGGATCCAAGTATGCTTCAGCCTTGCGAGAAGGCAGCATTGAGACTACACAGCAAACATCTTCCCAGGCTCTGCTGCGGCTCCAGAGCAAAACAGCTGCACGTTGCACAACACCAGTGAAGTATCCGCAGAGCTCAGATGGACTCGGAGACCCATGGAAATCACTGAGTTTGCGCAATGTGAGCAGGTTCTTGCTCCTGAACAACCTTCTGGCCCAGCTTCACTCTTGCACCATTTTGTACAAATTCACGTAAGGTATTGTAGGTTGACAGGATGAATTGCTTGTACAACAAAGCCTGCTCTCTCCCCAGCACAACATGTAAACAGGAATATTTTTACCATGGAAGACCAGGACAAAGAAAAGCTGATTACACAGACAGCAAAAATGAAATGTGAAAATCAATTGTGTTTGGCACTGTCCCTTTGTCCCCAGCGTCTCTTCTTCCATCCTCAGCTCCTTCTTTATTTTCAGCTATTTCCCTTAGCAGGAAACTCATTTCTTTCTTCCCTACTTACCACCACCACCCCAATTTTGCACTTTTAAAATCATCTTCCTGTGACAAAGCTCATTTGATCACATCGCCAGCCCACCCAATCAAGGACCACTTCCAACCAAATATAATAGAGGTCTCAAAGACATTAATTTCCCAAAGGTTTGGGGGCAGAGGGAAATATCCATAGTCACACAGAGGAGGGGAACACACAGAAGGAGTCAGCCAGAAGCCATCCCAGGAAGCAATGACAAGCAGAGCTACAGTGGACATGGGAAGGTTGGTTTTATACCTTAATAAAAGTACGGTGATCCGTTTTGTCAGGGTCTTATAAAAAAGAGAGTACCTCTCTTCTTTCATCAAGTTCTTAGTTCTGTAAGATGTTGAGACTCACAGGTCCCAGGCACTACCAATGTGAATCTAGGGCATTTGGCACTTAGTAAAATCAACTATGAAGTGAAATCAAAAATCCACAAGATGACATATCTCTCTACCCTTCAGCTACACGTTTCCGGCACTGCTACATGGCTTTGGTTCTAGCGTGCATGCAGGAGAGAGGAACTTGGAGTTTCAGTCTTAGTAGAGCAGGCTCACTGCTGAACGAGAAGGAAAAAAAGCAAGGGAGAAATAGCAAGCCTGAAGGTCAACACGGACCACCCAAAACAATTCAACAGTCAGGAGAGAAAGCAAATGAAGAAGGGACAAAGGAATAATTTAGCTGTGTTCAGATGGTCTAGACAGTGCTGTTATTGTTGGCTTCACTAATAGGTCATTACTAAGAGGCAGCTTACAGTAGTTCCATGAAGCTGCTTCCATCAACACTGCAAGAAAAAAAAAAAAGCACCAGCTGGATGAAACACACAGAAAAGCCTGCAGAAGTAAAACAGAATCTTGTAAAACACAGCAAGTTCTGGTTTCAGCCTCTCTCACACACCAGGCAGACCTGGGGCTGGGAAAAGTCAGGGAAAAATCCTGGGCGTTGCAAGAAGGGAAGAATCTTGTCCTCTGAGTCATTACTGAGCGAGGCTGGAGTGTGTAGCTGAGGGGCTGCACGTTGTCATATACACTTCCGCCTGGATCCAACGTAAAACCACAGACCTGACCACTTGCGGTCACTAAAGATCCCACTGTGCTTTTTGCAACCATGATGTTGCTAGCCCAGTTCAGCCATTGTGCCTGTGTAAATTCCAGCGGCACCCTCCATCGCCAGCATCCACCTCTCTGGAAGGTGATGCAACTGCTGGGGATATCCCTGGGCAGAGGGAAGAGTTCTGTGAAGGCTGACAGGGGATGAGGAGAGGATGGGAAGCCTCACAGAAACATTGTCACCTTCGGTAAAAGCCCTTTCAAAAGGCAAGACTTTGAACATATAGCGACAAAAAATTGAAATGTAGTCAGACATAGTGAAAAGAAATATGGAACCACATGACTATGACACTGACAATCTTAACTTTGGCTTACAAAGGACAGCAGGCTTTAATCTTCTCTGGTTTTGGAAAAACATACATTTATTTGAATAACTGCTATATGACATTTATCATTTACTAAAGAGAACCTCAACTGAAAGCCAAGACCTCAGCATCACTCAGTACCTGCAAAGGGCAGGCTTTGTCCTGATGGACTTTCAGCTAAACTGTCAGATAGAAAGAGAGATGAGCTGTTCTTCATGTTTCATTTTATGGACAGGAATCTGAGACAGACAAAAGTCTTGCCCAAGACTATACAAATATGCAGCCAGAGCTAAATACGTTAACAGTGCCTAAATTCAGAAAGTACTTAACTGGATCTAGCCTTCCTGGCTGCATACAAAGGCCACAGAAATTCATTTAGCAGCCTCTACATCATGATCTTAACCTGGAATCACACAAAACAGCCTCTTTCAGAAAGCTGTCCAGAAAGTCTCAGTTTTAAGGCACTTATTCCAATAACTTCTGTGTAACAAATCTCTCTCTAAATTCCACTTCGAGTATAGCTCACTTCGTATTCTACTCATTAGATCTTTATATCCCTGTATCTTAGGGATCCCTCTATTAACAGAAATCCCACCACCCCCCCATCTTCTGCAGGTATTGACAGACTGTGATCCCATCCCCTTTTAACCCTTCTTCATTTAACTAAATGGAAACACATAGCTTTTTACATTAGAGTAATCCTTAATTCATTCCTACAGCTCTTTCCACTTGTCTTTTTTTTCTTTATGAAGAGCAGAGCAAATATTAAAGCAGCATACAATGTTCAATGGCCACAACACCTTTTCATTTCTATTTGCAGTGTAAGCATGGGGTAACAGCAAACTCGGCCCACACGTTACAGTGAAAACTCACATCTACCCGACTGAAAATTCACAACCCGGACTGCCAATTGCCTTCATCAGAAAGTCAATGTCATACCAGTCCTGGGTTTGCTTTCCTAGTCCAGGAACTAGACAACACTAACCTATGCGAAAGCAGGTGTCAAAGAACTTGCTTGTAAAGACAAATGCTGCCTTTTCTCCAAAAGCCAGAGGGGAAAAAAGCTTGGATATAAAGAGAAACCCAGGACTTTTGGGTTTCTACAGTACCTGCAAACACCGTCAATAGATGTGTACTGCCACCAGGATTCAGGCCATGCACAGAACACCAGGGGCAGAGGTACCATGACAGCACGGACTCAATGATCTTAAGGGTCTTTTCCAACCTAAATGATTCTATGATTCTAAACAGCAAAAGGGATCAATTAGTCAGTAAATACTGTCACAGTGACTGTCCCAGTCAATACTTGGAAGGAGACCGGTGAGCTAGAAGCTCAAGAGCCTGACTTGGACCATAACAAAAGCCCCTAAGCAAGTAAAGAAGGGACGCAGACACTCTCACAGGCAGCTACAAATACTGTTTTGTAACTCACCCCCCTTAGAAGGGCTGTCTGTGAATGACCTGCCACAAAGCAGATTGCTGCATGCATCCATCTAGTGACAGAGATGCAGATAAACCTCCATGTAAATTAAACCCACATGCACAAATCATTTTGCCACTGTCTGGAGCAGTGTTCGGTGGCTGATAAAGAGAAAAATTATCCAATTACCCTCCCCCAGTCCAGATTACTGCGCACTGCAGCAGATGCACCAGTGGAGCACATTCCCTTTGCAAGTCAGCAAAGGCTCGCCGGCAGCTGGATCCTGCTGTCGTTCACCCTCCTGCAACCCCACCCAAGGGATGGCAAGGTCACCCCTGTGACTGGAGGGCAGGGCACAGCTCAGCAGGTCACACAGAGCAATTACACATGAGGAAGTGAGGAAAGACCCTTCTGATACGCAGGATTTCTTGGCAGGAGTTCGCTCACTGACGTCTTAAGCTTGGAACACACAAACTCACACAGATAACTAATGCTGTGAGGTGCTGGGGTTTCTTGAAAGCATGTTTCTCCTTATCAAGGAATTATGATGCTAAAGGGTGCACCATCTAATAGGTACAGAAGATCATTAATACTTTATCTGACAAATCAATGGTAAATGTTTGCTCTCCATAAACGACGTCATTTTGGATTTTGAATTTTGCTTTTATAGCACAACCAGTAACTGCTTTGTGAAAAGAAACAAAACCAAACCCGCCAGAGGCTTTTAACAGCTACAGACGTCCATCGCACCAAATGCCCAATAAAACATCTGTGGGTTTAGGGTACAGTTACACTATCTCACAGACCCTTTTCTCAGGGGTAAAGCTTATTTTGAGAGTTCCTGCCTCCTATTCCCCCCTACCCCATGCTGTCCCTCAGGTGACCCATACAGCTATTGGTAAAATTGCACAGTCAACAGATCAGAGAACCCGTTTAGATCAAAAACAACCCTTCCCTTTACATCCCCTTGCAAAAGGGGACAGAAATTAGTGCTCAGGAATGGGCTTGAGGGGAAGGCAAAAATCTATTTTAAAAAGCTAAACCAATTATTTTTAAATGATAATTAACAAAACTGTATATCACATCTATAACTAATTCTTAGTACCACGATGACAGGGCCTAACCAGTCCCAAAAATAATCATATGCACAAATAAGCAAACACCTCCAATGTAATGTTAAGTGATTGGGCTCTTAACATGTCTGTAAGAGCACTGAGAAAACAGCAAAAAAGAAAAAACTGGCAAAAAACCAAGTCTGTCATGTCACAACGTATTTGAGGTCCAGCGTATGAGATAACGAAGAACTTCAACTGTCCTCTGAACTTCCCCAGGGAAAACAGCTAAGGTAACACTACTGGGACTGCACCTCAACTCAGGTAAGGCGAGAGCGGTGACCTTAAAACCTGAGTGACTGGTGCCTTGCAAACACCAAACCCAAAACCTTTCGAGGGCATTGAACGGCAAGTTTTACCACTTATGTGCAAGTTTCAGTGGCTAAGCCACAAATCATACAAGAAATTTCTCCTGAAGAACGTGAAGGGCTGTGGCATAATACTGACGTACCCTCATCCCGGAGATTTACCAGGGACTTTTGCAATGGAAAAGGACTCAGGATCCAAAAGGCGATCGGTTTAATTCAGCAGGGAGGGAAAGCAGGGTTACGTCTGTGGTTCATTACAACCTTCTGCTCCCAAAATAGCCATCCCTCTGACAGCACCACGCACAGTAGAAGTCCCCGGGATCAGAGCTGCCGGCAAAGCTCTCCCACGCTCCGCAACACACCGCCCTCCTCCGCGGCCCCATCCCCGTGCACGCTTGCCACCACACACCCCCCCTACATCCCTGCGCACGTGGAGGGCAGCCAGCCCCAGCTAAGAAGCTATTTTGTCCCCAGATACAGCTCATGGAACATCCTGACAGCCAGATTCCATTCACAGAATCACTACGGTTAGAAAAGACCTGTAAGATCATCAAGTCCAACCATCAACCAACACCACCATGCCCACTAAACCATGTCCCACAGCACCTCATCCACATGCTCCTTGTTAGGAACGCCTGGTTAGGGAGAAGCAGCTCGGGGACGAGGGCACATAGACTCCCCAGCATTACAGGATGAGGAGAGCTGCTCGGAGGCTGCACTGTGGTGGGTATCCGAGCTGGACAGCTTGGAGATGGGCAAAAATCTCTGCCCTGGGGGGGTTTATCCCGTGGCTTTCGGATAAAGGCTTGGGCACAAAACCCAGCATCCTCCCTCCTTCTCGCAGCCCCCCTCCTCCAGCAGCGCGGTGCTGCTGGGCCCTGTAACAACCTGTGGGGGTCCAGCCATGGCACCCCACACCCTTCAACCCTAATGGGGCAAATTTCTGCGTTAAAATTGGGTGGCATTTGGGGGGCGGGGGGAAAGATTTGCTGAAAAGGGCAGAGTTGGGGAAAACGGGTGCTGCCCCTCGTATCCAGCCAGTGACTTGGATCCTGAAGCAGGAGACGTGATGGCTCAATAATAAAAAACACACCGGTTTCCCAGGATATAAAGGGTTTCAGTGTTTCTCTGGTGCTTGCTGACTGACCCCGCACCCTGTCACCACAGAGCGGCGGGGTTCAGCCCAGGCCCAGGCACCATGGCATCCCTGGCTGCAGCAGGACGCACAGGCCAGACCATGCCCCCAGGACATGGGAGACAGGACAAGACCCTGGGGTGCCAGTCATTCCCACCATCTCTCCAAGCAGTCACCCCTCAAACTCTTCTCCAGTCCCCAGCCGGCATCATTTTGCTGCCAGAAGGGTGGCAGCATGGCACCCCACTCTGAATCAGTCCCCAGCACTGAGCACACCACACAGGGCTGGGACTCACAAGAGGAGCTCTTACGAGCTCTGTGCTCCTTAGACTATTTTTATTTTTAGTCAACTAAGCAAGACCAGCACCCAAGCCCTGCCCTGTGACCTTCCATTCCTAATTGCCAGCTTGCCAATCACTCCATCTGTGCTGCCCCACGGGCCCCTGGCCAGCTCCCCTACCCCTTGGGCTGCTCCCTATAACGGGAGCAGACGAGGCCACCCCATTTTGGGGAAGAAATTTGGCCAAAACCACACATGCAGTGCCAAATCATGGGCTGTGACATGTTTTGTTGGCTAACACAGGTGTAACTGGGTAAGCCACTCTGCCTCTAAGCACCTCTAAACTTGGCCGTGAAGCAGGCACCATAACACAAACCATGTTTGCAAACCCATTTGCAGCGCGCATGGAACAATGAGAGTGCACCTCAGTCCCCTGCTACCAAAGCTCATAAAGAGATCTAAAGCATGGCAAATATTAAATAAGCAAGTCTCTGTTAGCCAAAGAGCAAGCGTTTACCCTATGGAGCACCAAGAGATGCTTAACCCAGCCTTGACCGTTCAAGCTGCCAAAGGCTTCCCAGCCCTGAACTGGCTCCTGCACTGGGTGCCTCCCAGTTGCGGCCCTGGGGAAGACAGGAGCCAGAGACAGGAATATGGCAGTGAGAGTCAGGGCTTTCCTATAACAGCACAGGGTGCTGCGAGATACGCCCTGCTAATCTCTGCCTCTTGGACAAACCCATTGTTTCTCATTTGCTTTTGCAGATTAAAGTTAGTCTAGGAGAGCTGCAAGCAGGGGTTAGACCCTTAAAAAGCAAAATTAACCACAGTTAGGAAAATTTTTGTATGCCTGTAGCTGTACTGAGCATTAAAATACAACAACAGAGGGGCTGTTTGGTTTTATGGCACGATGCTTTTTCTCCCACAACATCTGCCTGCAAAACTCCTCACCACTTCAAAGGTACCAGATACTGGTTTCTCGCTCTCATCCCACAACAAACTTTCCCAGCTTTTTTGCTAACCCTTTGGCTCCACAGACACTAGCTACCTTTTCCTTTAATGGATTAACATAATTAAACTTGGGGAAATTTTTCCAGTCTGTTTTCCTGCTAAGCTTAAAATTTGCTCCTTCTGAAGAAGGGTTTATGTGCCTAAAAGGCAGCCTGGTTTTTTCCACTTCTATCAGTTTGGTCTAATAAAAGATATTACCTCTCCCCACAACCCATACCTCTCTTGAGCACACTTGAAAGGAGAAAAATGTTTACCCAGCGAGAAACATCGCTGGCAAGTTATTTCCCCTGACTGCCTCCGATACCTTTGAAGGTTATTTGCGGGCTCATAAAGACCTCTTTCTCCCTCCTAGCCCAGCTACTTCCAGTGCTCAAAGCCACAGCCTGGAGCCCGTGAACTCCTCATCTGTTACTGCAGCAACTGCTGCAACATCCCAAAACACAGCGATGCAGGTCCAGTTGTGCATTCCCCAGTGCCCAAAGTCCCTGGCATGACCCTAAACAGGATCCCTGGGCGCAATGGGCATGACACCGCTAAAGGGAGAAGGAGATATGGACGCCTCTTAAAAATAAGAAAAGCTGAGCTAGAAAGCTTGATGTGCCTTAGAATAAGATGAACGGCTGCAATTCAGCCTCATTTTTTTTTTTTAATAGCTCTTAGCATATGAAGACCAAGTGAAGAGCAAAGGCACTGCCTTAGATTGAGGAATGAGGAAAACAAGATACGGGAGAGCTGAAACATCAACTCCTGCATGCATGGGGATGGGGAGAGTGAGTCTGTTCTCCCCCCACCAACTGGAGCAGTTCTCTCCATCTCAACAGCCCCCCAAAAACCCACTGAATTGGGTTAAATGGCCAGACCATGGCTGTGCAAACAGGCCCCCTCCTCCTTCAGCAAGCTGCTGTGCCTTCTGCCAGCCCAGCCTGCAGTCGTCTCCTCCAAACACACCCGCTCTGTCAAGGCAATCCTGTAAATAAGCATCATTCTCCCATCTCCCGCACCTCAGATTACCTTTCTGCTGAAGCAGAAGTCACACTCGCTCCAGAAAAGTACTAAAGACCTAAACCTTTGAGTTATACATACATATGCTGAACAGAATAGATAAGCGTTCCTGGAGGTTTTTATCATCAGAAATACACAGGCACACACACAGCATTTCGTAACCAGAATTAAGAATACTCAAATTGTTTTTAAATAAAAAGAAAAAGTTAGGCAATAAACATGCTGGTGCCTTTTATACCAACTTCTGCAGTTTTTTAATAATACTTTTCCTGTGATACCATGTTTAAACACAGCCATGTTAAACACAGCAATTTTTAACTGCCATTGACCATGGCCCTTTCACTGTGTTGTATTGGACACATGGACATCTTTAGCAGTGTCATATGCACTTGCCGGTGCCCAGCTACATTTTGATCAAATTATGAACAGGTCTTGGACCCTCATGGAGAGGTGGCAGATGGACATGGACTGCAAGCTGGAGGAATTGCGCTGTGCCAGGAGTGAGAAGTGGGACATCCTGCTTTAGGACACGTGTTCTCCACTCCAATTTTTCTTCCATTGTCAAGGCTGAGAAAACCAATGTAAGAGGCACATGTCACTTGGACTCTTTGAGGCTTGAAAAGAATGGCAACCCAAAAACCATGTTAAAAAGGAGTTCATTATTCTTCCAACCATCAGGAATTACAGTACCAAACTGAGCAGATAACCACTTCAGGCTCCGGCACTGTTTTGGATGATCAGTCAGTGTCCAGCAAGGCATGTTGGGGATCAGCCTTCCTGAAGATGTCTCTCAGACCAATGCTCAGTCATTTTCTCTCACTTCAGCTCCATACCCAAGACCTGACCCACTCAGAAAACATGTGATCTGCTTCTGAAGCAGTGACTGAACATCTACAGCATGACTACATCTCCCTCCAGAAATCACAAAGTCCTTCAATGCCATTTCCACCTACAAACCATCCCACTGTTCTCACCACCTTCCTTTTCCATACAAAGGAAAAGACAAATGCGTCAGTACAAATACAACCATTACACATCTGGATTAAACTGTCCCTGGACAACACTAAACGGGAGCCCAAGTGGTTTATTAAAGACCAAAGAGTGAAGCAAAACCAGAACAACTCTGTCCCAAGATCCTATGCTGTATCCAGCTGTTCTTCCTCTGAAATTAAGCCCCCTCATCTATCCTGCAGAGAGATGTCCAGGTCCTTCACAGACAGCACTAAGACAATAAGGGTCAAGTGACATGGTCATGGCCACGTCTACACATCATGAAACCACCCAGTGCCAAGGACCTCTGCTTAGGCTGGCCCCAGGCTGGCACATGTAGAGATACTGTCTTGGACCTGCAACAGCAGAGCAACCTACCTGCAGTGCCGGGATGCCACGGCTGCAGAGGCCTAGTCCAAGCACCACCGCACTGCATGACACAACCGAACTGCTGTGTCAGAGGTGCAGCCCATGGAGACACCAGAAGTCCCCACTTTCCACCTTGTGGTCTCCATACAAAGTCATGCAGCTTCCCTGCAACATGTCTAGGAGTGAACAGTCCCATGCTGAACTCTGAGACACTGAGCAGGCTATAAATAGGAACCTAGAAAGAAAGGTAGACCTGGAACGGACCTTCAGAGATCACTTCATCCAACACACCTCCGCTGTGGTCTACCAGGAGGGAATCAATGACATGATTGCAAATTCTCTGCTCTTCCTTTGAAAATGCTCTCCCATCCCAATGCATAGAGGAAACAAGCACATATATAAAAGGAGGGGGGGAAGTGAAATTAATAAAATCTCAAAATTTAGCCTAATTTTCTGTGCGTCACCAAAGCTGTTGCAACGATCCTTTAACTAACAAACATCACTCGGTAACACTGATCAGGATATACATCACTTCATCCATCTCGCCCCAACAGTCAAGCCGGAGACCAGACTCAGGACCGCACCATGATCCTTTCTGAAAGCAGCCTGGCAGATCTAACTGGTCCTTACACAGGCACCGATGCTATGTTAATGACGAGCTACAGCAATGCTCCAGGCAATAACTTTTGGGGAAAGGGACTTGCACAGCACCTTCCACCCACACCCAAGTGTAAGCAGAACTGCGCATCTGCACAAGACTCCTACCAATTCAGCTCGCCTTCACAAAAAACAGTCACAGTGCCTTGCAAAAGGGTGCTCTCTTCACAAGAGTATTCCCGCAATTACTGCTTTCCCCAGTGTATCCATATGACGTTTACAGATGACAGCTTGAAGGCACCTTGAGCAGTTTGCATCAACCACACTCTCTGTAAAAGAAGTCATCAAAATTACTATCTGCTGAGAACTGGACTGGAGCCAGCAACTCACTCCCCACTGGTGCTCAGAGCAAGTCTGAACTTTCCTTCTTAAAAAAAGTATTGCATTGACAAAGGAGTGGCGTTTGCTTTCAAAGTGAAAAGGTCTCTAAAAAATTTTGGGTTTTTTCACCAGGGATTTTAAACTGAAATTTGTCATTCTTCATATCGAAGAAGCAGGTCTGCACTTTCTCTTCCCTTTTTTTTTTAACTTGGCTTTAAGTTAGTCCTCTCTCCACAAAACCTCTCTTCTAGGTAACAGAGAAAGAGCAAAAAAAACCAGAGAGGTAAAGCCAGGATAGCGTAAACACTGCTC